>NC_091098.1:24295981-24605148 GCF_024713975.1 Paralichthys olivaceus
TGGGAAGGATCTGAAGGCTTTTTGGGGGTTAAGAGGGATTCGGAGACTTTGGGATGCGTGTACACACACAGGCTGAGTTGCTGTCTCGCTCCTGGTGGGCTTGCTTGTCATCGGTTGCGGCTTCTGCTGCTGACGTGACCCCGTCTGCAGCTCATTACAGCATGCCACCTGTTTGTCCCGGAGCTATAGGCAAGACCCACACACAAATGGAGTTTGTTGAGGTGACAGCGGGGGTTAATCTAGCAGGAGTGTCCACGGTGGAGCTGCCACACAGTGCAGCGACTATCAGCGTCCCACCGTGTCAATAGCTCTCTTTGTCCCATGGGCCCATCTCTGTGTTGCCGCAGGGTTTGGAACCCGCCAGACAGGTGGACGGTTATTGAGCTTTTGAGGAGCAGAGACAAAACAAAGGAGAATATATATTTCTGCTGGAACACACATCTCTCACAGTGTTGCAGCAGATGATAGGTTTGCAGACTTCATCTTTTTAAAGGCCGTGCAATATCAGGAGCATGTTACAAATTTTGCCGCCAGCTGTTTTTTTTAAATAAATGTGATATGTTGTAATAAAGAAACTCCACTGACGGACACCCAGCTGTTATCTCTTCTTCGCTGACAGTTAATTCCAGCCCATGGTGCGAACAGCAATTAGTATCACCCAGTTGTGGGTGATTTGCACAGGGTTTGAAAAAAGAAAAAAAGCATAAAAGGTGTTATTTGCACCCTTTATTCACTCCCCCTCATTTCTGCAAAGGAGCCACTTATTAGGCATTGATCTGAGCCTGAGGTTTGGAGCTGAACAGCGAACTCACTGTCAGACTCTGCTGTCATTACCCAAACAGGCAATTGCCAGGAAATTGAAAGACGGACCGGAGTGAAAATGAATCCATGTCGGGGTGAAATTCATGTTTTCAAGCTTTTTTGTATTTTTTTATTCAGCCTTTGTTCGTCTGCTGTGCGTTGAAGATGTCGCACTTTACGTCAGTGTTTGCATTTAGTCCAAGAGACACAGTGAGATGCAGGTGTGAGTGAGGCGGCCCCATGGAACACTTAAATAGACAAGAAACACACACACACACACACACACACACACACACTGACCTCTGGATTGTACTGCAGACCTCATCAACAGACAGAGGGCCATGTGGCTGAGCAGAACTTTGCCTGGCAGACACACACAGACACACACACACACACAGAGAGACACACACACTCCTTTCCTCATCAGAACTAACATAAGGATGAGAGCTTGAAGCTGCTGAACACAGAAGCAGCCTGTTTATCAGACACACACACTTGGTCGTTGTCCAGGAGGAGATGTTTGTTCGATTCTTGTTCACAGATGTAAATTTCCCGTCCCGTATTTGTTCATGTCAACTGAAAAAGTACCAGGATGTTCTTCCTTATTCTAAAGATCGCGGCCTCAGCGTGGATTAGTGATGCATGGGTGTGGAGTGTGTTTGCTTTTGGCTGGAAGTGCTTATTGAAATTCTTGGCTGTTGACATTTTAAACATGTTTTGCTTTGACATGCCAATTTCCATTTGTTCATATTTCTAAAAACATCTTTCCAGCACAGCATGGATAACAACTTTTAGAAGGTTACTGTTTATGTTCTGGTCTTATCAAACTTAATTTTACTGAACTTAATCCCTGCACTTACATTTTTGAAAATAAAGGTCAGTGCTCCAAACGTCTGTCACTGCTGCTACAGGTGTGTTTTTACAGGCCCTACCTAGATGGACAGATGCCCCGGTGCAGACAAAAGCCCATTGACAGCAGAGAAACAGCTTTCTGTGGCCAACTGATCCCAGCTGCTCACTACTGTTTCTTTGGCTTAAGATAAAGGCAACAGTTGCCTGTGCAGTTGACATCTCACACATGGACATACAGCGGCAGAGTGCGCCCATTCACATCATCCTGTAAATACAAAACAGTAGAAATGTTTCAGGAAATAAAAATGGAGCAATATATATATATATATATATATATCTCCAGTGTGCACACAGACACACACACACACCCACACACACCCAGAGGCTTCTCTTGTGCGTCTTGTGATGTTTGTAAAGGCTGCACTTTGACCTTGACCTTTTTCTCCGTGTTTTTTAGGTTACCCAAGTTCCCATCGAGTCATGTGAGCAGTACGGGACCTGTGGAGAGTGTCTGAGCTCTGGGGACCCTCACTGCGGCTGGTGTGTCCTGCATAATATGTGAGTACCACCTCTGTCATCATCCAGCCAGTTTACAGATCAGGTTTTGTTTGACGATGTTTATCTCGAGCATCAAATAGAGTTTGAGGAGAGGAGACAGTGTCTGACTGGAAATGGATATCTGTGCCTCAGAGGTGCGGAGCTGGTTCAAAGCTACTTCATGTTGACTGCTGCTCTGTTCTGACATGAGTTGATCTTAACAGGAAATGAGACCATTGAGCGTGTGTGTGACTAGGTTAGACGTGAAAAGACAGACAAGAGCAGACCAAAGACGAACCATAGCCACAGCCAGGAGAGTGAGCATAGAGGCCATGAGTGACACCTGCTGGAGCTGAGTAGTTACTGCAGCAGAACTGTCTTTAAGAAGACCAGACCGGAGGTCAGAAAAAATAAAACTGCCTGAAAAAGCATGTGTATTTGTTATATTCTTTGTATGAGTCATTCGCTGCAGTGTTGTCTTTGATTGGAACTGAAGTGAGGGTAGTTTCATGATATGAGGGTGAGGGTGTTCTGGGGACAGAAGATGAAAAGGACACAGTGCAGCTTTCTGCTCCGTCTCCATCTCGTCCTCTTTGTTTCCTAAGCACACACATTCTCTCATCGCTCAGAGCTGTTTCTTTCTTGGCTGCTACGTCTTGAATTCCCCACTTATGGCCCCCCCTGAATGCAGACCCTCTCTTTAAAGGTATAGCTGAATATTTATGTGTATCAGAGCACCGCCACAATCATCATTATCGTGATGGCGGCCCTTGCAAAGTGCACTTAAAGTAATTTACATCACTCCAAAGCTGGGACAGGACAAATAATTGCCTAGCGACAAGGTAATTCGGCATTCGGCTGCGGAGGTGCGGGAGGGGCCGGCTAAAGCTCTGTGTTGGTTACAGTTTGCGTGCCTTCACACTGAGATCATTTACCTCAACATTAGCCTCCGTGCTAGACTCTCTATCATGTGTGTTTGTGCAGGTGTGGTCGGGAATGGAATAATTCAGGTTGATAGCAATTCTATCCGTAGCATGATGAGAGGTCCTGGTGCTCAAAAGTGGAGTGTGTTTCGAAAGCTGTTATGGAGAAAGCAGCTGTTAAGAGGAAACAGCTGTTTGGTGTGTCGATGCCGTCTCGAGTACGTGTGTGAGCGTCTGCGTCGGGAAAGTGCGAGCGCATCTGTGCGTGCACGTGGCTTTGATTCTTTTGCGTACATGCGCAAACACGTGTGTGGACCGCTGTACTGTACTGTGGGGAGAGAAGGTCAGCACCCCGATTCATGTCAGATCAGCCATCTGTTCTCCCAGCACTGTGGAACCTCGTACCACCTGTGCCTAGTCCTAATCGCCCTTTTTCTGTCATGACCCTGCAGTGAGTGTGGCAAGACCCTTGTCAGCTCCGACTGAGAGGAAAAGAAGTTGCTGGACGGATCGTGAGCTCGTCTTGCTGTGACTCATGTAGACGTCTTTGTGCATTTTCAGGTTTTTACATTTGGCTGAGATGGAACAGTTGGAATATATAAAACAAAACATTCACATCATGCTGTTAATCACAATCACATGACTCTCCTCCAGAAAAAACATAATGCAGTGCAGATAACTGCAATATCCCTGGTTCAAGTTATCTATGTTGCATGCGGCTGACTAAAAGCACCGCAGGGTAAACATAATGGAAACCAGCAAAGACCAAACTCATCCTTTAAAAAACAACACAAATGCGATGTCATGTGCAGCAGCAGTAATGGAATAAGATGATGCATCAAGAGGTGCCGGGATAATTTTGTGATGTTGTCAAGTTTTCTCAATCTGCTCACAAGATTTATTTACATGGTGTAACTGGTGCAGGATTTTAAAGACTGTGGAGCTGGATGAGTTTGTAACATGGGTTTAGTCATGACTGCTGCACAATTATAGCCAAGACTAGAAAGAAGTATCCGATACTGAAGGAAAAAAAAAAGCAGCTGCACTCTTCTGGTGAAGAGCTCCGCTCATCCCACACACCCAAAATTCAATTTCTTGCCAGCCTTGGTGCCATCCACATGCAGCTGTGATCACTCTTGCCTCCTTCTTCCCTCCATTTCTCCAATTCTCTCCATCATCCATCCCTAAGCCATTGTTGATTTTGTGAAATTATCTTTTTCCCCTCTCTCATGTTTGTGTGTACCTCTCCCACCCCCCTCACAGCAAAGCTAGCGTCTAAGCTTTGCCACTCATCCTCCTCTCAGCTCATTGCTGCTCACTACTGCGCCGTCTCCCATTTAGACACTCTCCCCTCTGGAATCAGCTCCTCCACACTCCAGAGATGCTCGGCTTGCCACAAATAAACAGCCCTCACTTTGATCACCCTCTCTCCCTTCTTATGCAGCTGCCATCTACAATATCCATCCTCTTTTCTTCTCCTTCAGACATTGTGTCCCCCTTCCCTTTTTCTTTACGTTTGTGTGTGTGTGTGTGCTCGTTGGGAGTGCAGCTTTCTGAGCTGGCTAATTAGCAACATAGCGGTGCATTAGCTTGGTTTGCGATGATGAGGGGAAGGAGGGAATGTGAGACAGGGAGGGAGGTGGTGAGCTGACCAGGAGTGGCGTCTTTCTGCTCTCTTTCTTCCTCCTCTGATTCAGTGTGTTGTGAGACACTAAAGTCCTTTAATTACCAGCAGCTGCTAGGCATCCACTGAATGCATGAAGAATTAGAGGGGGAGAAAAAAGAGAGAGGGGATAAGAATGAGAGAGGGAGAGAGTGTTTGATGCCGCACACCCATGGGCCCACAAAACCAAGCAGCATTTTGATTGCAGCTCAAAGGGAGCTCATCGTCTCGAGCGCTCTTCAGTCACAGTCGTGTGAATGGGTAGTTCAGCCTTCGTCTGACCACGATCCAAAAACACGATGCTTTCTCTCTCTTCTCTCTCTCTCTCCTCGTCGTTGTTAGATTAGCTCTCTAATCATGCCCAAAAGAGGCTTTCCCATCTCAGACCGTCTCACGCCACTCTGTTCTCCCTCCAACCTCTCAGCTCGCTCCCACATTCCAGGAGAGGACGAGCGGTTTGTGTCAAGATTGGACAGGATTA
The DNA here is from genome assembly GCF_024713975.1 of Paralichthys olivaceus. Lineage (NCBI taxonomy): Eukaryota > Metazoa > Chordata > Actinopteri > Pleuronectiformes > Paralichthyidae > Paralichthys > Paralichthys olivaceus. The sequence continues at coordinate 24,301,239 of NC_091098.1, forward strand.
TTCACGAGTCTGAGTTTGGTCCAAGAGTTGAGATTGGACAAGAGATCCGGTAACAAGGACAGCAGCTGACCGACTTTCTCCAGGCAGCACTGTTTACTACGAGCTGATGAGGTGTTAGTTATGCAACGTGTGCATAAGAAATTCTGTTCAGTGTGTCGGAATCAGCCCGAGTCGGTTGTGTGGACGACAGCTTTGGGCCATTGGTGTAGTGGGGCCCAGCAGAGAGTGAATCAGCAATTCAGCGATGCTCTGAGCAGAATAACACATCACAACTACACTTTGATACCGTGTTGTATTGTACTGTCAGTCTCCATGTGGCTGAACCGCTCAGATCTGTAACAACCCACACGGTACCAAACTTACAAACTGGCCTCATTAGTTTAAATCCTGTCTGAGAATATGTTCGGCGTCCCGGTTGGAGCTCGTGATTTGGGCGCAGTCAGGTTTTGGATCAGGGAAAGATGGGAAATGATAATTTGATGTTGTTGCATGTTTCTTAAAATCAAGTATTACTTCTACTGCATATCTCCAAAAAAAGTAAAAACAGACACGATCTCATTTTTATGACCTCAACTTGTTTATTTAGATTGTTTTCTTCTGAGCTGCACATTCATCACTGTGCCACGGACGTCGACTGCCGACCATAAAACCTCCTCTAATGTACCAGTGGCAACAACAATTAGCCTAGCAATGAAAATGGCTGCTTCAGCCTATTGTGGGTGTCAGACTGTGTGTCTAATGGCCGACTCATCAGCCACAGCCACAGTTAGCAGTCGGAGGGAAGCTACATCCATCTTCCCAATTGTGCCTAATGAGATATCGATCACAAACATGCAGGTCTATCAATATTTCCATAGATTCCTCGGACATGGAGCTGGTGCAGGTTGGTAACATGATGGCTGAAATACTGCACCAGTGTGTACAGAGTGATCAGGCTACATATAATGTCGTTAATGACTCTGAAAGTTCTGTGTCTTTAATCCTGCATTTTCTTTTTGGAGCTCTTCCATCCCTGTTCTCACACAAGTAAATCTACAGCTCGATGGATGATAGCACTCTGTGTAAATCTTTTTAGCTCACTTTAGTTCCCCTTATGTTCCCTTACACGGACACACTGGGTTTGTGTGAAACTGCTTATGCATGTGCACGTGTTGTACTGTTCTGTTTGCTGCAGTGACATTATCAGTTGCCACGGGTGACAGACGGATTTGCAGATGTGGATTTGACCCCCGGTATGAACCTTGGGTTTCAAACTGCACCCTGAGTTCACAGAGCAACTCGGCCTGTTGAAGTTTACCATCTCTGTTTGTCTCTCTCTTTTTTTTCAATTCCTCCTTCACTTTCCTTTGCACCTCCTGTGGTCTGCATATTCTCACTTTTAAGTGATGCAGCAGCCAGAAACAAATGCCCTGAATCACTCAGTGTGTGGATAAAACACTGAAGGAAGGAGGCAGCGTGTGTGTGTGTGTGTGTGTGTGTGTGTGTGTGTGTGTGTGTGTGTGTGTGTGTGTGTGTGTGTGTGGGCAGCCCAGCGCTGTATAACCCTGCACTTCACTTCTCACTAAATCATTCCTCTTCTCATGCTGGGGAGCCAAAATCCCAGTGCAGTCAGTCTTCATGCATGTTTACATTAACATGTGTTTCCGTAGAAAGTCCCAAGACAAGGTTCCATTCACCCAAATCAAATCATGCCAGTGATTCTCCAACATAATTGGTTACCACATACAAGGAGTAGAGCTTTGTTATGCACCATCAAATATTCAGTGTACATCGAGTTCATCCTCCCTGTACCTACATCTTTCCACTCCACTCCTTTTCATCCAACTCTCCCACGGTGCCACCGAAGCACCGCTGCTCTGCTGACGTTCTGTGGCCTGGCTCCAGTGAGGGAGGGAGGGACGTTGATTTTAAAGTATCTTTCCCACGGCACCCTGAGCTAGAGCAACAATCAGACAGGACATCGCACATTCACTAAAGTCCTAAGATGAGATAAGTGAACAGGAGGAGGGATAGAAGAACAGAAATCTTTCCCTGTCGCCTGCTTCTCCTGCTCTGCTGTCAAGGCCGGGATGTGTATAAATGTGCGAAGCATTGGGTGTAAAGGATGTATGTTATTGCAAGTATATGTGTCAGAGTGAGTGCACAGTGAGTGTACATATTTTTCATCTGTGGCTAAGGTCCATGTCCACGGGGGAGCATGTGTCTGTGTGTTTCAGAGTGTATGTGTGAATGAATGTGTGTATTCATATGTCTGGGTGTCTGTCAAAGCTTGGCACAGCAGAGACAACAGTGTAATTGCCTGTCTAGGGCAATAGAATAAGGAGCAGGCATTGGTGGAACAAACCCAGAGGTCTGGCCTCCGCTAACGTCGTCCCCCGCTCCGCACAAAGTGCTTCTCCTGCTGCAAATTACGCTGCTACAAATTTTATGTAGGATACTGCGTGAGATTACAGTGGGTGTTCAATTCAACCTCAGAGCTCCGACTCCAGCAGTGTAGCCCACGCAAGCTGCCACGGGAGAAAACAATGTGCTCTCCTTTAGCTTTTCTGTACGTTTTTTTTTTTTTTTTTTTCTTTGTTTACCCACTCACCTTTTATGACGGCATGAAATGTGACTGCCACTTACAACTGCATTCATGCCCTGCAGTGGAGTCGTACATGACAGAGAGGAGTAATGATGGAAGTGCACGCAGCTATTTCAGCACCATGGACAGGGCTCAGAGAGCACAACACCCGACCGCCTGCAGCAGCCGCTGGAGGGAAAATAGCTGTGAGCTGCTTATTACAGGAAAGAGCTGAACGCATTTGTACTGTCAATCTGTGCACAGGAACGCAGGCATGTACGCTCGTGTATTTCTTTTTTTTGCAACAAAGAAATTCAATCTGCGTATCATTTCCTTGAACACCTTATTTCTCGGCGTGAGCCCCCGACTCCCACCCCTGAGGAATTTCAATGATGGAGCATTAAGCATGTGAAGCGACTGAGTGACGGGCCAAGGCTAGACAGGAGGGAGGGGAGGGGGGAGGGGGTCAGGAGGGGGAAATACGAGGAAGGCAGGATTCTAGTCAACACTCAGTGGCATGCACTTCAGCTAATGAGAGAGGCAAGGGGTCAGCTTCTAACTACACAGAGATAATGGCCATCTCCTGAAACCATGGCAACAGCAACCATCCTGCTCTCCTCCCACCCCCGCTGCCTCACCCCGTTGCCGTGCGTTCATCTTACTTCCCCCCCCCCCAACAGAAATTAATTTTATAAAAAAAAAAAAAGAAATCCTAGTGAGGAAAATCAATGCAGGGCTTTTTGTCAGTTAATGACCGCTCAGGTTTTTGCATCTGTACCCACACAGCTCAGAGACATGCATAAAACATCGTGCCCGAGCCCGAGCCCGAGCCCGCACCTGAAAGCACATTAAATAGAATTCTCTGCAGCAAATGTGGGAAAAAAAAAAAAAAGAAGCATTCAATCTGAGCTGGAGTAACACCTTGCAGATGATAGTTGCTCTAATTCCGACTTGAAAGAAAGACTGAGACAAAAGGGAGAGACGTGGACAGAGGGAGGATGAAGAGAGAGAGAGAGAGAAACGTGGCAAACGTGCAAAGGTGATGGAGTCAAATGCGTAAAAGGAAAAGTCAACAGAATTCATATCAGGAGTAATGATAATAGTAATTTTCATTTAAATTGTAGAAATAAAAAGTCCCAAAGTGGTGAGTGGGGAAACCAGGTAATCTGCCATGCCTGCCGCCCCCTTTCCCTGTGGGAGACTCACACTACTACACTAATTCCACACTCTCCTGCTCTCTAAAATCCCTGGGGAGTACTGTGCATACGAGCGTTTGTATGTGCACACGTGTGCGTGTGCGTGTGTGTGTGTGTGTGAACCTTAGCGTGCTTGTGCCTCCTCGTGTGAGTCTGCTGGATATGGCTTGAACTTCTGACAACATAATTACACACAGAGGCTGTGGATGAAGATGTAGCTTCGAGTCAGTGTGTGTGAGAGTCTGTGGTAAAGAGGCATGATATAGGCCCTAACACACACACTACTACACACACACACACACACACCGTTAGCAGCCAGGAGAGAATGGACACGGCTTGTAGTGGCACATCGGCTCCCTGGACAGCGGCTGACCCATCAGAGTCCAATTAGAGCTGCTGTGACCAGACGGCCAGTCAGCCAGGCACTTAGACTGCTGGGTTGGATAAGGACAGAGAGTCTGTGGTGTAATGGGGTGGCGGGCGCACACACTTTTAATAAGGAGGCGGTGGCGGGGTTTTAATGAGGGGATGTGGTGGATTGTGGGGGTGTTGCGTGGTACTTGATACACTGTCTGACCATTAGGTTCCCTTATGAGTGAGCAGTGTATAATTTGCACTAGTTGCGTCTGCGAAGTTACACGGTGATTGAAGGATATAATTTGGGTGTGTAGTGCTCAGTGCTTCATGTGGCTTCATGGTTAATGTTAACATGGTGTATTACCCGCTGGAGGCAGCGGCTCCGCTGCTGTTGCCACCGCCTCTCTTTCTGCGGTTTAGCGGGAATACAGAGCCTCCTGCAGACCACGATCACTTCGAAGTTTATGAAACTTTTTAGAGCTGCAGAGTCCTGCAGGAGCCAGATGTTATTGATGGTGCGAGTGTCATGAAATGCAAATTTTCACCGGCGTAAGCAGCTATTGTGTAATTGATGTTTTAAAGCAATCCGACGGGGAAAAAAAGCAGCAAAACCGGTTCACATTACGTGTTCAATATGCCATCTGTTTCACAAACCAGGACTGAAAACGCCCTGGTAACAACAACATAACTTAACCAGACTCTGGAGCGTGTCACATTTATAGCCTCGATCAACACAAAACAAATCTGCACCATGAACACAGACGACTCAGAAAGTGAGAGCAGAGCTGAGAAGACATCTGGTGCAATTGGGACGGATGTTCGTGGCCGGTCCAGATGTGTTAAGAACAAAAATGTAGTTGATGAAATTGGTGCATGATGTGACCATACAATGATCAATTATGTTCTTATGTCTGTCTTGTCAAATACGCTTGTTTAGACAAAAGTGAGCTATTAACGTGATGTAAATGAGACTCAGCGTTGTTTTCTCCTCACTGCAACATTCTCTAATCTTCTATTGTTTACCATTAGTGTTTTTGACATTTTGAATCCTCATCATTTCCTCCTCGTTCCCTCTCTCGCTGGAAAGGTTTTTAATTTCTGTCACTGACACTGACAGTTTGTTTTGTTACTCCCAACTTGATTTTTCACGTAGTGTTTTCATTCAAGTACTTATTGTCGCACCACTTTTGATATCAGTCACTATCGTGTAATGATTTTAACACGAAATGATTACGTTAAGTGCAAGTTGTGTTATTTTGTAGATATCACACATTGCACCTATCTGCATGTGTCATGTGAATATGTTGGTCCAATGATGACGGAGCGCTCTAGATCGAGACGATAACAATCCTCCAGGTGCGTTAGATTTAACAGTGTTGAAACTCTTTTTAAATGAACCATTGATTTAGTGAATCTTTACACTCCCACTGTGGCTGTTATTGTTTGCTATTATAACTTTGGCACAGCCTCCTGTTATTTTCCAATCATATAGTTTCTTCCCTTTATAACTTTGGCTTCTGTATTTTCCTCAGTGCTGTAATGGCTTTGGCAGCCCTTCTTTTCATTTCTAGTTGTGCGCCCGTTGAAAAATACATTTCAGTAACGACGCTCTGTCTCTGTCCCTCCCTCAGCTGCTCTCAGAGGAACCGGTGCGAGCGTGCAGATGAGCCGTATCGTTTCGCCGCCTCTCTCAACCAGTGTGTGAAGGCCACGGTGTACCCGGACAGCATTGCGGTGTCAGAACCCAGCGTGCCTGTAAGTTTAAACACACACACATACACACATTGCCTTACACACAAAATGCCAAACAACCTGCAGTCTCAGCACACATCACAATGAAGAATTATCTCCCATCTGCATATTCCCTACCCACGTACAGCAGCAGAACATTTTAAATGATCTCACTTTGCAGTTTGCCTAGTCTTGATTAAGTTGATGCATAAACATTAGATGGGAAGGTTCATAAGAACTCAGCGTGGGCGTTTCAATGTGCATATGCTCGCTTGATGCAGAGCAGTTAATATGTGTGCCAAGACATGTTTGTGTGGGTGGGCGTGTAGGTGTTAAAGTTGTCCAAGTGCAGCTGGGTACAGTTTCCACATAGACTGAGCCAAAACAGGCAGAACGAGCATGAGGGAGAGAACTCGTTTGTCCAAGGTTGGTTTTCCAAAACACAATAGTCAAAATGAAATTTAGCCTTTTTGGTTTCTGAATTATCACTTTTAGAAATGTCTGTTTTCAACCCAAAGGCTCAGCGGCATATTTCTTTTTTCCCCCCCCGTCAAGGAGAGTCGGTTTTCATCAGCGTGTGTCTGTGAGTTTGTTGGTTTATCAGCAGGATTTTGCAAAAAATTACATAACAGAAACTTTGTGGAAGGATGTATGATGGCAATAACCCATCAATTATGGTGCAGATTCTGATGAGCTGGTTTTAACATGAGCAATTAACAATACAGGGAGATTTTCTACATCTTTCTTGATGTGATGGTTATTTATGAGTCTGTGCAATTTGGTGCAGATTCCCCAAAAAAAATCAGGATCTGGTGAATTTGAATGTGGTTTCATTTCAAGCAAACGTCTGAGTCGTGCACTTTTGGTTAACTTACTTACGTAGAACATCATTCAGGTTAGGATTCATGATGAGAGGTGACATAAACAGGATCATTTAATGGATTCATTGACTGCAGTCAAGACGTACTTGAAACATTTGAATTATACAAAATGCCTGCAGCTTTGGCAGTGACTCACCGCGCGGTACCTCACCCTCAACCCCGCTCCATTGTCTGTTTTCCAAACAGCAGTGTATCAGACAACATATTATGCTTGTTTCCATGTCAGCCATACCAGCAGCAGGGTCATCTCACTAAACCATCTACAAAAACATAAATTCACACAGTTCACAAATTCCACCGGGGCAGACGGCTATCTCCATGACAACACAGCCTCACCATGTGGGCAGATACAGAAACACGGAGGAAAAAAAAAAAAAAATCTAATTACCTTTATTAAAACTCTGCCACCAATTAGACTGGTCATTGCTTCCAAGCAGCAAAGCACCCATCACTGCTATTATCATCATCCTCATCATCCTCATCACCATCCTCATCATCATCATCATCATCATCACCATCATCACCATCCTCATCATCAGGGAGAACAAAAAGAGCAAAGGCTGAACACTTGGACACAAGCTTGTTTTGGGTAGCAGCTAGTGTGTGTGTGTGTGCGGGGGTGTGTGCCTGTGTGTTTATCCATATGTGTGTCTTAAAAAACACGGTGAGAGCCAATTAATATGAGGGGCTACTCAGGGGATTCTCCATTGAACAAAAGACATTGATTGCTGTGATTGCTGCAATCAAGGATCTCGCTGACACACCTCAGAGCGAAGCAACACAAACACGGTGGATGTGAAACAGGAGAAGACGAGAGGTCGTCGGCAGCAGATAAAAAAAAATAATAAAAAAAACTTCCATCCTCTCAATGGCACCGGAGTACAGCAGCTAACGAGGGAGGCAGTGTAGTCAGCTACTGAGACAGTCAGCATCTCTTGAAAGGCCTACAGTTAAGCTGCTCAGCTGCCTCGCCTGTCCCAGTAGCCCCGCGGTGTTTAGTGAGAGGCAGATAAAACAAAGAGAAACTTCAAACGGTATGGCCCAAAAATAACAGCTAATGGAACAAGGCTGTGAAATGCCATGGTGATAATTATCCAGGCTGCCTCACTTGGCTGGAGAGCCAGATCACACACCCTGTGTGCGGAATACATTTATTTATAGGCAGAACAGCTGAATGTTCAGCCCCAGTGTCACCGCTCTCCAGAGAATCACTTCAAACGCCTGTGTGTGTGTGTGTCTGCATGTGTGTGGTATATTGCATATGTACGGCACATCATGTGTGAGGGCAGCTTTCTTTGTTGTTGTTTTTTTTTTTTACTCAAACAGAATTTCCCAAGTGGCCATTTTTTCCAATTTCCTTTTATGTAGCTTAGAACCATATATTAACCACTGACTGAACCACGGTGGCTGTCTCTCCTCCTCTGGAATGATATATTCTACTCTCAAATAAAAGATTAAGATCTAAGCACGGTCTTATTATGGTGCTGATAACAATTTAGAGACACAGCTACGCTTCTTGGCAAACTGGACGGACAGATTTGCCAGCCGCAGTGTGTTCTTTTCTTCACCCTGTTTGCAGCTTTGTACACGCTGCATTCAAGCAACTATGGTTTTCACATTTTCCCACCATATCATGTTTCATCCAGCCAATGTGCGAATGCTTTTGGGATAAGATTTTCCCCTGGTTTCACATGCATTCACTTTTGGCCTGAAATGCGTATTAATAACTATTGTTTTGTTCCTCCACTCCATGTGCAGCTGCTGGTGAAGGTGAGCGATGTTCCAGATCTCTCCGCGGGCATCACCTGCTCCTTTGGCAACCTGACGGAGGTGGAGGGCCAGGTCAACGGCAACCAGATACTCTGTGTGTCTCCTGCTGCCAAGGATGTCCCCCTCATCCCCACCGACCAAGGTATGTAAAAAAAAAAGCACACGCAGACACGTGCACCAAAAAGAACTCATCGTTTACTGCATTGATCTGATCATGCATGATGAGGAGAGAGCCTCACTCCGAACTCAACCTTCTTCGGTTTCCTTCTGTGAGCTAACGGCACATGCATCACTTTAAAACTTCTTTATTGATTCAACACCATCTAAACAACAAGCTCCCACTGATCCAGAATCAGCTGTCTGGCAGGGAAGTGTGCTACACACAAGGCCAGAGCTCATTAGTGCTGATGGACGATCAGATTGAGGTCCGCCGGCTGCAGCCCTGATATTGGAGCAGGTGACGGTTGGAGGAGGTCAGTTAGATCTGAAAAGACGAGGCACAGGCAGGTGGTCGGCAGCTTGTTAAAGTGCTACCTGATGAAAACAACACGTAATAATTATCCATAATCAAAATAAATAATTGTTTTTCGTGGTCAAAATGTCATCTCATAAAATGACATGTATTTATATAACACTCACATAAAAACATACTGCCAGAACAAACGCAAAGGTCCTGAAATAAACCCGAATGCTAATCACCTCAAATGTATTCATAGAAATCTCATGACCTTTCAAAGATTCCTCCTCATATTTCCATAAATAAACAACAGTGACTCTAGCATTCATTTATCTGCAAACATATATATCATTATGGATCCTGACACCTATGGTCTGACAATAAATACCTGTTGTTTGCGAGTCAAGACGGCTGCAGGGCCGGGGAAACAAACACCCTGAATAATATATTATGTGCCATGTGTGGAAATGACTGTGTGTTTTGGGGGGTTTGGTAAATCCTCCTACCTGAGAGTAAATGACAGGCCTGTTTGCCCAGAGCTCCCATGGGTAGTGGTGCATCAGGCACTAATATGAATGTTCTCCCCCAGGTAAATGTCAGCCAATCCCCCCTGTAAGCCCTTCCTCCATCCATCTCACTACGCATGCATCCTCTCTCTATCTCCCTCTCCCTCCACCCCTTCTGATCACCTCCCTCCATCCTACCTCTCCCAGCTCTTTATACCTCCAATCTTCACTCCGCGATCAGACCCCTCCCGAGGCCACTTCCTCCTGACCTCCCCACAATCCTCCTCCGTCTCCTGTCCCCTTGCGAACCGTCCTATGTGTTGCACATCGACATTGATCGTGCAGCGGTGGCGGCAGCGGAGGCGACTTGAGGAGAGGAGTGGAGAGGAAATGAGATTAAAAGGTGGAGTAGAGAAGGAAATAACAAAGGAGAGGAGAAATTAAAACAGGAGCGTCAGAGCAGAAGGAGCAGAGGTTAGGATGAAACTCCTGAGGATGCTGAACTGACATTGAGCTGGAAATGAAAGAAAATAGCTGACACTCTGTGCTACTAAGGAGAAGTATAATCCTAGAGGAGGTTTTGCGTGGACAGGAACTCTTTACCACTTTGTTTGCCAGCTCTACAAATGGTAGAAGTCAGATATGAGCCTGCTACACAGACTGAAGCGTGAAACAGAGCCTGATTCCCAACAGGTGCTGCAGAGAGAACGGGTCACGGAGGGTCATTCAAGCCTCCTACACACTGAATGTCATCAAAAATTCAGGCAAACACACACACTCACACACACACACACACACACACACACACACACACTCACACACACACACACACACACATTTATGGAGTCTGTATTCTCACGGGGGAGAGATAAGAGGCTGTTTTCACCGAGAACAGAAGCACAGCCAGATCTCTGTTCTGCGAAATGCAGGAAAACAAATTTTGATCAGGTGAAATGATTCTGCTGCGTGTGACTGGAAATTGCTAATTTTATTCACACGTATTTTCACAGGCACAGTTCCTTTTAATTTGGTTTGCATGTCGTGCACAGAGAACAATACCGTGCGATATATCTTGATGTAATTTACACAAATATGAACAACTCATAACAATTCCAAATTTACTGAGACGACTAATGAACAAAAGATTTGATCGAGGCTGCTGCTCACAGCTAAATGATTTAAAGATAAAGGGAATCTGCATGAGTGTGTAATATACGTCTCTTCTCTTTCAGATTGGTCAGGCGTCGAGCTGAGACTGAATTCTAAAGAGACCGGTCAGATGCTCATCAGCACCGAGGTCAAGTTCTACAACTGCAGCGTCCACCAACTGTGAGTATCTCTCTTTAGTCCATTCATTCTATTTTAATTAACAAAAACAATTCTCCCAGACCTGCTGCTCAAACCCACCGGATCAATGCTCTGGGAATTAGTTTACTATTTGTCCTCAACCCAAGCCGGCCCTAAAAATATCCCCTGTTCAGAATAACGTCATCCGATCTGTGGCTGCTCCCTGAGCACGGTAACAGGAGTTTTCTGTGCTGCCGCGCTGATGAAGCCTTCTCCTCGAACACCCCGCGGTGCAGAACACATTCCTCTCTGCCGAACAAGTCTTCAGAGGAGATTTCATGCTCGTTTTCATGCCACGTCCGTCCCCGAGTGACCGATGTCCAACTGAATCCCTGGACTGGAGATCTCAGTGTCAGCGGTGCCTTTGCTATTTGCTCGCTTCCTTCCACGGTGGCAGGTTGTGTTTGTGCGAGATCCAAAGGCCTCGCTGACACGGGAGTATCACTGAATGCAGAGTGAGGGTATCACATTAGCGATGCTAGCAGGGGTGCAGGAATCGCCGCGTGTCATATTATCCTTTCACCGTCCCCTCGACATTAAAACAAAACGTTATAGACATTGTCAATTTCGCCGGATAAAAGCAGCCGATGTTTTCCTCCTCAGACGCAGACAGACATGACAGCAGATATGTACACACGAGCACACGCTGCTATATAGCTTCATGTTGCTGTCTGAAAATCCATGTGAGACTTGCACAAAAAGCAATTACTGGCTCTCACATCAGCTCAGTTAATGGGCGATGACAAACATACTTGCACCAGCAGCGACGCACACAAACACACAGAGGAGTGCGTACACTCCAAAAGGGCATACGCACTCCCTCCCTTTCTCTCCTTGCACACATAGCAGACACACTATTTGCCTGAAGGGGAATCAGCCCCTACTCCTCTGAATTAGCGTGCTTGCCGGAGATCCCCCTCCCATCCGTTTGCACAGATGCATATTTCGCATTAGGCAAGAATGCAGAACACAACCTTAATTCAGGGGGAGAAAGGGAGAGGCAGAGCCAAGTGAGACGACAGTACGCCTCCTGAACAACTGCTCATGAATACACAGCGTAGTGAAAACCACTTGATGATGCCTCCGTCTTTGTGATGATCCCAGTGATAGCAAGTAAATCTACTCAAGAGGGTCCTGCACTTAACTTTATACTTCTAATCCACTTTATTTCAGGGAAATATTTATATTTTTATGCAGTTAACCATTTAAAAAACCTGCAAAGAACATATTACACTTAACATTTGTGTTTACTGTTTTACTTTTACAGTAAATACTCTGGTATTTTTGCACTATGGTACCTTAATAGTAACAAATTTACTTTGTGCATTAAAAAACACACACACACACACACACACACACCTAACAGCTGGTAATTACAGTAACTGCAGGATCAAGTTGTGCAAATGTTTAATTTACTCGACGTTCCTCCGCTCCAGCTTTTCCTCGCTCTCCTTCATCAGACTCTGGTCATGAAGGCAAATATGCAACGTCCCGTTCACACGTGACACCCAGTTTTAATATATGGCCGAACAAAATATACGCAGGGAGAACTTGGCCCAGGAGCTGTTAGGGATTGTGCCAACTCCAAGGGCACAACAACAGCAGGCGCCCACTTGGGAGCTGAACTCATTTCCTCTGTGGCACTTCCCCCACTCTGGCTCCCCCCACCTCCCTGCCTTAACTGCGTTGCCTTTTCTCGACTCTCACTCGACATGTGTGTGTATGTGCGTGTGTCCGTGCAGGTGCCTGTCATGTGTGAACAGCGCCTTCCGCTGCCACTGGTGCAAGTACCGCAACTTGTGCACCCACGACCCCTCCAGCTGTTCCTTCCAGGAGGGCCGAGTCAACGCCTCAGAGGTCGGTGGAACACACACATGCACAAACACACACGCATGCAAACAAGTAACTTTCTCGTTCCGTCCCATGTCTTCCTCTTTCCTTTCACCCCTCTTCCCTCTCTCTCTCTCTCTCTCTCTCTTTCTCATTCTCTCTCTTCTTCACATCCCCTCTCTCTCTCTCTATTTACTCCTGTCTGCATCCTGCTCTGTGTTCCAGCTCTGTGTCAGCCTCGGGGCATGTCTTCAGAAAGACAGACATCTATAAGCTCTTCTATTTCCGAACTGGCATTTCTCATTCAGAGCTCTTGTTCTCGGCAGTAGCAATTAACAGTCTGTTATCTCTGAGCTCAGTGTGTCTTCACTGTGACACGAGATCGCTCTGACCAAGTCAATCATGTCCGGCGAATCCAAAAAGCTTGAGATGTGCCTCAGAGTGTAGATATCCATTTGTCCTTGGCTATGGACACATGTAGTACTTCTGTAGTGCTTTTTTTTCTGATTTACTTTTGTAATAAAGGATCTAAGGCAGCGATTACAATGTGTATTACTTTAAACTTGCAGTTCCTTCTCGTTCCACTGCTCTGAAAACTTCTACGTCACCTCCCGTCAGTGAGCACCAGTAGCGGGTGTTTCATTAGGACGGTTCATCCGTGGTTCAGGGCTCAGATTCATAATCACTGGACGTAAAAAGGCCAAACCAGAGCTTTAGTGTGCGATGCTGCTGTAATACGTTACTCGATACAAATGTTCTTTGACATCGTATTGCTGAGAGAGTTGACCTCTCTCTTTTCAACCCTAAAGTGGCAGATGGCCGCCCACCCTGAGTCTTCAAGGTTTCTGCTCCTATTAAAAAAGGTTTTTTTCTTTCTCTCCACTGTCAAAAGTACTTGCTCATTGTGGGAACTGTTGAGTTTTCTTTGTAGAATACTTGACCTTGTTATGTAAAGTACTTTGAGATTATGCACTTTCGTCAGTGCTATACACTTAAAAAAAAAGAATTTATCTAAATTTAATTTCTCTTTTCGAGGTCGCAGGAGTCACGTTTAAATTCCGACTCACTTACCCTGCTTCATATTTATCAGTATTTATATTCATGACTCTCCTGTAGAAATGTTTTTCCTCTCATCTTGCTAGAAAACTTAAAGCGCTGGATGTATCTATCAGAATCGTTGGTGGTGACATGTGCTCTCTGCCCGTTCTCGTTTCTGCCAGGACTGTCCCCAGCTGGTGCGCTCTGAGGAGATTCTGATCCCGGCGGGGGAGGTGAAGCCCATAACCCTGAAGGCCAGAAATCTGCCACAGCCACAGTCTGGCCAGCGAGGCTACGAGTGCGTCCTCCACATCCAGGGGGTCAGCCACAGAGTCACTGCCCTCCGCTTCAACAGCTCCAGCGTGCAGTGCCAGAACAGCTCGGTAGGTTTGGTGGCTCTTGAACAGATTGGGCCAGAGAAGGTGTGATTGGTGATCTATGATTGGTTGTTATGTGAATTTGTATTCATCATGTCCAACACAAGAGCATAAGATTAACAAAAGGTCAAACTTTGGCAGCAAGTTCACTGCAGTGAGATGAAAGTCACTGTAAAGAAATATGTGCTAGTGGAGATATTGACAATACAGATATTTTAAGTGTCAGGTGATTGACGGACACAACTACTGAGTATTGAAGCCGAATATAAATACAGATTTAAAGATAAACACCTGAAGATATACAAACGTTTGGTACAGCAGATGTAAGTGTATATAAAAAAAAAAGTGAAAACACGGGAAGAGTAAAACTTAAAATACAAGACTAGAGATATAAAAATACATCAAATGGAATGAAGGTAGTTTGATGAGTCTACAGAGTGCTGGTGTCCTTTTTATTCAAAGTATATTGAATGTTTTGCACCAAATTCAACGATTGTAGAGATTTGTGGATTAGTAGATGTATAAAGACGGTAGATGCATCTTAGGTAATTGCTCCGGACACGACTGGAAAATATTTATTCTCAGTGGAATCACAAATATACACATTTTTCTCACTCTGTCTCAAACACACACATACACACACTCGAACAATGAAAGTCAGCCTGGAATTAAGGGCACAGGAGGCAGTTAAGGACAGCATCTCTAAGGGAAGCTCAAGCCTCTGCCTGCTGCTCCCATCTCTCGAGCTCTCCCACTTTGTCAGCTCTCTGATGATAAGATGATGTAACTTTGGGGTAACGTCGGAAGGACACACTGCTGCATCTGCAAGGACTCGCGGGGATTATAATCCCCAAACCTCTCATTAAACCTGTCCTCTCCTTTGGTCTCGTTTCCACCCTCACCACCATCTCTCTATCTCTTCTCCCGCTCGTCATCCTCGGCCTCCAGTATCTGTACGAGGGAATGAAAATCAGTGAGCTGCCTGTGGATTTCTCGGTGGTGTGGAACGGCAACTTCATTATTGATAACCCGGAGAATATCCAAGGTAAGACCAAGATGCAGCTCACAACATGTGCAGGATGAAGAGGGACAAATGCAACACTCCATTATTTCCCTGAACTCTTTCTGCTCTCGTGTATTGTCTTTTCAAACAAGTGTGTGGGTGTTTCTATTTATATTGTATGTTAATCACAGGCGTCTTAAAATATGTTATTAAAAAATAAAGTAAAAGAAGCAAAGGCCCGTGGGGATATTTTACTCACAGCAGACCTAAAAGATAAAAATAACCTGCAAATACTGGGTTAGGATGTTCAGTTGTTCCGTGCGTTCACTGTTTATCCTCATCACTTCCTGTCTACCCACAGTGCACCTCTACAAGTGTGCGGCCCAGCGGGACAGCTGCGGCGTGTGTCTGAAGGCGCAGAGGAAGTTCCAGTGTGGCTGGTGCAGCGGAGAGGGGAGGTGCACCTTGCGGCACCACTGCCCTCCCATCAACCCCTACACCACCCGCTGGCTCAACCTGTCCACCAAGAACGTCAAGTGCACCAACCCACGCATCACTGAGGTCAGTACCCACAATCCTCTTGTTTGTCCGTCCTGCCTGCCCACGCAGATCCGCTTCCAATCGATGTGCAGCAGTCAGCTGCCACGATGCTGCATCTCGTCCTTAGTTCTTCATAGAGGAAACAAATGGGAATTTAAAATAGCAGCTTGATTAGCATCGGTGATGGAGGCAATCCAGCGATACAGTACATTGTTTGATTCCTGCTTTGTATTCTCTAAACACATACAGTAACTGCTCGCTAAACTCAGATTATATGCTTCATTTTTCAAAAGACGTATTTTACAGAGTCGTACAGAGATGAGTTGGACTCTTGACAATGAAATGTCTGATTTGCATTGAGGGATATTTCATGAGAAGAAGCTCTGCCGCTCTGCTCTGTTTGGTTTTCCTCTGGACTTGAGAAGAATGAGAAGGAGCCTTAAAGAAGCTCCCCGGGGAGCGAGCTTCACCTAATGCATGCAGATCTGTACAATGTTCGCTTTCTCTTCGTCTTTTGTTTCGTCTTTTTCATCCTGTATCTTTTCCCCTAATTTAAAGAGCAAATGCTGTTTTTTCACTCGAGAGAAAAAAGACAGTATGTGTCCCACAGTGTGTATGATGTACCTGTATGGTTGTGTGTGTTGTGCTCGCAGCTGCATATTCATGTGAGTTCTTTTCACCCTCAGGGTTTATTCAAGGGCACACACACACACACAGACACACACACACACACACACACAGGGCACAGAGATATCCAGTTTTAAAGGCCTGTCTCTTTGACATCTGCCTTCTCTTTGTGGCTGGCTGCACCGTGCACAGATGCCTGCTCATAGATTTTAATGTCTTTTGTCTTCTCACAAGGTTATTCCAGCATTTTGAAAGTAATGTTGGCACCAATAAATGTTTAAAAAGAAAACCATATAAAAAAAATGATCTAAAAAAGAGGAAATAAAACCTCTGAATAAAAATATGTGTACCTACTGTATCGACCACGATCTGTCCAGCTATTCAAAAAGACGACAAGGTGGTGTGTGTCTGCAGTGTCTCATTTGCTCTTTTCCGTGCAACAACACAACCCAGCAGCTGGATGTGTCCGCACCTCCACCTCGTCAACACCGGGGTCGTGACCTGGAAGTGCTTATTTGTTTGGCCATCAGTGGGCCCTTTGCTTATTCAGGCCTTTGCTTGTTCTCTCCCGGTGGATTCGTTGTCACGGGGGAGTCGGGCCAGGAGGACAAGCTATTTAATTAGGCTCGGTAACGCACCGCTGCATTGTGGCTAACCAACCAGACCCCTCCACTCCTCCGCAGCATGCTCACATCTTACTCCAGCCAATTAAAAAGAGAAGTTATCAACTTGGTTAATTGATTTGCCATACTGTATGCAGATAAGCCAAAAAAAATCTGCCTCTCTATCCCTCTGTGTGGCTCTTTCCATCCACCGCTCTTACCCCTACTCCTCTCTCTATCCTCCCTGTGTGCCTCTGTATATCACCATCTCTCACTCATCAGCTCCATTATACTTTCAGTTTGTCATTTTATAGCACATGAAATGGGCCATCCAGAAGGACGAACCTTATTCCCCTCCCGGTTATGATCACAAGGCCAAGGTCACCAGCAGCAGCTCACCCAGGCTCATTAATGTTTGTAAAGTGTCAGAGTAAAGATCTCCCACGTTACTAACATTCAAGAGGCAAAAAAACTAAGAGATTCAAGGAGAGGAATTCAGGAAAAGCCCTGAACTGCAACATCGCATAGAGAATATCTGTATTAAATTTAAATGTCGCTAGTTTTTATTCAATACGTTCATGCAGACACAGAGAAACACAGATGGATTAAATGAACAATTTGCAGTGTTTAGTATAATACACAGTACTTTGAGTTTTTAGATTAATCACATACCTTTTTTTAGCAGGCAAGATGTCACGTGAAGATATTTCCACAGCTGCGATACCAATTAATTTTTTCCATATTGCAAATACCTACAGAGGATCATAGTATAAGGATTTACAGACGTGCAAGTGGTGAACAATCAGGTAAAAAAAAATCCTTATAGCCGTGTATCCAAGGCAAAGAGAAGCCAATTTATCCACCTACAGCTGCTGCAAGACCTTGTATTCTGCAGCGGAGACGTTCCCTCGAGTGGAAACAACTTATTGCCAAACCTCTTTACAACCGCATACAGTGTATAAGCCACGGATCGATGCAACAAGTTGCCGGGGAGCTGTCAAAAGGCATCCGGGGAAATGTAGAAAAACTCATACTGATGTAGAGGTAGAGGGAAAGATGGAATGTATACACAAATGCATTTATTAGAAATGATTCCTGCAATGCTTCAGACTACAGCGACTGATGTGTTGCCGGGTTAATGCTTCCTCTACGTCTGACTGGCAGATAATGGGAAGATTGTGAAGGCCGAGTGGGGAGAGCAGGGAGGGTTTAAGGGAGGTAAAGTGAGGTAAGGCTGAGAACAAAGGACGGAGCAAAGGAACTGAACCGTGAGATGGAGGGAGGAAATGAAGGTGGGGGGGGGGGGGGGGGGGGAGATGGAGCCACTGTCTGAACTCAGGTCTGTTTAGATGGCAACTGTGCATTAATTCAGACGCTTCACATGAGCACCGACTTGACTCGGAGACACGTCGATGCTCCTCCCTTTTCATTTGCGGTTAAGTCAGCGTTGGTTCGTACCGAGTCCCCCCCCCCCTGTGATTACATTTTCTTTAAGAAGCAGACTTCCCCCTGGTGGGCTGAATTTATTAATACATTTGGTTTTGATTGTATGCACCAAAGCCTCCATCATGAGTTGATTTGTATACATACTAGCACATTAGTGGATGTGCCTACCAAAAGATAGGCCTTCTGAATAATTAATGTTTCTATTAAGTGCCATGGTGCCTCCCACCATTGGCCATTAATATTGAAGAGATGTAAGCCCCTGCTAACAGCGCAGGGAACGACATCAAATGAAGCTGGGAGTTGGATGAGCATATGAAAGGCATCTCCTCGATAGGCTTCGGCCGAGGCCCGTGAATGAGTTAACTGTACAGAAAAGAGGCTTCTCTGCCTCCCGGTGACGAGCAGATCCAGCAGATCTAGCTGTTGCCGTAGGAAAGAAGAGAAACGCAGGATTCCTCTCTTTTCCTCACGCACCATATGCAGGCTTATTGTTGATATGTTTAACACCACAGGGATGGTGGGCCTGTCAGTCAGTATTATAGTACAACTAAACTCTCCTCACTGCTGTAACCCAGAGAGATCTGCTGTACACTCTGTGCTACCCTTCACTGAACCAGCCAGGAGAAGAAAGAGCAAAATGTTGCAGTGAAAAGTGCATCTTGCATCAGGCAACATGCAGCGTGACGCTCCTCAACCTCACATTTATATACCTTTGCAATACTTAAAAGTGGCCCGTTGAAAAACCAGTGAGTAAACACCTCTAACCCATAACCCTGTCTCTTGTTTTCTCTCCTTTTTTATGCACTGAAAACATCTTTTTCATCACCACCCATATCTCTTCGCCAACTACGCAGCATTTAAGACCCCATAAAGTATTTAGGATGTAGTTTGTTCAGGAACAAGTGATCAGCGGCGCTTTATCAAGCCCATTAAATGCTGCTCACAATTAAATGTGACACACTCAAATTAGCCCGAGCACAGTCCAAAGACAAAGAGATTAGCCGCAAGCTCCTAAATTGTATCAAGGGCTATTCCGTTTCAAAAGCACAATATCCGGCGACGGCGGGAATGGAAACACATCAACTGTTGCGCGGTGTAATTCTGGGAGAATCTCCCCAGAGTGTCGACGAGGCAAAATCCTACATAAATGTGTATATTAAAGTTTGAGGATGAAGAATATGAAGTGAAAAATGCTGATATTGTATTTTTCAGCAGTAGATGGGGGGGGGGGGAATTGACGCTGAATTGTCGTGGAGAATGTCATTCAGCTCGGTCAGCTACTGCAGTTCCAGTGACATGCTAGGCTTGCATAGCCTGAAGGCAGCACGGGCCAGAGCATCGCTCTCTGCTGTATGTACTGAGTTTAGCATTGGCTGCATCAGCACAACTTTCCCCACCATTACTTCAGCTGAATAAGTCAACACCACACTGACAGACTTCCCCAGGCTGTTGAGTGTGAGCAGCCGCCACAGTTTCTTTTCTGTTGGTCAGATGAGCAGATTATCTTCTGTAAAGAGACCCTTTCTCTCCCGGAAGTTTTTGCCTCAGCTTATCGCTCCCCCTCTTTAGTATTTTTTATGGTTATTGCAAAAAATCCTGCAGAATTTCTCGAGGAAAATGTGGTGGTAAATGGCCAATACTCTGATCCTCTGAGCTGCAGCGAGATAGATTATGCTAGAGAGAGTACAAGAGTGCGTTGTGCAAGCTGACTGGCTGTTTGCTGGGAATTACCCCCTATTGACAGTGTGACAATGCCAGGCGGGCAGCGGCACTGCGCCTAAAAGGATTACACAGCGAGCACGGCATGGCAGCACTGGGTGGGAGAGCAAAGGCGGCAGGGTGTGCGTGCACGTCCGACGAGGCTTCCGCTTCCTCTTCCCTCTGAACCTCTGGTGAGACAAACAAGCAAGCAGGGTGCTGGGAGGAGGAGGATGTGTCACCTAGCCTGAGGGAGACAAAATGATGAAAGACAGAAAGCAAAAGAGGGAAAAACGGGACGCAAAGAGGAGGATGTGGAGTTGAAATATAAAGATTTACTCCACCCCTCTGAAGATTATCTTCAGTAGTTTCCCTCTGGTTCGTAAAGGTCATTAGGATCTGGTTGACACACAGTTAAACCAGTGTCATGGATTGAGTCCCTTTGTTTGTGTAAGAACTACAGATGGGGACAAAGAGCGGCTCTTCTCTCACGCCTCCGGGACATCAGTGGCTTTGAAGGTGGTTTTCCTGTGATCCAATGATGAATCCAGGCTCCAAATGTCCCAACAGAGAGCTCAGTCAAATGGGTTTCATGCACGGATGAGACTTAGACTTCCTGTGCTCGGTGCACTGCGGGACGGGTTCCGTGTCACCCTCCAGGGTCAAAGACGGAGGAGCTATTAGGACCGTCTGGGATATCGCACCACTGTCGTGTCGCCGTCGCTGCCTCACCTGTCATCCATCACGAGCGATCACAGTGGCATCCACCGTCCCTTGTGCTCATCCCATCTTCTCTATTTTTATCATCTTGTTGTAGCTCATCCTCCTCCTCTCTTGTCTTGTTCTCTCTCCGGCCCTTACATCGCTTATGTAACCATCGCCAAGTCTACTCAAATAGCTGCTGCCAGTGCCTGACACGGATATATTTAGC
This sequence comes from Paralichthys olivaceus, assembly GCF_024713975.1. Classification (NCBI taxonomy): domain Eukaryota; kingdom Metazoa; phylum Chordata; class Actinopteri; order Pleuronectiformes; family Paralichthyidae; genus Paralichthys; species Paralichthys olivaceus. Next base: position 24,322,139 of record NC_091098.1, read on the forward strand.
CATTATGTTTTACCCCCCATACCCGGCATGCCCAAGCAGTGCTAAAAGATTCATGTATTCAGACCCCTCAGGCGGTGCAGTGACACACTTACTTTACATCCAGAGCAATTAATGTCCACTGAATCTAGATTACAATGCCGGCGTGCCACGGGGAGGCTGCAATGCTCTGATGGGTGCCGGGGGTGCGGCACCTATCGCAGGGTCGCCGTCACATGGCACTTTGCAGCTCAGTAAGTGGGAACAAGTTGGTTTAATCCCCTCTGCCTGCATGGCCAGTGACCGCATATTGATTGTCATCTCCTCCCTTCCCCTCTGCTTTCTTATTCTCCTTTATCTCTCTGTCCATCATGGCCTTTACATCCTCTCCCTCTCTACTCCCTCGTCGTCGTCCTCCTCTTCTCCTCTGTGAAAGGGCTGGATGATGGCCAGGTCGGGAGCCTCAGCGGGGCTCTGCAGCACAGACGGCAGCGTGCCACCCTGTGCCAAGGTCATGCTGGGCAGCCATATTGTATTTTATGAATAGGTGGTCTGCACTTAGCATTAATATGGCCCCTTGTTAGATTTATTATCCATGGCAACAGCAGTAGATTTGGTGCAGACGAATCCAGAATGTTAATAACCTGAGTTTCAATTGTGGGGTTTCTTCCATCAGGTTTACTGTTTTGTTTTCTACAGGGACGAGTTAACAACAAAAAAAAAATACATTTAAAAGTGTGTTTTTTGTTTTGGGATTGTATGAATGTGATGATATATTAAAACACAGCAACAAAGCATGTGCCATCAGCGACTGTTGTGATGAGAGCACGCTCCCGGCACAATGACTCATGGCACGTTCTGACATTCTTCCGATGAAGACATGGGGAGTGAACTTAATTGCTTTTACAGCCACCTGGACCGAAAGAGCATGCTTACCCTTGAGCGTCAAAGTAAAACCTGTGTGCGTTTATAATTCCTATACGACAGGTCCATATCTGAGGCTACGAACACATCCTTTAGTGCCACTTTGCAACTTTTTCCCCTGACGGTGGGTATTTGTTTTTGCCCTGCAGGTGACCCCAGTGGCCGGACCCCCGGAGGGAGGCACCCGGGTGACCATCCACGGCACAAACCTCGGTCTGGCCTTTTCAGACATGGTGGGAAACGTGGAGGTGGCAGGGGTGAGGTGTACTCCTGTGGAGGAAGGTTACATCATCGCTGAACAGTAAGTCGCACAAACAGGAATCAATCAACCGCGTTATTGTTTTTTTGTTATATTGATTGAAAACTCACTCAATGCAGTTATTTTTTTTAAAGTTCTGGGGTTTTCTTGTGTTACACAATATTTGAAGACTTAATTCTTTTTGCAAATGAAATGAACGCTGTAGAGAAAAGGCTCCTGCATGTTCTTTTTTAATCATCTAACTATCCCATTTTGTAAACAACACAATTAAAGGCAACTCAACATAAAAACAAATCAGTTGTAAAGACTCATAATGCTGTGCATGTAAACTGTGGTTTTCATATATTATGCATGTGGTATAACAGCTTACAAACTTTGATCAATACGTTGCGACATAAAAGCAGCTTTCCACCGCCCTCTCCGCCATAATGAAGACTGGAGCAGGTCCAAACAGTCTGTCCCTGACATGGCTGTTCTCCCCCTGCAGCACACAAACCCACTTCTCACTCTGTAGCTCATGTATCCCACAACAGCTGTGTGTGTTTACTTCTGTTTACCTCCCTAATTGTCCCACGCTGTGCATACATCACGTTAAAGCCTGTCCCGCTCACCCTGAACTAATGAAACGTGGCCCGTGCTTCACTGCTCGCCCCCCTTCGGCGAGACGCGCAGACGTGTGCAGAGGAGGAAACCTTTGGCCTTATGGTGGTTTAACCTCCTCAGGTCACACGAGGGACAAGCAAAGATGCACACACACACACACGCCGCTAATCATTCATTACACTCAAATTATATCAGAATTTGAGATTGAGATTCTTTATGAAAAAGAAAAATTCTGTGAGAAAATCAGAAGTGTGCTTTGGAGCAAATGGAAAAATAGTTATTATGCAGTGACTATATGTGAAATAGCTGCACCATGAATGTGACTTTCATCTTGTCTCTCAGTTGGTTTGATATTCTCCCTCCCCCCAGACTGACTCATAGTCAGTTACAGATAAAAGTTTTAAATGTATAGCTGCGTACACACTGTGGCTCAGCTGACACACATACACACACAGGCTATCACTGTCATGGCTCTCAGAGGAGCCTTTAACCCTAATTCTTTCCTTGGCCTAGTTCTGCCCTCAGAAAGAGAACAGCTCAGCACCGCACCGTCGCTGTGACTCACATACCGGGTGTGTTACAAAAAAAAAAAACACGTGTCAAACACATGTTCTCTCACACACAATTGCAACTCACGCACCGGTTATTCTTTTACAATGCAGCCAACTTTGGGTGGTGTTTGAAGAGCATATAGCTCGTGAGTAATGGTGATGACTTACAGTGCAGTCTCTTTACTGGGCAGTTGTAATTAAAATTCACTATGTGCCACTTGGCTGTAGGGGACAATTTGTCAGCGGTGCACTGATCTGACAGCACTTTAATCCAATTGGGGACAAGCCAGGGGATTCATTTATGTGGCATGTAAAAAAAAATAGACTGAGCGAAATTAAAAAAGGAACCTATGACCTGTTTAGTCCAACTTCGAAGCAGTTGGAGTCGTCTGAGCTGGACGTTCACTCAGAATCTTTTTGGGGTTATTTATTGGCTCAAGGTTCATTATGTGCATGTTTGAAGCTATTTGAGTCTTAATTCACTCACCAGGCATCTTTTGACTGAATTGGGTAAAAAAAGGGGGAAAATAAAACGTACTCGTACATATTTATGTGTCTTTTATGTTTCTACTTCAGAGGAGTGTGTGAAAGCCATTCCTGCTTTGAAGAAAAAGTCCAAACTTTTGTGTTTTTTAGCAGCCGGGGCTACGCTTGACTGAGAGCTGATGCTATTCTGAAGCATTTTTATAGTCGCCAGATTGAGTCCTCATCACATTTAGGTTTAAAAAGTTTTTTTTACAGAGAGTAAGCGGCCTCTTTATGGTGAAGAAACTATTTAAAGTAGAATTTTGAAAAGACAAACATATTTCCTTAACACAGAGAACAGAACAGGCCCCACATTTAAATTGACTATCTTCATCAAGATCCATGAATGACTCTCTGAGGAATCAAAGACTTGGTTCGAAAACTTCTAATGGGCTCTTTCCTGACCCGTACCACATCCTTATTGCGTAATCCTGCAAAGTAACAGCTTCAAACAATGTTCCTGCAAAGTAAAAGATTAAAAAGAGTAGAATAAATTGGCGCAGGTCAATTTTCAGTTTTACAAAAAAACAGTATAGCAGGGGAAGCACGTCAGCCTCTCAGTGTGTGTGTGTGTGTGTGTGTGTGTGTATTTCTGAGGCAACCTAAAACATTAGCTCAGTAAATCTTTCTCTAGCCGCTCTCCTCCTCAGTCGTTCGTCCACCAAAGCTCCACAGTTGTTTGTTGTAATTCAGGTGATCAACGCTGGACAAACAACACATCTGCTCTGCTTCGTCTGTCCCGCTCCTGTCTGCCGCTGCCGTCTGCCTCACAACATATTCCGTCCCTCACTTTCCACACTGTGATCGCATCTTGTGCTTTATTACTCGCTGGCACCACTAATCAATAGACGTCCTCTTTTTTTATTATGCCATTTGATGTTGTCACCTGCGGCGCCGGGTGACGCCTGATCACACGTTATGATAAAGCTCTATTGATCTCGCCGTGTGATTTACCTTCGGTGTACCGCGTTGGCACAGCACCAGCACTGTCGGGTGCCCGGTCGTTGCTGGGAAATTTACTTCGCTCGGGTTGGGTGTGTTGAAGTGTCGAAGGCGGAGGAGGAGCGCCGGCCTCATTTAAAGTCACTGAGGGGGTCCTGGTCGATGTCTGGATGTGTCCCGTAATGAAATGAGTGAGACAAGTGGAGAAGATTGCATTCAGAGTGGAAGATAAATCGATATCAAGCGTCAAGTGTTTTGATTACTTTTCCCCAACTTCGGTCAAGAACACATAAGACAACGTTCAAGCTTTAATTTATTTAAATTAAGATTTGACTCAAAGATTGATTAAATTATTGTTACTCACAAATTAAACATTACATATGGTGTTTTATCTTAATTATGTATTTTCACTACGGTTTGATATAATCAACAAACACCAGTGCTTAAAACTACAAAGAGACAAATAAAAACATATTTTTGAAGAATGTACTTGATGTATATTTATGGATTTATAGTTTGTTCCATGTCCCATGCACCAACATGGAGAAGGTGGGGTCTATACTGCTGCCAGCCACCAGGGGTTCATCAAAAGGATTTGGCTTCACTTTTGGGGAGCTGCCGTGTCGTCCATCTGTGTGTACAGTGATGCTATGATCTTAAATGTATTGTGTGCATTGATTTTAATGGATTATTTTGTGTCTTTTCCAGGATCGTGTGTGAGATGGACACGGCTCCCGCAGAGAGTCGCCCTGGTTCGGTCCAGCTGTGTGTTGGAGAGTGTCGCCCAGAGCTCAGGGCTCGTTCCACGCAGCTCTACTCCTTCGTGGTACGTCCGCTATTCTCTATAATCCTCTACGCACTCATAGAACTCAATTCACCACGTACAAAGCGTAGTGTAGTCAGTACGAGTGCAACAAAAGCTAAATTAAAGTGAATCGGAATATTCCGTGTTCTAAAAGTCATTTGCGCCGAAGTAATTGTTTGTGCGCCGGAGGCAAATAATGATGTGCGAGTTGCCATGACGACAAACATTGTAATTAAGCGGCTCCGTGTGTGTGCTTATGTGTTTTTACCTTCAACAAGGAGGTTGTGTTTTCATCCGTGTCTGTTTGTTGGTTTGTTTTTCAGCAGGATTATGTAAACTTTACTCAACCTGTGGATGTTGTTGCATAGCAGCTCAATTTTAAAATAAAGAGCAGAACTTAGGAGTCATGAATCGTACGTGTTTATGGTGTGGAGAGGTATAGTACTTAGAGCAGTAACATTCTTCCAGCATAAGTATAAAGCTCCTCATCAATGGGGTCTGGAGGTCCCTGGTTGTAGATGCTGGTACTCTGTGTTGTTATAGCCTCATAGTGTTTTTTCCCATGTTTCCTGGAATTTCTTTTAGCTCAGCGTTTTGGTATTTAAAAAATCTGTGATATAGCGATAGCTCTATCAAACACGGGAAGATAAAACAGTCGAAGAGGATTGGATGTTTGGTCGAGGTCACGAGAGAAATAAAGACAGATAAACAAACAACTTGCTAAATTGGAAAGCAGCGCTCCACACAGGCAGGTGAACATTATCTGCTCCCGTCCGCACACGTCTCCCCCGTCGCTGTCATTCGCCGGCTGCCCAGCCTGCAGCGAACAGATAATCTACTTTCCCATTTGCACTCTCTCACACCTTCACAATTAATGATCCCTTAACAATTAACAGCAGCCAGTAATTACATACTGTTGTTTCCCTCGTACCTGCTTTAACCTGCTTCCTGGAAGTCACACTTATAGCTGGCGGGTTTGAGTTCTGTCCGAGCGATGCTCTCGGCTCCGTTTTAAATCCCGCGTTGCTTTTGTCCTCAACACAGTGTTGCAGCAGTGGAATTCCTCTGAGATCACACAGCCCAGAACTGGCTCCACTTGCAATCCCCCTGTATTGAAGGCCATCTAGAAAAAAAAAAACTATTACAGAAATGTTCTTCAAATTTCCCCTAAAACAGACACGCTCCCCATGAGCCGGCAGCACCTGACAAAGGAGGCAGTGTAAATGACAGTGTGCATTTAGTTGTTTTTTCATTGTTCTTTTATGTCCGTGCACGTTGAGATGTGCATGTGTGTGCTTGTCAGATTACATGTGTGTGAGCTGCCGGATGTGTGTTTCTCACTATGACGGGTTGTCTGCTTGGATATTTCTCCATCTGTCCGTCTGTGTGATGGCAGCGTACCCGCGTGCTGCAGTAAACACTGGTTAGAGCTCCCGGTTCTTTCCTCTTTTCTCCCACCAGCGTTGCACTCTACTGCCCTAGACAAGAGAATAAAAATGTGCAAATCTCTGCATCTCTCTTTTGTGCAGACTCCCTCAGTCACAGGTCTCTCCCCCAGCCGGGGTCCAGAGTCCGGAGGCACCAAAGTGACCATAATAGGAGAAAACCTGGGCGCCGGCAGCAGCGTCAACGTTCAGTTTGGAAACCAAACGTGCGAGTTCTTCGGGTGAGTCATTTATTCCGTAAACGTGTTATTAGCAGCCCATCAAGTTTTATTTTCTGAAACCGCCGCATGGTCGGACATTCGTGGTGAAACGGCTTTTTATTGTTTTTGCACATGAGGAGAAAAGTGAAATGTTCACATTCAATAAAGTGCAAATGAAAGACAAATTTGATTTTCACAGTTTTACAGTTTTGGCTTTTACAGTGCAATGTGGATAATAGGAAGGGGGACTAATCTGCTCACTGTGAATGTTGAACGCTGTCGACGACATTAAACAACTAAACAAGTGTAAAAACAAAAGAGTGAAAACCGCCAGGAAGATTTCATAGTTCATTTGGTTTCTGTCACATTAGCATTTATCCCTAATATCATTATGCATTAAATACATCTCTGCCTTTGACTTTGTGTTAAACTTGTTTAAAACCGCTGCATGTCACTGTCAGAGTACGTTGGATGCATCACGTGCTGTGAGCTTAACGGAAAAAAAAACAAGAGAATGTTTTTTCCCAAGATGATGTGAATTATTCCCATTAACTTTCTATCTCTCGTGTTATTTTCCCCTCGGTGTTTGTGAGAAATCCCCCCCAGGGGAACGCCGCTCTTTCTCTCTCTGTCAGAAACTTATGTAAATCTTAATAAGCTTTTGATGACCTACTGCATCAAACCTCGTAATAATAGCTTCAAGAAAAACCTGGCGCTCCTGTGAATCTTTCTTCTCCCCCCCCCCCCCGTAGCTTTTCATTCTCTCCATCAATCTGTTCGTCTGTTCTAACCCCTTGTTTTGTTTTTTTATTCTCTTTAGTAGTTTCCTTCTGTTTCCTTCCACCATCCCCTCTCCTTCTACTCTCCACTCCTGTAGGCATCTTTCTTAAGCCCTGCCACGCTGTAACGCTGTAAGGCTGCGGAGTCAAGCCAGCTTTAATGAGATACGGGGCTAATTACTGGCTTGTGCTTCTCCACTGTACTCCTGGCATGGGAGGGAGAGGAGGACCAGGGGGGGGGCTGTTCCACTACAAGCTCGCCTCTGCTAATGAATTTGCTCAAATTCACGGGGGGTGGGCAGGTAGAACATGGAGCCATGTAGAAGGAGGGGAAGGCATAGACACGTGAATAACATTAGTACACGCAGTCACTAGAGCTCTGATATATTTTTTGTGGGGAATGGCAGGTTTGACGATTTGGAGCTAGTAGTTTTTCTCACACTTCCATTCTTCTTCACTCGTAGACGGACCGTGTCGGAGATAGTTTGCTACTCAGCCCCTTCGCTGTCTGGTGTGGGCCCGGTGCAGATCAGCGTGAGCGTGGACCATGCTCAAATCAGAGAGAGCCTCACCTTCGAGTACATAGAAGACCCGACCGTCCAGCGCATCGAACCAGACTGGAGCATCGCAAGGTAAAGTCCTACCCCTGGTTGAACACCACCACCAGAGCTTTGAAGCTACAGCCTGACCAGGCCAGCGGAAATAACCAGACATGAGTCAATATTGCACTTTTTCAATTACTGTTCAGTTCTCTTCCAATTAGTGTGTATCTGATAGAAGCGCCACAGCTCACGGGCTGGAGAACATGGTCACTGTTGAGATTTAGATGTTTTTCCATTCTCCTATGATATATGATGTTGATCCATCTGTTGAAGGTCTTTGGCAGACAGATACACATGCACCATGCAATCCTAATTAAACTGGGCAGAGGGATGAAAATGAGATAGCGGCTCGCTAGAACAATGTGCTATCAGAGGTGTGGGTCTGCAGCAGATGGCGCGGGCTTAAGAGACGGAGTGAAGGGGACACTGCGCAGAAGTGTGACTGCACAGAGGAAGAAGAGGGAGACAGATGGAGACGGGCATGAAATTAGTCGTTTGATTCTTTTACATCCGCTTTTCTAGCCCAACTTTTCATATAAATGATAATCAAGTGACATGATCTGTTTATTTGATCAGGATTTAGTGGATCTCTAGATCTATGAGTTCTAACACAAATGTGTGTAGCTGGTTTCATAGCTGTCTCAATGACAGATCTCCAGCATCAGTAGCATTGGTCATCATCTGCTGTCTCAGATGTTAAACAGTGGGGTACCACAGGGCTCTATGCTACGCCCCATACTGTTCAGTTTGTGCATAGACAACCAGGTTTTATTGATAAGTAGCTGTTACATTCACTATTAGGCTGATGACCCAGTGAGTTACTTATTCTGCTTGTTTGTTTTTTGACAGGGACGATGCTCATGAATCAACAGCAAAATGACTGTAAACAAGCCAGAGTTAGCTCAACAGGCTCATTTCCATCTGTTGACCCTGACCGGTTTTTAAAATGGGAACCTAACATTCATATAAAATGACGCATACAAGGAATATATGCAGACAATATTCAGACAGGTACAATGCATAACAATAAGTTACCATACAACATATGAGACAAAACACATCAGTAGTTACTACAAAGATTTGTCTTATTCAAAATCTTTTTTTCTTGGCTAAATTATTAAATCACACTTTACACCAGATTCCAAATTAAATATATCCCCTAAACTTACAAATACAATATTGGTTATTACAAGTTACTGGATGTGCTTAGATGTAAATTAATGTTTTCATACTGATGAACAACAAACAAACTCTTTTTGTAAGTCTCTTCTCTTGTTATATGTCTATAAATAATTACAGGGCACCACCGACTTTGCTCTGAATTTGTTTCCCCTGAATATATAAAGATTTGATTAAAAAGTAATTGAGGAGGAAGCACAGTCTTAGTCTTATCTCTGCAGTAGCTGAGTATATAATTTAATGAGCCTGTAGACACTTCAAGGTCCATCCATAGTAGGTCTCTGCATGAACCCACAGCCGGATAGCACGTGCCCATCCTGCACTTGTTATTACAGTATATTTCCAGTCCATGCATCTGTATTCAGCACATCACACTGACAGACACAACAACAAAACAACACACATCAACATCAGCCCAAACAGCTGCAGGGAGAGCTGCACATCCAGCAGCTTCCCTCCTGCTTTGTTTGTGCTGCTGTGTTATGAAGCCTGGGACCACCGCGGCGTCCGTATGTGCTCGAGCCGCTTCGGTTTTTTTCAAACAAAAATCTGCACCGTCTGATTTCAGCCAGTGAAGCCAGTTTAAAAAAAACATGTCTAATCATCTTCCGCTGCAAAAAAAACTATTATTTGAGGATGAGAGTCCGTTTGATGCGTTTGTTTTCGAACATCAGAGCGAGAAAGTTTAGTTGGACATTCTATTACTGTCTTTGTGTATTACCTTTGTTCTTTTCTCTTGAACTCTTAAAGGGTTCAAACGGAAAAAGCAGACGGCTTTTGACAAACACGATGATCAAACCTGTCCAATGAAACATATCTTTGTCTTTCTCTCCAGTGGCAACACCCCTCTCATGGTCACAGGAACCAATCTGGACGTGGTCCAGGAGCCGAGGATGCGCGTCAAATACGCCGGCCGAGAGTCCGTGAATGTAAGAAGCATTATACACTGTCTTCACTGCAGAGTTAAGAGCTGCACGTACACCAGAAAATGCTCCTGGTAGTACATACACATGCTGGGTAATGTCTGCTAACTAGGTCCTGCTTGACTCACTAAATCCTCCTATACAAGCAAGATAAGTGATGTTTAGCTTTGGTTGGAGGGAAAGAAAAAGTGCTGTCTCTCCTAACAGCCCCTCCAGCTCTCTCCGCTTCCCTAACTTCCGCTTGAACCCGGCCGTCTTTAAGCGTTCCAGCTAGTGTCTGAATAATGCAGCCGGCAGTGAGAGTGGTCTGCGTGTAGTATTTAATTAAGAGTTTACTCCAAAGTTTCTTCAGGCTAAATCTCAGCCCCCACCCCCCCAACCTGCTCAGCCCTGTTGTTCTTCTGCAACCACACAAGTCAGCCCGAACATGAGGTTGTACTTTCTTTTTTTTCCACAGTGTTGTAACGTAGATGTGTGTATTTTGCTGGAACGGAGCGAGCTGGAGGGGGGTGGAGTTTGGGGAGGGGTCTGGGCAGGTTGTGTCAGAGGTGTTTCTGGAGGCGTCTAACGGCTTCGGATGGGAGATTTACTGCTTCAGAAGGCTCTGGTCAGCATAAAGGGCCCTTGTATAATCAAACTCTTGGCTGGGGGAGATCGTTACAAATTGCATTTGAGCCTATGTCCTCGGGGTCCATGTTTAATTAAGAGGATTGGATTTCCTCTCGCTGGTCTGGGGAAAGACAGATGAATGGACTGAAGGGGAAAAGAAAGGATATAGAGAGTGAGAGGAATAAGGCTGTGTGTTTTATGTTGTATTATATTACAGTTCATTATAATTCAGTTGTGGATGTTTCCGAGCTGGAGTTGATGATGAATACATTATCAAACACTCATATCCACTCAGAACTACATTAGGATATGTCAGATAACTATTTGCTAATGGGTTTTTATAGTAGGAGGCAAAAAAATAAAAGATTAAGTCCAAAAAAGATAGAGATAGAAACCAAATTTTGGATTTCTTAATTCCAGCCCTGAAAATCGTCTTGTGTCTCGTTATACTTCTTGTTCTAAATACTCATATGTATGGTAAATTCTCACTTTTGCAAAGATACCTGGGGCCTGTTCTATTCTGTTGTATTTAGAAAACGGAGATATACACAGGGGGGCACTGGAATATAGATCTCATTTGTAGAAGGTGCATGCATACATGAAAACTAGCTCGGTGCCCTATCTCGAATTTAGAACGAGACACAGATTTGTCCCAACGTGCTTCCTCCCCCTCCGGAGTACAACTTCCCACCTCTGACCTGAGTAGTCTAAAATTGGCCTTAAGTGTCTGACTTGCTTAGTGAATCTTCCTCAACCAAATATTTAACTTTGCTCTGGGCTCTCTGTGTGTCTCCCTACGCGAGGACACACATCCCCTGAAAGACCTTTTTGAGTTATGGAGGTAAGAGAGAAATAATAATAAAAGAGTAAAATACCTGATGAATTAGAAATCAGCAGTGAAATAGGATTTGACTCGTGTGTGGGAGCCGCGCTGTCTGATTTGTCGGTTTCCGTGGCTTTGAGACAGAGTAGTTCGTCTCCGCCCGGCCTCGTCTCTTCTAACCTTCCACCTAGCGCCTCGTAAAAAGCAGCTCATGTCACCGTCTTGATTGCCTTCACAGCGACAGAGAATGAATTTCTGTTAAATGCTATGGTTACAATTACCAGTGCTTCATCCCCTCTTCCCGGTCTACCCCTTTTCCCTTTTGTCGCTGGAGGAAGGCAAACAGCGGGACAGCCTATAGCAATAAGAGCTGCTGTCTGTCAGCCATGCCTTCAAATGATCCCCTGTCTCAAACTAAATTGCTTCTCTTCTTTCCTTCCCTTGTGTCACCGGCACAGATTCGGTGAAAGAAAATGGGGGGGAGAGAATAAGACAATTTTCTTTGCGAAAAGCTCTATATCTGTCACCAGGTTCGCAATTGAAACATTTGTCATAATCTTTGACGCTAAACGGGTTATTTAAAAGCTCCCTAACATTTTTCTGTCCCAGGGAGATTTCATCTGCTGCGTTTGCCACATATAAGGCACCTGGACCTGGAGTGTCAGGTTTGGCACATCAGGTGCATTTACAGCTCTGCGGCTTATCATAGAATGTGTTGTGCACCGGTGTGTCACGCTCCTCTCTTTTCAATCATTCTTATTGTGAGAGCACCTGAGGATTGTGCTGATCAAGGCCTTCCATCCATTATTATCTATACTGCTTCTGCTTTGAGGGTCGCTGGGGGAGCTGGAGCCAGTCACGGCTGTTACATGGGGAGAGGCGGGGTTCACCATGGACCAGTCCTCAGCGATACACATGGATTTAAGATGCTCTCAGACGTGCACTTAACCCTCGATAATGTCCTGACATTATTCGGAGGGGCTGTATGAAAGAACAGACGTGTTCAAGTCAGTTGCCTGGACAGTTGCCAGAGTTTCTTCTGCCATCCACAGAATAATTAAAGAGTGAGGATACAGCAGGAGGTCATTCTGGAGGATTTACTGCGAGCAAATGAGCTAAAGAAATACAAATATATGAATATCTCAGGACGAATAAGACTCGCCAGTGTGTGTTGCAGAATCTGCAGGAGCTGGAGTATCTGGAGAAAACCCACACAAACATGGAGAGAACACACTAAGCTGGGATTCAAACCATCGTTGCCAAACACTGATCCAGAGATGGAGTGATGAAGCAGACTCAAAACTAATTTACATGTTCAGACTGTACACGTGGTGCAGTGTCATACATGTGCATGTAATCGCAGCAGCATCAGCATGATGAGAGGTTGGGAGGTCTGCAGTCTGAATGGACGGAGCTGTTTCCTCTTTGACGTCTCTGTTTCATAGTTTTAGTTTTCGACGAACCCGCATGAAGTTGAGAATGTTTGAAATGAGTCACCGCCTCGTCACAGCAGATGATTTCTCACTTCCAGCATTGCAAATATCTTTAAAAAAAAGTAAAATGCTGGATTTGTACCAGCTTAAATATCACACAGACCTCGTGTGGACAGATTAGAGTTAATGCCAGTTTTAGAAGTTGGTTGGAATAACAGGCAGGCAGGGAAAGAGACAAAGTGTAGGATAAAACAAAGTACAGCCAGAGCTGGTGACTAGCTATCGAATGTTAGCCTCCAGGTGACCTTTGGCTCTGTGACCCCTCTTCCCATTTCTCCTACGCACATCTTCACAGCCAGGCCATCCTTTCTCCCTTATTCCTCCCTGACGCTGTATCACTCTCCCTCTCTCTCTCTCTCTCTCTCTCTCTCTCTCTCATTCAACCTCTTGCTACTACCCTGGCCAGAGACCTTTGAATGGTTGAGTGGGCTGCAGCAGCACAGCAGATCGTAGTAATGTATTCCGCCAGAGGGGTTGGAGTGTTACTGCCTTAAAACACCCTGGTTCCATCCAGCGCCGGAGAAAGAAGACAGATGAGGCCAAGATTCCAATTATTTTCTCTATCTGTTGACCTCAGTTCACTTTATCAATGCTGAACAATGTGTTGCTTCCCGCTCCACATGCCCTAAAGGAAAGGATGTACTATTGTATACTCTGCAGTTGGCAATTTACAGAGCTGTGCTTTTATTGCGATGCACTAGATAGAAAAGAAAAAATGCATAATGTTGTTTGGAATCTTTGCCGTGCTGGCTGCACATTTCTGCTCAGATGGAAGAAATAATCAAAATCTAGTTAATCCTTATAAATCCTTTTGTAGAATGACCTATAGAATAATAAAAAAACGACCTATAACCCATTTATTTAAAGGCAGAAGTCATGCAAAGGTATCATTTGCCATCAATTGCCCCCCCACCCACCACTGTCTTTTGCAAATCCCACTGTGTCCCATTTACCCATCGCTATTTACTCGCCAAACATCTTACATGATAGCTGCAGCTTTCTATCCTGACAGGATTCAACGAAGGAGAGGATTTAAAGGAGAGAAAGTCAGGACAGTGTAGGAGAAATAAGAAAAAACACCACCACCCCACAGTATCCATTTCAGGCAGAGCAGATGGTAGCCAGAACTGTACTTGACTTGCAAATGCCTTGCTGTTCCGACGTGACAGTCATGAAGCTGCCGGAGCATCTGGGCCTGTCTTTACAACATGTCATGGTGCCAGCAGGAAGAGAGCAGCCTGAGCTTGAGAACACGTATCATCCACGAGACCTTTTGCTTCTCGTGTACCGATTAGAGGAGTGGATTTAAATTAGATGTATTCCTACATGCTGTAATAAACGTCACCTCATTTATTTATTAATAATTTACCATCCTCTCAACGCAGCAGCGAGTAAACTGTGAACAACAATCTGATCACACGTTGCTTTACGAGTTATTTTGTTGTGAGTATGTTTGGATATTTGAATTTTAGAACAGCGCTGCGTCAGATTTCATTAGTCACTCCCGGCTTAAGCGTGTGCCGCCTTGTAAAGCCCCCTGTGAAATTCTGTGGAAAATCTCATCGCTTCTTGCAACTTTTCAGTGGATTTCACCCGAATTTAACTGGGTGAAAGTGTGTCAGGGGTCCTACCTGGTCGTGTTATCTATTTTTGAAAGGGCTTATCACCCAGCTCTTGTGATATGCTGCTACTGTAGCTCGTGAAGTGTGAATCCTAAAGAAAAGAAAATGTCACAGAACCAAGGGAAGCTGCTGCAGAGCGTTCAGGCCTTGTAGTGCAGCGACAGACTGGTGGAGCAGCGTCGCTGCACATGTTTACTGAAGCAGTCACTCGTAAATCTGGATTTCTGGCTGTTTTCCAGCATGAGTCACATAGAGCTGAAACGATTAGTCGATTAATCAGTGAGTGTAACCACAGGAAATTAATCACACACAAGTATTTTGATTGAAATACTGTAAAAGCAAAATAAGCAACAATTCATTCATTCATTCAGTGGATGTGAAGACAGCAACTCCCATGATCCCACGCTGCTTCACGACATCATCAAACTACATCTTTGGATATTGTTTTAATTAAGAGACGCCTAGTTTCTGAAATTACATATTTGCAGTAAAAATATAAGTAAAAATATCACATTACACCGGCCGGAGGATTAATTGAGAATGAAGAATTAATAATAAATTGATAAATTGGTCATTGAAATAATCAGCATAGTTGCAGCTTAAAATCATGAACACATTACATTAATTTATTTTCACATTTAGGCACATCACAATCTAAATCCAAGAGTAAAGTAAATAAAGAGGCTGGCCCCTCCTTCCACCTCTGCCATCACACTCGCCGTGCACCAGGCTGGAGAAAACCCTGTTGGTGCATTCTGCACAGAATGAGTTTGCATCGATCTCCTCGGCTTTCTCCACAGCCGCAGACAACAGGTAGGAGGTGTGGTCATCTCCAGCGTTCAGCAGCTTTGATGATGTTTACCTCTAATTAAGTTTCTTCCCCAGAGAGAGAGAGGGAGGGGGGGAGAGCTGGGAGGGAGTGAGAGGAGATAAAAACCTCTCTGAGCAGAGTGCTGTGCAGCAATCAATCCTCTCTCCCCTTCCCTCCAGAGCTGAGCAGGGGAGGATGGATGGAAGACAGGTCTCTCATCTGGGCAAACTGGAGAGGAGAAATAAAAGAGCCATAGCTCAATCTCTACCTGAGGAAACAGAGGAGCAGTGCCTCCATCCTCCGTGTCCCCCGGTGTTTACCAGTGAAGCCTCAGCAGAAATTTACTTTCGATTTTCCCAAAGCTTCCTATTCCCCAAATAAAGAGGGCGATGATGATAATGGCAGACAATGAATTCCAGTCATTAGGGGCGTGAGCTCCCGGCAGCGTTCACGTTGTCACCGTTTCAGTTAAAATCTCACCCAAACAAAGAGCTTTTCAACGGATCAGCTGGAAACTTATTCTGGATGATTACAGCCAGGATTTGTTTTGTCAGTGTCTCTAAAAGGAGGTTTCCTCACAGTTTCTTTTGTTCGTCCTCATTTAGGTGTGTAAGGTGTTGAACACCACGAGCATGAGCTGCTTGGCTCCGTCCCTCGTGGCAGAATACATTCCGGGTTTGGACACGGTGAAGCACGCGGACGAGTTCGGCTTCATCTTCAACAACGTGCAGGCGCTGCTGGTCTACAACAACACCAACCTCCTCTACTACCCAAACCCGTACTTCGAGCCTCTCAGCAACTCTGGAGTCCTGGAGCAAAAACCAGGCTCCCCAATCATTCTCAAGGTAAAGTACAGACTTATCACTGTGTCCTTGGTGAAGCCTCTGACTCCACTCCTTGAATATATATATACGTGGATTTGATTCTATTCTCTCGTCCTTGAATGCCAGCTGTTCCCACTTACTGCCACTGTGAAATATATCTCTGTGTTTGATCTCGGTATTGAAGAATACTTGTCCCCAGCTGTGCTCAAACCCACGGATCTAATTTACAATATATTTAGGTGACATATTTGCTTCGTGGGGTTTTGGAATTGTTGGATTTTCCAATTCTGTGTGTCTTCCTCCTAATTTCACACCCTCTGTCCATCCCCACATGCCCACAGGGCAGAAACCTGGTTCCCCCGGCATCAGGAGGGGTGAAGCTTAACTACACGGTTCTGATTGGAGAGACTCCCTGCTCGGTCACCGTGTCTGAGAGCCAGCTGCTGTGTGAGCCGCCCAACCTCACGGGGCAATACAAAGTCATGGTGCGTATATGTCTGTGTCTTCGTTAGCCTCCACCTGCCTCAACTTCTCTCCCTCTCCGTGGTATTTTGATTTACTCTTCATAATAGTTGGCCTTTAAACTCCATTAGTTTGTGATGCTTTCATCATTCATTCAGCTAAAGGAAGGGGGTCAAAGGGAGAACTGCGTGAGTGTGCTCTATAGCTATCGAATGTTCTGCCAGAAATCCACTGCAATTATTTTTAGTTGAGCCTCGGACTTGTTTGCCTCTCAACATCAGTGTGTAGGTGGCAGCGTGTGTTTGCACTCGGAATCAAACAATATTTACCTCTGTTTCCTCAGACTTGATTGATCCCGCTGATTATAATTTGTTAAAAAGTGAGTAAATTATGCATCTAACCTTTGTGTTTTAGGATTTTCTACAGTCTCTGCAGGAAGGCGTCCTCTTCAAGTAACGTAGATTAATCGTGATTATGCGATTATGTTTGTTGTCCTTCCACAGGTTCAAGTAGGTGGTCTCCACGTTTCTCCCGGTGCGGTCCACATTATGTCGGATAGCCTGCTCACCCTCCCCGCCATCGTCAGCATCGCCGCCGGTGGAGGCCTCCTCCTCATCATCGTCATCCTCGTCCTCATCGCCTACAAGCGGAAATCGCGTGAAAACGACCTCACCCTGAAGCGCCTGCAGATGCAAATGGACAACCTGGAGTCTCGCGTTGCCCTGGAGTGCAAAGAAGGTTAGAACTGTAGAGTCAGCGTACAGAGCGAGTGTGAAACTGTGGAGTCGCTCACTGTTTTCACCGGAGATGATTATGGGTCTGTTTTGCTTTGAATATACATTTACAGACAGTAATTCTAGAGGCTGCTCTCTGAAAGCATGGATAAAAGGAAAAAAAATGTGTACTTATACGTATAGTACAGTAAGTAAATTACTGGTTGTCTGCGTTTGTTGAATAATTCAGTGAAAATATCTCCAAATCTGGGGCAGTGAGTCATCCTGCTTTTAAACCACAACACTCAGATTCAGCCCGTTAGCCCCGTGTGTGACCTGTCTGGTCACCAAGCAAATTCTCGCAGTTCTTGCTGCCTTCCAGTTTGCATGCTGTACACACAGACTCGCACACAAGCTGATGCATGAATACAGAGTTTCTCGTTAGAGGGAACTAACCTCCTCCCAGCGAGAGGAACATTATGTTTAGTGCATTTTATTCATGTTTTAACTGGAGGGATAATTCCACGTTTATGTTTTTATGAGATGTGTGTTTCTGTACCTCTGTAATTGTGTGTTTTCTGTGTGCAGTTGTGTTTTAGCTCCATGAAAATGACCCTAAAAAGCACCATTGAGCGCTTCACACTATGTTGCCAGTGTCACTGCAACACAGAGCTGCTTTTAAACACACCTCCCTTGTGGCTCAGGGTCAAACGAGGGCACAGTAGTCAATCTGACCTTTTGACACCCCGACCCTGTGGGAGGACCCCAGATAACCTCAGGCTGACCTTTCAGCCGCTCCTCCATCAGCAGTTCAACAAGACAACAAGCCCTGTGTTCCAAAACCTTCAGTTCGACATGAATTCTTTCAAATAAACACAGACGATTGGCCCCTGATGTCATCATCGGGGTCATTAAAGCCAATCACTGAGACGGCAAAAGTGAGGTTTCTATTCGACAGCGTTCAGGAGATTTCATCAGCCAGAGAGGACCTTATTACTCATCCCCTCCAGCTACCCCGGAGTCGCTCCTCCAGTTTTATTAAACAGGGGAAAAGCAGCCGATTGCAGCAAACTTCCAGAGTGGTCCAATGACAGACGGTTACGCAGATAGAGCAGGAAAACATGGAATCAGTCGTACACAGGGAGTTACAGGAAAGGAGATGTATGTTTTAACCATTAGCAGTGACCAGGAGTGTGCTGCCCTGCAGGGTGGATTTAGACCATACCTGGGTGCCTCCTCATGAGCGCACACACCCCTTGTGTGCCTGTAGGCTCATGTGCTGGCGTGTAAACCCTCCCCAAGGGCAGCGAGGCAGAGCAACTGAGACGTGAGGCCGAACACGAGGCAGTCAGGATGGAGCCAATTAACCAGTGCTCACCTGCAGCCTCACACTGAGTCCACACACACTCTTTGGGGCCTCGGCTTCAGCTAATTTACTGGTCGGTAGATAAAAATGAGTGACAAGGGGCTGTGCACATGTGTGTGTTGTGTATGAGGAAGAGCAAGCTCTGGGTTTTTTAGTGGGAGAGATGTGAAACATGGAGTTTCTCTGATATCTCGAGCTCTAACTGTCGACTTCATTATAACAGCAGGGGAGACCATGACGATAAGAGGGCTGCACATATTTGGTCCTTGGGGATTAAAGAATAGTTTTATATTTGTGCTGTATTTCTCAAGTATAAACAGATCTCTTCTCTTTGTTTTCTTTTTTCTCAGCTTTCGCCGAGTTACAGACGGACATCAATGAGCTGACCAGCGACCTGGACAGAGCCGGAATCCCTCATCTGGACTACAGGACGTACGCCATGAGGGTCCTCTTCCCCGGCATCGAGGATCATCCTGTCCTCAGAGAACTGGAGGTAGTGAGAGAGAGAGGGAAGACAAATTGGAAGCAAGATGAATGAGACACATAGGCAGCAAATGCATTAAGAAAGGGCAAGAGAAAGTCAAACTGAGGTAAAAAAAGAAGGAGTGGATGTGTGTTTGTCCTCATCATCCGCCTACAGAGGAACCTCTATAGCACTTATCCTTTCCACCCTCTGGTCCCACACATGCACACATATAGCCGATCATGCTGGGCAGCACACGCTCACACACACACAGACACACACACACACACACACACACACATACATCTCACCTGCAAGCTCCCTCGTAGAAAACAGGGTCCAGGCACATGGTTATTTCATCCACCAGTGGTCGCGGTATGAGGAGTAATGAATTGAATAATTCCCGGGTCCCAACATCGGAAGAGAATCTGGCTGGTTAAGACTTTCTGGCTCTTCATCATGGGGCCAGAGTAAAGCTGGAGAATTAGTATATGTTATGCGGAATGCGCATTTCGGGGATAAAGAGATTCATGGTGATAGAGGGTGAAGATTGTGTGTGAGGCAGGGTGGGATTGTTTTATTGGATGGAGGGATTCAGATCAGACTCTCCCTGTAAAGGCTGCTGCTCACTAGAGCATCCAGCAGCCATAAGTCAAAGGCAGTCTCTCCACTTCTACAGAGATGTTCAGTGAGTTACATAAGCCAGACATTTTGAGTTTGACAAGTTTTCATATCAAATAAGGTCAAGTCAAGTCAGTTGTACTTATACAGACCCGTCTCTCACATCTTCCTGGGGCTGTACAGTCTGTGCCCTCTGTCCTCAAACCCTGGGCGAGATATCCAAACTTTTTGGGGGAGTGAAGAAAGACACGTAGGGATTGTATTACACTGGAAAGTAATTTAACATGTGACTTAGAAGAGAAATGGCAGCTGACTCAAGCTACAATGCTTTTTAACAGACCTGGGTCAATAATTGATTAAGATCCTCTCAGTTACTCACCATGAGTGGGAACTTCTGCCTGAACTGAAACATGAGTGAGGGTTGTGATCCCTTTGGAATAATCTTTATTTTGTGTGAGACAAGGTCAGGACGGAGGCAGAGGAACAACAAGTCTTATAACTCGTCAAACTATCACTGAACGTTAATGCTGGAAGACGTTCAGCACTAACGCGCATTTTTCCCGTCCATCCAGGTGTCAGGTAACGGCCAGCAGAATGTGGAGAAGGCCTTGAAGCTGTTCGGCCAGCTCATCAACAACAAAGTGTTCCTGCTCACCTTCATTCGCACGCTGGAAATGCAGCGTTCCTTTTCCATGAGGGACCGAGGCAACGTGGCCTCACTCATCATGACGGCCCTGCAGGGGCGACTGGAGTACGCCACCGACGTCCTCAAGCACCTGCTGTCAGACCTCATCGACCGCAACCTGGAGAGCAAGAACCACCCCAAACTGCTGCTGCGGAGGTAACGCTCCGCCCATTGAGACAGAGCGTGATGATTGTGTCCTGTAGCGAAATGAAGGTTTGGGAGTTGCCTGCTAGATTTAAAGCAGTTTATCCAATCTATTAATTAAACTCTGTGAATTTGATTTGAAGTGAATATCATTCCCAAAAGCTTTCAACAAAATCAACAAAGAAATGCCTATTAATAAATTAATTACTAATTAAATACATACAACAGGAACATTATAATTAATCAAATTAAAACAATTTACATAAACTAATAAAAACAAAAGCCTCTTCAATATAATACATGTTCATTAACAGGAATTTGCCTGTGATTTAGTTTCAGGTGTTTGATTTCATTAAAAAAAAGAATAAGAATATTTCACTGTATATTTGTGGATATGTGATCTTGTGCCCTGAGGATATTTATGGAGATATTAAAAACACAGCTCTCATTTAAACACATAGAGACAGACGGATGAGGAGTGATTGTGGAGCTGTATGT
The DNA here is from genome assembly GCF_024713975.1 of Paralichthys olivaceus. Lineage (NCBI taxonomy): Eukaryota > Metazoa > Chordata > Actinopteri > Pleuronectiformes > Paralichthyidae > Paralichthys > Paralichthys olivaceus. The sequence goes on from NC_091098.1 coordinate 24,342,986, forward strand.
TCTTCTTTCTCTTGTGGGCGGATGCATTCTGCTTCTCCCATGCAGACACTTTGCAGAACGAGGCTTGTAATGAGTGCTACGGCAACATCTACAGTACGCTGAGATAAACGCCGCGCGCCCTCTTCACGTCGGGAGAAACATCTGAATCCTCTCTGAAATTCCACATTCTCTCTCTCAGTCTGTCGCTCCCCCTGCTCTCTCTCATTGCCGATGTCAGTCTCACTTATCCTCCAGGCTCAGGCACCTTATGAAACATTCAGCGGCGGTTTAACTTTTTTTTTTTCCCTCCGTCTCTGTGTCTCCAGTGTACATTGTTTTCCAGGGGAGTTGGGATAATGTGTTAAAACTTTAAACACCTGCTAAGTCCTGGCCCTGGTTTCCTCGGCTGCCTCTGTGCGCGTGTGGAGGCAGCGACAGACAAAAGCTCGGCTGAAAAGAAACAGAACGTACAAAGCGCGGTCACCGTGAACAGTCGTTTTGAAAGCCTGACTCTCTGCGTGGTTTTTGATTATGTTTCAAGACTAATAAGCAGATTCAGTGAGAGCGGTCAGCTGCTACACTTTCAAAACGCCACCTTCTTTCTGATGTTGATGTTCCCTCGGTGTCTTTATTTGAAAAAGCAGACAGAGGAGACGACGCACACAGAGCTGGAGGTGGAAAGACGGAGAAGTGGACCGAGGTGACGCAGCCTCACTTAGATTAAGCTGTTATTTCACATGACAGCAAGTTTTCACTATCCTCTCTCATTAGGAACGGCGTTGTGTAATCCCGGGTCCTGGCGCTGCAGCGTGGAGGGCTAAATGTCCGATAGCTTTTTTTTTTTAACATTTCACTCCTCGTTTTTCTGAGGAATTCAAGGGATTATCGATTTCACGTGGCGCTTTGCCGTTGTTGTCTTCCTCTTCGCCTATTTTAGAGAAAAGCCGAGCCAACCAGCTGACTCTCACACGTGCACAAACACACACGTGCACACGTCTGTGATGATAGTCAAATTGAGCACGTCTCCAAGTGGTAATTGTATTTGTGCCGGGTGCAGGAGTGAGGCGGCCGGGCTGCGCTTTGTTGCCATTTTTCCCATTCAGTTGTCTTCTCTATTGGCTCTCCTCAGTCTATTGTCTCATTCTGTATAATAGGATAGTGAAATGCTTGCTATTATGTTGGCTGAGAACCCCCTCTGTTTTCTGGTATTAATGAATGCTGCTTACAATGAGCATGTAAGCAGATCCTTGAGCTTTTTTTTTTTTGATGATGTCCAAATCTGTCTGTCTGGGTGCCACATGTTTGTGCATGTGGATTCTGGTTCACTAATAAAAGCTGAGCTGGATACGTTGGGATCCAGTGTCCTCTGAGTAGATAAGTAGAAGCAGCGGTCACTCTCACTGTTGTTCGGGATGAATTATTAGTGAGTGTACAGTCCCTGGGCAAAGTTTACATGGCTGCAGGAGAGAGCCAACATACAGCAAGGTCCTCCGGGTCACCCAACCTACTTCCTGTCCTCATTTATATTACAGTGGGTTGAAAGTGTCACTGCAAAGAGCTTTGCCTTCTCTTCAGCTGTTTGTGTTTGAATGAATGCTTCTCTCTGGAGGGGAACATGTCCACGAGCGATAGCATCCTCGAAGAGAAAACCACACTCACACAAGATCTCACTCACAGAGTCAAAGATACGAAAATAGTTCCATCTGTCATGGTGCCTTAGCATGTTATCATCATGCTCCCTCAGTGGCACGTAATAGTCATCAAAGTTTAATGTGCACGATCCAAATGGTTGTTCGGGGAAGGATAGTCCACATTCTGCACTTCGGTTATCGTAAAAAGCGAAAAGACAAAGAATTAGTCCGTCTCAATGTCCTTCTAAGACTTTCCCCAGTTTGTTTTTGGTTCTAACTGATGTTCTGACCCGTCAGAGGATGAGTTGTGTAGATAATATGCTGGATGGATGGATTGAAACATTACTATTTATCTGCCTAAGACCCATGGGATTGCAAGAATTTCATGAACTTGTGTGAAAAGTCTATTTGTTAGGGACAGTTTTGAGTATTTACAACAGCAGGTTGGTGTTTGTAAATGTTAAAGTACCAGTGTGCAGGTGTCAGTGGCATCTAGTGGTGAGGTTGCAGATGGCAACCAACTGAATACGCCCCTCGCCTTGGCCCTTAGGTGTGGAGAGGAATCTACAGACAACAGGAAGACAGGCTAGGTCCTCTCTAGATCCAGGCTGCTGTAGAAACATGGCGGTCTCCGTGGAGGAGGCAACACGATGAATAGATTCTGCCAATTAAATCCAACAAACTGGACCTTTGATTCAAAATAAATGACTGTGCCCATGTAGATTATGAAGAGTGTCACTCAGAGGTTAAGCTTGTGTGTGTTGTTTTGAATAATTATTGTTCAATGATGGGAGTTTAATAATCTGGAGTTTGTTATATGGGCTACACTTGTTGGATGTTTTATGGGATGAAACGGAGAGAATATCACCAGACGTATGTTTTAAATACACAGGCTATCATCTATCTTTAAATCATTCCTGTATGCAGCGGAGTGAGTGCTATATATTGTTAAGAGTGTATAGATGTTTAGGGAACTAAGGGAGGCTCTGACACAAAAGCAGTACGATGCGGCTCTTCCAGCAAAGTCCCTTAATTATTGATCCCTGTTCCTGCGGTGAGTTCGAGTGACAAGATGAAGCGTCGTGTCATCGCTAACCACAGAGCAGAGGGAGAGGGGAAGACAGGACGAGTGGGGAAAAATGAACGGCAATGTTGAGTATGTGCATTTGAGTGAGATTCAGCGATGGAGCTGCAGCTAGACAACTAATAAACATATTAATCTGGCTAATTAGACGGAGGCTGTGAATGCTTTCCACAGAGAAATGTTCAAGTTACGTGGGCAGCACATTAACGATGTAAACTTCTTCTGATTAACATTAGGTCTCCGCCTGCCGCTCAACAACTCTGTATGCCTCCTACATACCTTTCTCTCTGTATTCCTCTCACACACACTCACTCTCTCTCACAGGACAGATTATCTCCTGATACAATTTCTTTCATATTTTACTGTTAAATTGCTGATGTGCTATCTATACTTTTTAGAGAATGATAATATTAGATTAACTTATTTCACTCTACTGTCACTAAACTGTTTATACAGAGTCCGAAAATATAGATAATGCCAGAATAACTTTAGATTTTTGATAAAAGACAAAATAAAAAAAAACAGTGAGTAATGAGTTTTCAGGGTTAAAGGTAGAGTTGGTAAAATGGCTGTTAAAACAACATCCCTCTTCTCCGCTCATGTTCAGCGTGGGCCGGGATCTGATGGGTACATTTGCTGGCAGTAGATTTGCCTAATATGTTTACAGTCGGGCATAAATATGCAGCAGGAGCACACTCTGAAGTTTTCATTCATTTTGAATTTCTGCTCCTCTCCTGAAATGAAGTTGAACGGGCGGGAGAGGCGGATCATAGAATGAGAAAATAAGATTGCATGCAAAAGAGCCTCGTGGCAGATTTAGGAGGATGGAAAACAAATCAATGGCACTTATTTGAGGAACTGGTTCACCGCGTAATGGCAACTGAGAATACGACGCATGCAGCGGGCTCATGTCATTGGCTGAGATTAATAGCGGGTGCTTGTTGTGTTTGAATGCACAACAGTTTGTGTGTGTGTTAGTGTCTGCTAAGTGCTAGATCCCATTTTACCATCCGTCATACGAGTCAAACAAATCAGAGCATTTGCCTCCATGTAGCAGAGGTATAATATCACCAATCAGTTCCTGGAATCCCTCTTGCATCGTGCACTCGTGCTCCTCTGAGGCGCGTCGTTCAAAGCAACCCTGGCCTCCTTTGTATTTAAAGATGTGAGGCGCTTTCCGCTTTCTTTCTCTCCATGTGGAAAGATTGTTGCTCGCAGACACTAACATTCTGCTTGAAGCTTTCTCAAAGCGTGTGTAAGCTCTGACAATGTGTTTGATTTCCTCACTCTCCAGCGCACTAAGTGGAACTGATGCTGCACCTCATGGTGTTTGGATTGTATTTTTCCGCCATTAGCGAAATACATTCTTGTGCTCGCTTTCTCTCTCCGTGCCCGACCTGTCCGCTCACTTCACCGCATTGTCCATTATTACTGGAACTCTCACGGTGTTGGACGACCCCCGACAGAGCCTCCTAGAATAGCTCGCCACTTCTTTTCGACATTAAACTCTATTCTCCGTTCTCTCCATTATCTCCTCGAGTTTTGCCACAGCCTTTCTCCTCACCCAGTTTCTCCCTCTCTCACTCCTCTTCATAATGTTCTTTTAATGGAATCACAGAACATTGCTTCTATCACCTTGAGACTTTTCAATCTTGTATTATTTTTCTCCTCAGCGTTTTGTAATGAGATTTCCGCCCATGCAGAGCAATGGAGTACAGCATTATTAAGAGAGCCTGTATTGTGTTTGGCATTCGTTTCATTGAAAGACATTCCGCTGCCTGCTAATATCGCCTCCCCTCCATCTGAGCTGCCATTAGGAGACCAGAAACGGGGGGGGGGGGGGGATGCAAGGCACCCTCTTAAGCATTATGTGGGATAATGAAATCCTGATGTTCATTAATGGAACTCAATTAATTGAAAGAGGGAAGTGGAGGCAGATGAGGAGGAGGACAAGAAGGAAAAGAGAAGGAGGAGAAGAAAGTGCGTCTGCCCCCCCCCCCCCCGCGACATTCAAAAGGAAAGATATTACAGGGGAGTCGGCGTAGCCCCCGCACAAAAGCCTTTATTTGACTTCCTTCTTCGAGACTTGCTGAGCTTATTAAAATGCTTAATAGGTTCCATTAACTTCTAACACACTCAATACTCATACGAGCTGGGAGGGGAACATGATAAGCAGGGTGGGGGGGGGGGGGGGGGGGGGGGCAATTACACAGGGATTTGGGGTGATGTCAAAAAAAAATCTACAATATATTTAGGTTTATTCAGCGTGAAAACGCAGCCTCAGGCACCGGCAGTGGCTCCTTATTGTGTTTGTGGATGAAGGCTTTTTGTTGTGCTGCACCTTATGTGTGTCTCCCTCTCTCCGTGCATGTATACCCTCTCCTGTTTGTTTGTTCGTATATGTCGGAATGACAAAGAGGTGGGAGAGATGGGGCTTGTGCATTTTCATGCCACCACAGAGGAAGCAGTCACACACGCTCAGGAGCTTGCACTTCCTCAGATTTAGGCTTTTCAGCAGTGTTTACTCTCTCATGCTGCAGCTGCCCCCCCCCCCCCTTCCCCATTTTCTGTCATCCCTCTCTCCATCCTCTCAGCGAGCTGCCAATAGTCTGGCCAGCAATCTCGTTCACAGAGGAACTGCCTCCAGGCGTGAGCGACAACATCACAACACATCATTCAAAGCAAAATACAACCTCTCCACCACTGTTTTGCAGCTGAAGGGCAAAGTCCCGTATTTGCATGTGAAAGAGAAAAAGACGTCTCATTCTTAAATAACTCATTCAAGTGACCGGCTCTTTTTCTAGTCTCAGCATCTAAAACGTTGGCTGATGTAACCTTCTCCGGCTCAGACAATTCTTCCAGGATTTCTGCTTCTGTCCCAGACTCTTACTTATACCCCTCAAACACGACTTAACGCAATTATCTCCATAATAGTCATAATCTCCCTCTAGGTCCATTCACAGTCTGAATAGGTATAATCATCCCCAGCACTATTTAGCTCTAAGGAGACGGAAGCCTTCCAGCTTGTCTTTAATACCTGGCAGCTTCAATTCCGTCTAATCCTTAGTTCAGCACAGTGCACTGTGAGGCCCCTCCATCATATCCACCAGAGTAATCACAGTCATTTCCTGCCACATTAAGAGGGTCATTCTTTTTTTCTTTTTTTTCAAAGCATTTCTATTTAAATTGGCAACGCTAACATACAAGCTGATAGGGGAGGAATCATTTGCAGCCAGGTGACAATCAGAAGCTGCCACACACTGTGGGGCACTTTAACACTTGTAATGAGTGAGCAGCTAAGTTAGGAGCTAGTGGGAGTGACCACAGAGATAATGGTGCGGACCAAAAACAGACTGGTGGAGAAATCGATTTCCAATACAAACCAGCTTTGGTATCAGTGCTGGTGTTGGTTGGATAGATGGATGGATGGATAGAGAGAGAGATGGATGATAGAAAGATAGATAGATAAATAGATAGATAGATGGATGGATGGATGGATAGATAGATAGATAGATCTATGGATAGATGGATAAATAGATGGATGGATAGATGGTTAGAGAGATGGATGGATAGATAGATATAGAGAGAGATGGATAGAGAGAGATTTGGATGGATGGATGGATAGATAGAGAGATGGATGGCTAGAGAGATGGATGGATAGATATATAGAGAGAGATGGATGGTTAGATAGATGGATGGATGGATATATATAAAGAGAGATGGATGGTTAGATAGATAGAGAGAGAGAGAGAGAGAGATATTTATGGATCTTGATGAGGAAACCTATCATTCTTCTGCAGTGGAGATGATTATTTGATGATGTGCATTGTTTTGTTGGCCTGGTTGATTTAACTGTACACGCTCCTCTGAGCCGCTCTAGTTAATTCTGTCCTCATGCAGACGCGTGCCGCAGTCAAACGGAGGAGGTGAAAGAGCAGCGAGGAACTGTTGAGTTGAGGGAGCTTGTTATTCACCTCAGGTGCTTGTCCACATGAGTTGCACAGAACTAACCCTTTCATCTGTGCTTCACGCTTGTTAACCGTTCCCACCTGGCTGTTTGGTGTTCTGTCTTTTTTATTTTTTACGTCTAACTTCTGCTTTTCTAGTGTTCCGTGATGGTGCTAATGAGGCAGATGGGGGATGTTTGTCTGCCGTTCGGTGGAAGATACGAGCAGGAATCATGAAAAGACGTACACACAGTCCTCTTGTGGGCCGAGTTAGAAATAGCGGTGAGGTCATTGCACACTTGTGTGGTTTTCATGCCTAATCAAGCCCAGCAGCAAGCTGCACCTCCATGTGTGATTGACTGGGAAGGGAGAGAAGGTGAGGGAGGAAGAGGAGAGGAAATGAAATGAGAGATGGTTTTTGGCTGTGATCAGGCGTCACCTGGCTGCGACAGCACTCGTCTCTCTCAACAGCTGAGGCTTGTCACAGCTGATGAAGTCCCGCTGTGTTCGACCACACATGACTACAAACACACACTCAGCTAACTCGCACATCCATGCGTACACAGTCGCACACATTTTAACTTGTGCACGCACACAAACCCTGCACGCACAGACGCCCTCTCTGCGCTCGGCTCGGCTCTGCTCATTCACCGTGACCACAGCGTTGCAGACGGTACACAGGCACAACCGGCGGCAAGACGCACCCACCCAGGATGCCAAGATAACCTCCCTGAAGTCTTGCTCATAACCTCATGAATTATGCAACACCTCTATTATCTAAAACTTCTGGAATATCAATAGGAGAGAAAAAAAACCCAGAGTAAAATGTGTTTTCCTGTTCTTGTCATGTCATTTCAGAACAGAGTCGGTTGCAGAGAAGATGCTTACAAACTGGTTTGCCTTCCTTCTTCACAAATTCCTTAAGGTTGGTGCACCACCTTGTTTGTATGTGTTAACACATACAAATATAACTTCTGTCTCTAATTAACCATGTTGCTATATTAAAAGTGTGATCACACATTGTCAGATTTGTGCCGTGGGTGGACTTGTGGGTGTTTCAGTCTAATAGATTATTTTGTTTTCTAATCAATCTGTTGGTTTGTTTGTGTGTGTGTGTGTGTGTTTGCAGGAGTGTGCTGGGGAGCCACTGTTCATGCTGTACTGCGCCATCAAGCAGCAGATGGAGAAAGGGCCCATTGATGCCATCACCGGAGAGGCCCGCTACTCCCTGAGTGAAGACAAACTCATCCGACAGCAGATTGAGTACAAAACCCTGGTATGTCGCACTCGATGAGGTGCACAAGAAGTGTGCAGGGATATATGTAAACGCACGGGTAGACCCATAAGTTAAACCGATGCCAAGCTGAAATACATACAAGCCCACGTTTATTATCTGGGCCAGTAAAAAAAATCACTTTTCCTAATTTTACTTTTTTCGCTGTTACTTCTTCACCGTAATCCACTGTTCAGATGATTGTCGGGTCTGCTGTGCTCAGTTCCCTCCTCCCTGTGTGGAAAGAAAACAACTAATGATCCCACAGGCTCCAGTGTTGGTGCAACATCAGAGTAGGTGGCTGTGCAGATCTGAAAACACCAAAGAGACACATGCACGGTTAAAGAAAAAAACACTCACACAGCCAGCATGTGACATGAAAATGCTCTGATTGCTCTGACTGGAAATTTGGCTCATTACGCACTAATACCCCGGCAGAGCTGGAAATTGGTATCCTGCCGAAGGTGTGAAATTAGATTTCGGGATGCCAGCAAAAGCGGAAATGGTTTCTTAAAGCTCATGCCATGCTCCAAGGAGACTCTAATGAGGGCGAAGCCTCAAGCTGTACCCAAGTCGGGCAATAACAGGACACCTCTAGACTCTGCTACCTCGTTTCCCCCAGTAATTGTTTTTCTCTCTCCTCTTCTTCCAATCTGTACAATCCAGATCCTCAACTGTGTGAACCCGGACAACGAGAACAGTCCGGAGATTCCAGTGAAGGTGCTGAACTGTGACACCATCACTCAAGTGAAGGAGAAGATACTGGACGCCGTTTACAAGAATATGCCGTATTCTCAGCGGCCACGTGCTGTCGACATGGACCTCGGTACGGCACAAACATGCACTTGCACATACGAACACGCACACAGACGCCCACAGATGCAGTTGGCAGGTGCGAAGTCCTTCATACCCACAGATTAATGTATCAGTGAGAGAAAACCTAGCCATGTGTACAGATTATCAGTGCATTAGCGTGATAAAAGCTGTGTTCCAGCAGCCCAGTGAGCCAGCCAGCCCCACTGCACTGCTGCCAGGCCTTCTATCAAACTGACTGACACTGTGTGCTGCGTCCCTCCGTCTGGCTGCACAGCAGAGCCAGTAAGACACAGTAGACGGAGACTGAGAAGTGTCCGTGTGTGTGTGCGTGCGTGCGTGCCTGTGTGTGTGTGTGTGTGTGCCTGTGTGTGTGCGTGTGTGACGTCGCTGGCTGGCTGACCCAGGTAAGAGCTGACAGACGGGCTCTGCAGCCTCATGCTGGGCTCCACTCCCACGCAGTCTGCCACCTCCTCGCCTCTCCCTACCTCGCCTCCCGTTGCCCTCTCCCTCCTCTCACTTCACATGGGCGAAGAGAACAAAAGCCCCCCCCCCCGCTCACTGCAAATCAGCACATCATCCATCACCCCCCCTCCAACATAACCCTCTGTCCATCCGCTCTCTCGTTCTCCTCTGTCCATTCCTCACCCTTTTCACTGCCGCCTTGAAAATAAATTGAGCGTGTGCGTCGGTGTGCGAGTGTGCACGTGTCTGTGTGGGGACACGTGTGGCTGCTTCTGTGTTCTTTTTATTATCATGATGTTGTTTTTCCTGCAGAGCTGAGTGTAGGTGCGACAGTTTTCGGAGGATGTTTGGCCAAGCAGAGATATCATGTGTTCCCCTGGCAGAGGCACAAAGTAATAAAACCCAGTCAACAGAGGAGAAAATCAATGATCACACCCAGCACGAGAGCCACAATGGCTGTCCACTTCCTCATCAGCACCCTTATTATCATTTCATTGCCCCACAACAAGCCGTCAGCCGCTACCCTCCACCAGCACTGCTCAAAGCTTCCACTTGTTTCCCCCTGCCTCCTATTTTTACCTTTTGAAAGGAGGTGATTTTCTTTTAGATCACTTCTCGTGGCGTCTTCTCTTCTCTACTCGTCTTTTCTTTCTGACCCTGACAGGACGACCGCTGCGTATGCTAATGGAACGCCATCTCTAGGACACAAGTACCAATTAAACCGCGCAGCCTGCCTGCATGTATACGTCATGACATTGTTCGTGTGTAATGTCTAATTAAGATGCGTGTCAGAGATGCAGAGAGCGGTACGAGAAGTCTACTCGTTTGGGTAATGTGTGTGGAGAGCTCTCTCTTTGGGAGCCGTGTGCGATGACGTTCCTCCGACTGAAAGGCAAATGACGTTTGAAAGAAAAGATTGTTTTGTGTCACATGAAGTCGTACTTATCTTAGCACAGTTCTTGATTGCCCTGCAAGGTTGTGAAGGGGTGCATATAAACACCAAACTTCTCCTCTCAGACCAAGACAAACAGTTGTCTTCTTTGTGCGGCTCACTATAATGTATAGTGTTGCTGTGTGTTTGTGTCCTCAGAGTGGCGCCAGGGGCGAATGGCTCGTGTGGTGTTGCAGGATGAAGACATAACCACCAAGATAGAAAACGACTGGAAGAGACTCAACACTCTCATGCACTACCAGGTAAAACACACACAAAGGCTTTCGTGAAATGTTTTCTCTTAATTAACTCTCGCACTTCACCTCTTTTTTTGTCACCAAGAAAAGGCTCATTTCAGTTGAGTCTCTGCCGCGGCTTTTATTATGGAAATTGCACCACACACTGTACCTTGCCAAACTTTGATGTTTCCTGCTGTTGACTTTTAGGCAGCCAATTTTCAGCTCCTCATTTGCATGCCCGTGTCTGGTGTAATCCAAGTGACTCGCAGAATAGAGGACAATTACTGTACAGGTGGCAGGAGAGATGAACTCTCAACGTCTCAGCCGCCACTTCTCCCTCCTCCCCCGAGAGAAGAAGCTGCTCGATGAAATCGCACTTGTTCTCGCCCCTCTGCCCCGTTGACTTCTACGCACATAACAGTTAGTCACGCTGTTGGCCGCCTGTCCCTTTCTCTTCAGACGTAGAACCTCCAGTCACACCTCACAAATTGAGGGTTCGTGAGCTCGCCTGTTGGCCCTTGTTAAGCAAAAAGAAAAGTGAAGGGTAGTTTTAGCATTTTTTTTTGGAGACCTTATGGCTGCTGAAATATTAAATTAAAAAATGAGACAAAGAGGCAGTGAGATGTAGCGTGAAAGAAAAGAATAAAACGGAGGAAGCAAAGAAAAAGGCCAGGCTGAATGTGAAGACAGCCATCTCCACAGGTCATGAATCTTGAGCTCGTGCTCAAGCAGCTCTCATTAGTCAGCCATCTGCTTAAAGACGGCATGAGGCCCAATTGAAGGCTACCTGGTCAAGAGCAGCGGCCGGGACAGAGATGCAGCTGTGGCTGGACACCGGAACCGTGGGGCTGGGAGACGCTGCTCCATCTTTATGGAGAAAAAGGAGATGAGGTCTGGCAGGGCTCAAGCTGTGACAGTGGGGGGTCAGTGTGAACTCCTGCCCCAGCCGAGTAAGCAGAATAATTTAACAGATGCAGGAGTCATTAGAGGAAGGGACACGTCACAGTGTCCTTCACAGGGGACTTGGCGCCATGCAGCCTCTTTCCTCTCCCTTGTCACCCTGCCTTTCTGTCCTCACCTTCACTGTCTCAACTTTCTCAGATTTTCTTTTTACACTTTTGCCTTGTTTACGATTTTTTCTTACTCATTCGGGGGCATTCTTTTTTGCCTTCAGTTCCTCTTTTCTCCTCTCTCCTCCCTCCCTGGCTCTGTGCACCTCTTCTTCTCTGGTCTCTGCAGTGCTTTAATCCTTGATGAAGCTGTGCGGCATGTTTTACGTCCACACCATAAAGGGCTCTTGTGTTGGTTTTTTTTTTTTGCTATTCTTTGCGTCGCAGCCTGACTGCCGTTGTTACCCGAGGGAAACACCACAGGGCACACAATAACACGTGTGTGGCCGCTTTACGTTTTCACTCAGTCAGTGGCAGATCTGATGGCCACTATTGATCATGAATCTAAAGTTCCCTCCGCAGAACGGAAGGCCCAGCACAGCAACTTCAGAGGAGAGGGTGCCAGGCTGCAGGGCAACATGCGGTAGGGAGAGGAAAAGAAAGCGAGGGACACAGCATGGAGGAACAGGGCAGTGGTGGGTCAGAGAGATGAGAGTAGGATGAAGCGACATAGACACTTGTGCATCATTACTGTTTTTGATGAGCTGGCACCGGCCCCAGCGAGCCTGAATGTGTTTTTGTGTCGTACACCATGCCATCACGTTGGCAGCTCCTGCAGCACATCTGGCTCTCTATCACAGCGAGGGAGCACAGCTCATTAGGCCCCAGAGTGAGGGAAAAGCTTGAAGGCAAAAACAGGAAGTTGTAAAGTGGAAATATTGAAAGGGGGTCTGAAATATGCAGAATGAGACTGGGCAACAGCACCTTGAGTTTTTTGCTAATTCTCCCGTAACAGAGACACAGGAGCCAGACAATGACATTAAAATTCATGGGACTCACAGCATCCCAAGAAACCCCACTGGCTATTTACCACATGGGAAATAATAGTTTACATAAGCTAGATATGGAAATGTACACCTTCCACTACTCCTGAAATTAAAAACATAAATACACACATTAAAAATGAGTTCAAGATCTTTATTCAAAACCTTTGCATTCATCGTCAGGGGACTAAACTCCCATCCTGCTCTCTGTTTTAGTATTTTTTTACAGTCGCTCTTGCGTAGATAAAGAAAGAAGACAAACACACTCATGTACACACGGTACATGCAGATCTATTCTTCACAGGTTTACAGAGAGACAAATACAGGAGAGATAAAACCCTCTCAAGACTGTGTCTCAGCTTTCTTCTTTACCGTTATCATTTCTATCATCTTGAGACATGGTTCGTTGGAACCTCGCTGCTGCCGCTGGATAGTGTCCATGAACTTGAGGAGTCCCACAAGTACAGGTATCAGGCGTCTCATAGTTTTGAGAAATTCTCATAAACAAGACATTATCATGCAGCAGGGTTAAGGTAAACTATGCGGAGGCTTTTATGAACACTTGTTACATGCATTTGTTCACTGTCAGTAAACGTCTTACTCTTTCACTTTGGCTGAGACTGCATCAAAACAAAAAGTAAAGTCAGAAAACTTCCTTCCCCCGCCGCCCGCTGACCTCTGTGTGTCCTCTCCTCTGCGGTGGCGAAGGAACAGGCAGAGCAGACAGTGATGACCACACCAGGAGAGCCTGCCAGCGAGATCCTGTTACCCACACTTGCAGACATCACTTGGGGCGTTTTGGGCTATTTTCAACGGCCCCGGACACAACGGATACTACTACAATGCTATCTGTTCATTAATCTAAAGCTGTTGCTGTCTTGGCAAGATGGTTCAGCGTGTAAACCTGGACACAAATCGCAGACAGGAGGGAGGATAACAGATTTTGGGAGATAGAATATTCCCTGAGTAAATATTTTCAACAAATATTGTTTTCCATTGAAGAAGAGAGACGTATTTGTTGAATCCTGCACTGCTGCTGCTTCACCCTGAGTCATATCTGTAGTTTGTGAGAACTTTCACTGATTCCTCTCTGACATATTTCATTGTTTTTAAACCCAACTTAAATTCTGTCAGTCTGTCCTGCACACTGGCCTTAATCTCTTCAAACGACACCATGAGAGAGAGTAACATTCACATGCAATCGTCCATTATGCATTTCGTCATTCCTGACGACTGTTGCTCTTGTGCACATGCTGGGTGTTTCCAAGCTACTGGGCAGAGCATGATTTGCATCAGGATCTAAGGGCACGAATCCAGAAGTGATGGGACACAGAGGGGACTGAGGCCAGGACCAGGGCTGTGGGTTGTGTTAGGAGCTCTGCGAAATGAAAGATAGAGGCTGACCACACTCTGCTGTCTGGTCAGCTCTACACTGTCTAATGGAAGGTCTTATCACAGGTGGGGCCCACAGCCCTTATCATACCTGACTACTATCAGCCCCACACTGGATTATCCCTGAAGGGCGAATCTGCACGCCTTCAATCATTTACTCTATCACAAGGACCCATCTCTGCTGTAGCCTCTCTGTCAGCCATAAAAAGCAGAGAGAGAGAGCGAGAGAGAGATGGAGGGAGGTGTAAAAAGCAAAGGGCTGCAGAGAGGCTATTTCATGCTCTCCAGGGAAAATGTATCATAGAAACTTCATGGAAGTCCACATCATTGGTGTATTAGAGTTGGTCTGTGCAAGAGGCAGCTATAGGTTGGAGGGGTTGGAGGCCGTAGAAACTAGGTTCAGGAAAGCAGAGAAAATTGGGAAGGAGAGCGAAGGGTCGGAGACCTTTAGCTGTGGGTGGGGGAAGGGGTTATGCCGACCATTTTCATTTCTCTTCAAGAGGTCTGGGAGCCAGAGCTGCATCAGTAAGAGGATTCGTCCAGATTTCATCCTCAGCTTCATTTGTCTCTCCAGCATGGCCAGTAAAGCCAGATGGCAACTCCAACTACAGCTGAGATTAGTTTGGGAAGAGTGGGACAAAGGGGTGAGGACGAGACTGGGGGGGAATTAGGGGCAGTTTGCTCTCAAGAGAAAGGAGGAATTCAGTAATTGTCCTTTCCACATCCAGCGGCTTATTTTCTAACAAAGGATGTTGACGGAAAACAACAATTCCTGCTAAAACATATGAAAAGAAGAAATTTCTCCCTCTTCTATGGACTCTTTGAGGTATTCCTTTCGGAGCCTGGCATTTTACTTTTGTTTACGTCTCCACCGCAGGCTCATCAGTTTTTCTTCTGTGCAGTGTCTGAAGCAGAAATCCCTCCTCTGGGTTTGGCTGTAAATGCCAGCCAGCAAGCTGTTTGTTGTTTTTAGCTCCCAACAAAAGAACTGCAAGTTTTGTTTGCTGCGTTAGTTGCCGTGTTAATGCTCGCACATTAAAGATTGATTCGAGTGAAAGTGGCATTTCATGCATGGTTGGGTTTTGGTGAAGAAGCGTCTTATTGCATCTTAGAGATTATCTGAAGTGACTGGAGGACGTCATGTAAGGCCATGTCTCCTTTGTAAATATAAAACCCATCAGGGAGAAGGATGAACCTCAGTATCTGACTCTTTTTTGATGACACACCGTCTCTTACACAGCCTCCTCTCTTCATCTTTCTCTTTTGACTCTGATTCACTGCATCTCTAATGCAGTCATTATACATATATATGCAGCCTTCTAGTCTCTCTCCTCCCTCGTCTCTTTCTCTGAGCATCTTATCCTCGTTTCAAACCTCACAACATGTCTCTAATGTTTGTAAAGGGTGATGACAGTGACAGGCATGTGGAGTGCAGCCATCATCGCACCGATGGGGCTGTGGTAGCGACCAGCAGGGAGGACAGATATGACAGCGAGGGATGGGTAGCAGAGGGAATTGGGAAACACTTTGTTTTCTTAAGATTATTTACTTGGAACCTGACATTCCGTCTTGTAATCTATACCATTACTACAAATGTGGTTTTTTCCTGTTTTCATTCAAGAGCATGGTCTTTTAGTTTGAGAGAAAAACTCAAGACCCTGCGCTTGCATTCACTTCGCACTTTGACAGATTTCCTGCGCACCAGCTCTTATCGCGCAAAAACGCTGCTTCTGAACACACGTGAAGACAAGAGGAGAAGAGCTGAAGCTGGAGTGCAGGAAATCTGTCCACCAAAATATCTGAGAATCTAAAAGTGAAATAAAAAAAGAGGAAAAATCCACTATATTCTAATTATAGCATGTAAATCATTGAAACCATATGATAATAGCATGTTGCATATGTTTTTTCTCACGCAGGTGTCGGACCGCTGCGTTGTGGCTCTGGTGCCGAAACAGACCTCATCATACAACATCCCCACCTCGGCCAGCATATCACGCACCTCCATCAGCAGATACGGTGAGCTTACAGGCCAGATTGTTCTTTTCATACTCTTGCCAGATTTTCTCTCGTTGAGGGTCGGCTCTGCTTTGTGCTGCCAAGGGGTGGGGGTGGGGGGTTCGGAGGGTTTGCAGTCTTATTCACTCTCCAACAGCGTTTGCTGCAGTTAACTGTGCAGCTCAGGTCCAAACTCAGTTGGAGGGCACAAGATTGGAAAAAAAAATGAGAAAGAGAAAGAAATGAAGAAGAGGTGCAATCGAGAGAAAGTCATAATGTTATCGTAATGATGATGCAATACACAGCAGCCTGCTGGGTGCAGGTCGTGCACTACCTATACACACATAAGGATAAATACGCCATGACTGCAAAGATAAAAGACATGACAGCTCCCGAAGATGAAGCCAAAATATCTTGATCGCCTCCTGGTGGCTCGCTGAAGTATAGACCCTCATAAACCCTGCCTCCTCCATGTTAGTAAATGATAGTCTCTGCTTCTGTCATAATAGTTGTGAGGAACAGCTGACACTGACTTTGGATTGGTCGTCTCTAAATAACTACTGTGCAGACTCTGGCTCGTTATCGGTGCAAGATGTCAGCGCTTAAATCCAGGACATTGTAGCATCGTAATTGTACATTTGGAGGAAGTGGAGACACGTTGTCCATCTTTCTTCCACAGTCACCAAAATACACCCTTTCTTCAGATGTGCCTGTAGTTGGTGCCGCTGGGTGCCAACTCTGGTCCCGAGCCAGACACACACAGCAGCACCAGGCAACTTGTGATTGCTAATTATTCTCTGTGAATGGTACTTCACACAAACAGAAAAAGATAAGTGAGCAAGGCCAATTATCAGGATCGGGGATGGAACGTGAACACTGCTTTTAAACTGCCGACCACAAATAAAACAATAGCATCCTTTTCTCTCTGAGCAATTACATTGACTCTGAAGCTGGAGGTGCTCAGTGAAAGCGTTTTATCTCCATGGTGTGTTCTGTAAAATAATGTGGAGTGACATTTGCAACGGAGCTGATGAGGAATATCCATGATGACCTTTAGAAGACTGCAGAACACTTTGTTACTCTCTTAAACAAAGCACTTACTGTTGTGAGGAAAGACAGGAAGACGATAGAAAACTAACGCTTTGTAAACAGATGGAAGTGGAAGAATCCTTCAGGGCATTAAGATGTTATTTCTGCTTAATCTGGACGTCACACTTCCAATATCTCAGTCATTGGAATCTGTCGTGAAATTGCAGGAGATTGAGCTCCAGCGAGGTTTCAGTCTCCTACAAATCTCTCGTATTTTGTTGTTTTTTATTTGTTGCGGTTGCTCAGACACTCGAGTTGCATTTGCACGGCAGAGGAAGCAGAAGCTCTGCTGGCATGAGCCTGTCCCTCATCAATCACTGTTTGACACAGCAGGCACAGCTGCACCTCGACACCTGCTGATGGATTCATACCAATTTAACGTTCAACACTTAGCATCTTGACTCAATTTACACCACTAGCACCCACCCACTCCTCCCTGCAGGCTTCAAATCAGCCAACTCCCTGCAGCCTGAGAGAAGGGACTGTGGGTCATATAGAGTTAGGGGACTTGGGAAAAGGCTGAGGGTGCAGGGTGGATGGAGGGGATGACGAAATAGCAAGGCACTAAAATCCAGTGACTGGATTAAGACGGGATTTGGGACCTCAATCCACCCTGTATACAGCCACGTACATCTAAAGCCCCCTTTCTCAGGCCCTGGTCCCTCGGGGCCACTCCAGAGGTGCAAGCCGGTCTTACTCGGAAGGTGTAAGTGGCTGTAACGGCGGCAAAAAGCTTTGTTGTTGCGCCACTCAGCTTTTGAAGGCAGGTGAGAAAGCTTCTCGTCGAGATCCTGAATCTCTGGAGAGCGCGCTGCCAGCAGTAGATGCCTGCTAATTAGGGAGACTGAAAACCAGCATCATTCAGACTGAGTGAAGAAGAGCAAGGAGGCTGGAACATGAGAACCGAGATGAGGAGTGTGTACGTATGGATGAAGGATGGTGGCTTCAGTGCTTAACAAATTAAGGATCTTTTGATCCATTGATTAGAGTGCGACATTTTCAACATGGCGTTGGCACAATGTGTCAGGGAACAGCCAATTATGACGGCTTTTAAGAGGAGCCAGACACAGAGGCAGGGATGATGTGAGCAGGTAAACGGAACAAAAACTGCAATCATCAAACAATTCGGGATGGACATGGAGACAACAGAATAAATATGTTGTTTTCTCTAAATGCCGCTCTCCTGCACGTTCTATCTAATGTAGGAAAACTGGTTTTACTCACCTTGTGTCACCAAGGATACCAATATCAAGAGGAATGGCACAAATCAATGCAACGCCAGGCAGCAGCAACTTCTCCTCCCGTTCAGTACTTCTTGTTCTAAGAAATTATCCACCACTGCATTTCCCCTCCAGCCTGGCTTAGAGCAGGATTCAGCTTTGTAATGAGTTACAAAGGGGAGATGGAAATGAGAGAGGTGCCGTGTGTGTGAGTGTGTAAGTGTATGTGGGTCTGCTTTTTTAGCTGTATGCTTAAATTACACAAAGGGAAGCTTTTGTAATCACAGTCATTTAGTCTTACCGATAATTCTTTTTCTGTTTTCCCGGACAGACTCGTCGTTCCGCTACACGGGCAGTCCCGACAGCCTGCGCTCGCGTGCGCCCATGATCACCCCCGATCTGGAAAGCGGTGTGAAGGTGTGGCATCTGGTGAAGAACCACGAACATGGGGACCAGAAGGAAGGAGACCGCGGCAGCAAGATGGTCTCTGAGATTTATCTGACCAGGCTGCTAGCGACCAAGGTACATCAAGATTCTCCTGTACATTTACTATCTGTCAACTTTTTTATTAGCACGTGCTCAGTTCTCTTAGCATTTATCATGACGTTGCTGCATTCAGGTTGTGTTTCTGACCACCGTTCCGTTTTCTCCCAGGGTACACTTCAAAAATTTGTTGACGATCTATTCGAGACGTTATTCAGCACAGTCCACAGGGGGAGCTCTCTTCCCTTGGCGATCAAATACATGTTTGACTTCCTGGATGAGCAGGCGGACAAACATGCCATTCATGACACAGACGTACGTCATACATGGAAAAGCAACTGGTAAGAAGACTGTACACCATGATGTAACTCCTCTTTCATCACACGACCAACTCAGATAATGTCTTTCTGTCTCTCACCGATTCTCTTTGTCTCCCTCCTCCAGCCTTCCATTGCGTTTTTGGGTGAACGTGATCAAGAACCCGCAGTTTGTGTTTGACATCCATAAGAGCAGCATCACGGACGCCTGTCTGTCTGTCGTGGCTCAAACCTTCATGGATTCCTGCTCCACATCAGAGCACCGCCTTGGCAAAGACTCCCCATCCAATAAGCTGCTCTACGCTAAAGATATCCCCAATTACAAGAGCTGGGTAGAGAGGTAGGAGCCAGTGCAGCTTCAGTCTGATCCCCCCCCGTCTCATCTTTTTTGCATCCTCTTAAAATAAAAGCTGTGATATTTGGGGAAATTGATTCAGGATTCTCTTTAGTCTTGCCTTCTCTTCTCAGCCAGATTCTGTTAAAGTGTTTTGTGTCAGCAGCCATGCATTGTTAGTGGAAGTGATACTATGACTTAAATATGTGACTATAAAGAATGTAGGTCTCGAATGAGCCATACTGCGACTCAGTGGGTCTCTAATGTCGCTCCTCGTCCTCAGGTACTACGCTGACATCAACCGGCTGCCATCCATCAGTGACCAGGACATGAATGCATATTTGGCAGAGCAGGCCAGACTCCACTCCACAGAGTTCAACATGCTCAGCGCGCTCAACGAGATCTATTCCTATGTCAGCAAGTACAGCGAGGAGGTCGGTGAAGTCTGCATACACACACGTATTTGCTCACACACACACACAAAGATTAGCAAAGTTGAGCAATAGAACATTCTGCATCCTTCCCCTTAATGTATGAGGGAGATTCATACAAGTTTGCAGGAGGATATGTGAAAAAGTATTGTCTCAGAAAGGTTGTTGGAGAAAGAATGCAACAGAAAGAAAGCAAATGAAGGAGGACATATGACCATTCTATGATATTTTATAACATCTATCTAATAATTCCAGAAATCTCTGTCTGTTTCTTCAAGGGAAGTGCAGCGATTTGAACATGTGATATGTTCAATAATAATAAACTTTGAATGAACAGGAGACCAAGGTCACAACGACACAATAAATCCAGACCAGGGTTTTCTGGTTTCACAGAACTCTGAATAAACAGAGGTGAACAGCTCTTTGTGCAGCAGCGGTGGTGCAGCTTTAAGGTTCTGCAGACTGAGTCCTGCAGCCGGTCTTTATCTGCTGAGGCCCAATTACTTCAGGTCACAGTTACATTTTCCAAAAGAAAACTGCAACCAGCATCACCACAGCCTCAACAAACAGCACCATTCCAAACAGGCAGGTTTACAACGAGCAATACACCGGTGTAAGAAACACCGAACAAAGATGCTCTTATTGTTGATTAAATTTTACTTCTAACATTTACTTCTATATTATATTAAAACATCATCCATATTAACACCAGCTCCATCCATTCTCTTCTCTGTTTTCTCGCTTTTTGCCTTTTCCATGAAATGACTCCTGATGCATTCAAAATCCAGAGTCCACCAGAAAGGTTATATTATATCACATTATAATTAATCATGTAACAGGTTTTTTCTCAGGTGCTGTTGAACCAGTGCCTCTTATTAAATGTTTTGTTGTATTGTTAAGTATTTCTATGCAGTATAATTTCTTTTCTGAGCTCGGTGCTCTCCTCCTGTGAACTCCACACTGAGCTTCACTTCACTTGCACATTTTACCTGGAGGGCAGTCCCAGGCACTGATTGCATAATGAGCTCCTGCCTTAGTGAATCAGCCGCTAATTACGGGCAGATTGTGAGCACAAATTGAACGAAAGGCACACCACAAATTGTACCCACACTTTAACGTATGTATAACTTGCCCTTGGTGTTGGCAGACTATTCATATCTGGGGAAGGTTAGTGAGGTCAGCTCCAAGTCTTCAGTAGACTTCCCCAAAGCCCAGAGGTGTGGTGAGACCTGAGCTTAACAAGGCAGGGTGTCTGATCTGTGAAGGAGAAAGTGGGTGTCTACACTCTCAGCGTGTCGCGCCGTCCTTTCTCCTGTGCTGAGTTCAAATGAGCCACCTGTTATATAGGGCATAGAATCATATAGGCCACACAAACACACACACGCTGTTAGATCGCAGGAAACATAGAAATGGAGGGAGGAAGATAGGGAAGAGCATTCATGGAGACATTCTACGTCTAATGTCAGATCCTCCTCTGGGAAGCATTAGCCTGACCTTTATGTTGGACCACAGTATCTCTCTCTCTCTCTCTCTCTCTCACTCTCGGGTGCACACATACAGCAGGACAAGTGCAAACACATTCATTTTGCACATGCACCTCATCACTCCTATCCAGTGTCTCCAATCTCTTCAGATCGCAGTGTTTAAAAAAAAAACCTCATCCAGCCCCGTAAACGCTCGTTCACTCTTACCCCACCCTTCACAAAGGGCTGTGTGCCGGGCGAACCAGGCCAGAGCTGCAGCCTGCTTAAATGGATTTGGGAGATGGTGGTGGGAGCTGCACCTGCATACAGTGCCACAGATTAATAATAGATTGCTATCTGGCCCGATGAGGAGGAGGAAGCGCTGTGCTTGTAGCTGCCAGACTTTAAGAGCACTTAAGCAGATGAGTGGAAGATGGTAGGTGGGCAGGCAGAGACCGTGTTCTGCAACAGGACTGGCAGCAAACAAAGGTTCGCCGTGCAAAATAAAAGACAGCGAGAACGCTGCTGACATGTTTTTCCCGACAATAAGCAGGCGGTTCATTTTTACTGCATAAACGGTGGAGGCTCGTACAACCGGCCAACGCCAAACCCCTGAAAATTAATATTGTGATCGTGACTGGCTGAAGGACAGAAAGACTTAGATGACATTCCCATCAACAGAGACATGATACACCGCATAAAATGTCCCAAAGCACCAAAATAAACATAGTATTGTGTTGTTTTACAGCAGTGGATACGATGAGAGGTGGTCTATACAAACCAGATATTTTATTAATATTTATTACAGATTTATTTTCCTACCTCTGAATAAATAGGGGACAAAAAAACTGAATAAGTAAAGGAATAATAATATTTGTAATCTAAAACATGACCCAACATGGAAAACTTCCCCCCTCATATTTATTCATAATGAATCTCTTACTTCAGAATAATTTAAATAACATATTGCATAAGCAGGACCAATGAATTATTTTGTTTTAATTATAAATTATTGAATCGAACACTGCTTGCAGCGCAGTGTAAACTGATGTGAAATTGATCTAATGTAATAAACATACATAGCAGCAACCCATTGTTGAAATAACGGCTGCGGCATTTGGATGCATCCATTTCAGAGGTGTGGAAGACACATTGTAATACATGTATTTTTTTTTACACTTGTACATTCATATTAAAGACCTTTTCCATGTATGTTGGTGTCAGCCTGACACAGATTCGTCCTGACAAGGCAGACGCCAGATGAGAGAGATGAGAGGGGAGCTTGTCTCAATCCCTTTTGAACCCTACTTGACAAATGCCAAATTTACGAGATGGGGCTGAGAAGATAAAACAGGAAAAGCTAATACACAAATAATTCTCAATGTTGTCGAAGACAAAGGCGGTGATGTAATTCTTTCATGTGATGTCTGTACGGAAACATAAAAATCCACGCCGCTCTGAAAAAAATGGAATTCTAGGTCTTAAAACACCAAAGCAGCTGACGCCCATTACTCTCTATTAAATGTCATCAGATCTAATTCTGTGAATCATCACACACACACACACACACACACACACACACAGAGCTGACATTACATTGACTTACATTGATTTCCTTGAACTTAAACCATGATTACACCTAAACTTAAACCTTAACTTTAACCTAAACATATCCTTAAACTTTTGTCCACCTTATAATGTAATAATATATGTTACGGTCACCCAATTAGGAAAACACCTCCCCACAAAATGGCGGTATGAACAGATTTAGGTCCCAGCAACACACACACACATCTTTTATGGCTTTATCTGACCAGTTCTCTTGCTTCTGTACAGATCACAACTGCTCTGGAGCAGGACGAGCAGGCGAGGAAACAGAGGCTCGGCTACAAGGTGGAGCAGCTCATCTCTGCGATGTCCCTCGAGAGCTGAGAGTGACCCCTACTGACGAACAGAGGGAATGAGGAAGAGAGGACCACAGTCTCTACTGCACCTCCCACAATGGTCCCACATTACTTACCTCTCATCGTGGGGGGGGGCCTCAACCACGAGCCGGACCTGGGATCTCTTGTATTCACGGCCCGACAGACATACAACTGCATTCATTTGTAACACTCCCTCTTTCCTTTCATGAGCTAAGGGCCCACAGACTGAGACAGAGGCCCCTGCAGCTGCAGCTGAAAATGACACGAGGAAGGAAGGTCAGCAGAGAAGACAACAACATGGCTTGTATTTATTTTGCTTTTGTTTTATTTTTTGATTTCTCAAAGGAAATTTTCTCTCAGTTTAACAGGAAAGTGGGTGTGTGTGTGTGCGTGCCTGCATGCGTGTGTGTGTGTGTTCTGAGGACTCCTGCAAAGACTGTGAGAGCAAATGAAGAAACTGATTTATTCTCTACTCAGTCAGAAACTCTCATCTGAGTGTGAAATGGAGACAAAAAAAAAAAGAAGCGAGAAGCACAGGAGCAAACTTCACGTTGGACAGCTACGCTCAGATTTCTCAGATTTTATTTTTGTACTTGTACATGTGAATATTATCAGTTGCAGTTTGAATAGCCACCCAGGATGCTGTGAGCGTCGTTGTATAGAGACATTGTGACGCTGCATCGGGGTGATATGGTCGTATTACGGGCCATGATCCATGTCTTCTCTCCCTCCCTGCCTCCTCGGACTTGATGCTTCATGTGACTCGGACAAAACGTCTCTGCTCTTTATCCAATCAGAAGTGTACAGGAAACCCTGTGCACGCATGTCATCGAAGAGTCAAATGAACTCCACTGGTGGTGGACACAGCTCAGCCAGCATGCTTGCACCTAAACTGAGGATGAAGACGGATGAAGTCCCTCGTGTATTTAGGAGATGACCTTGAATCAGCATCCCTCTGGCGTCCAAGGCTTCCTCCAGCAGTTAGATCATCTGTGTATGTTCCGGTCGATACTTGCCAATCAGTGTATGTGAATGTACAAAATGTTTTTATTGTTTTGAGTGTATGTCTATTTGAGTTTTATCAAAACACAAAGGGACTCAGTTGACCTGAGCTCCGTAGATATTTTCAGAGTCAAGTGTCAACTGTCCTGACCCCAACCCCGTCTACCCGCTAGGTTTATCATCCATTGTTGCTTTTCCGCTAGAGGAGAGTGATTCGTCGAGCAGTTAGTACAAACCAGCGACTGTGTGTGAAGATAGATGACAGGTCTTCACCTTCTGGACTTAGCTGAAAAATATTCCGGATACGGGCGCTGCCATCTTGCGCTGGTCGTTTGGAGCCAGAGTCTGCGTTCGTTGTGTGGAGCCGCTGTATCAAGGTCCCACCGATACATGCGCTCGACCGATCGCACGTCAGTCTCAGCTGCCGCATGACTGTTTTATAGCGTCAAATAGTCTCTTAGTGGAAAGATGAACACCCCAACTTGAAAGAAACATTTGAAAAACATTTATCTAAAGTGACTTTTTATTTTGGTCCGTGTCCCATCGTCTAACATGGAGGAGGCCGGATTTCAGTCAAGTTGTCCATCTCCACAGCATTTAGAGTCCAATTGGTGAAACGCTCCACTGTATCTGTGGGAACTTTCTGTGTCCTCTGCATCCGATTGCACATCACAATGTTTTTAAGGGTCCATCTTTGATTTTATCAAGTGCCAACGAGTCCTGCCAGTTCTTGTTGGCCAGTTGAGACGGCAGCTGATGGGAGATCTAACCCGACCACCGTCCATGTCTTCACAGGGACAATAAAAAGCCTATAGCTGCGTGGGTCTACTTTGACCAAGTGCCAAAAGATCCCGTCCTTTCCGATTCTTCGCTAATGTGTCAAAAATCGGTTTATGCTTTACAGAGGGAGCCAAGCTCTCGTATTTTGGGGTGTGGAGCCGGTTGAAGTTGAAGCGCATATAACTGGAGTTTAAAAAGTCACGAAAGGTACGAAACCTAAGCAGAAGAAAAGAGGAGGTGTCAAAGACATAAACACACACACACACACACACATAAGACAGAGTATGTTTCATGTTTTGTGGATGCGTCTTCAGACTTAAACCAAACAGTCACCAGCTGAAGGGCCGATGTTACCTTCCAACCTTCTAGCTGGACGACAACAAACTGTAGATTCCGTCCGTGTGGATTTAATTTTCCTCTCAGATATATATTTGCTTGTTGTTTACATCAAGTACTTGAACATATGTAGTACTAAAGGTTTGTACAGTGCACTACTGCAAGTTTGTGAGTGGGCGTGTGTGTGTGTGTGTGTGTGTTTGCTGAGAGTGTGAAAAACACCATGGGTGGGTGAAAGGTGCTTCTTTTTCTCTGTGGCCTTAGATACCCACCTGCATGTTCACGATCTTATTAGTCCTCCACTCCGGCACATTTCTCTCAGTGCTTCTCGGAGCCCAGTGGTTTTTCAGTGGTACCTGGCCCAGGCGCTCTGCTTCCAGATAAAGTAAGAGGAAAGGTGAAGAGGGTACGGGCCCGGCTCAGGCAGACATCGCCTCGCTCAACGCTCAGTTTGCCTGCACTGTTTGAAGAGAAGTGTCGAGAAATGAGGGAGAGAGAAAGCGAGAGAGGGAGAGAGAGAGAGAGAGAGAACCCCTTTAGCTCTAGTTTCCTGCTCCGGCTTTGAAGCTGCTCTTTGATGTGAGTCAGTTGTGTGCACAGTGTGATCAGGAGATGGAAAAAAAGGAAAAAAGAAACATCAAACTCGCAGCCAAGGAGAAATGTAAGATGAGGTGATGATTGACGCACTGTTCCTGAGTCTGGCCAGTGGGGGGCAGAAGTGGGTAAGAGTAGTTGTATTTTGCTCCTTCGTCTGAAAAAGCACCTTTTTCGCTCCCTGACCCCAACATGTAGGTACACAACAGATTCAGAGCGCATACACATGAAGCTTCTTCCGTTCGATTAAGGTGTCTTCCCAATTTCAGCGAATAGAATTGTATCCTCCTCATACCTCACATTGCTTGTATGGAGTAATGCTTTTTATTGATCATTTTAACCGGAAGTAAATGCCTTTTCCTTTTCCGAGGGATGAACTGTAGGTGTGTTAAAGTCCCTTCCGACACTTAGCGGAGCTTCCCCTGTCGTAATCAGAGACACGCAAATTAGTCGAGAGTGTGTTTGATTTTTCTCTCAAAGATCGTTTATATCATCATTTCCTCTCGTCTCGTGTGAGATTTTTGCATGCGGTATATTTCATGCTTCAGTCCTGTGTGGTTTTTCCACGTCGAGTCGAGCCGTCAATAGTCGAGCTGCGATTCTTTTCCGAAAGCCCATTTGTACGCGTCTTAAATCACAGCTGAATGCACCTTTTTTTTTGTGAAAGAGATTTTTTTTGTGGTTTGTTTTTGTTACTTATTGCTTGTTTCCATGCTGTGCACTTGATTCTGGGAACCTTTTCAATTCAGTTTGAACTGAGAAGAAGGAAGTATGTTTACTCTTTCTGCAGCGCAGAATAAAGTTTGACTGCCAGTAGTGACATGAGGAGATGCTCATAAACACGACCTCATTCCAGCTCGAGCTGATTGCAAATTGAACATGATATGTGCACCTTTTGTTTTTTTTTTTTGCTCTCGGTGTAATGTGTTGCCGCAGAGATGTTGTTGCGGTTATTCATCATTCCTTACAGAAAACAAAACATTTTTGTTGTTTGCTTCATGGCGTCAGACTGAGGAACTGAAATCCAGATCAATGTAATAATCTCAATTCAAAATATCACCAAGTATAAAATGAGTATCCTTCCATTTTAAACACGTTGTAAACAAACCCTTTTTAGACACTGGAGTTCTGTAAAATAGTAATTACTGGCAATGATGATGACGATGATGATGATGATAATAATAATGGCTGTCTGTTCTTCTTGTTTTATAAAAGTGTTGTGAAAATTGTAAGAAACTTAAAGTATTTAAAAAAGTTTGTTCTCTTGTTTTTTATTTGCTTTGGTTTTGTTATGATAATATATTATTGTGTACCTATTGTAAATATGAAGCACACCTATTTTGCAAGCCAAGGATTCACTTTGTACTGTTGTTATATATAAATAAACTTTGCTGGTTAAAAATTGCATAGAACTGAAATCTGTTTCCACGTCTTTTTGTATTTATAGACAAACAGAGAAGAGAGAGGTGACACTGAGCAGTTCAGAGAGTCTGAAAATTTCTGCCAAATTTGATTGGGATTCTCTCAAGGCATTGTGGGATTTGTAGTTCATTCATGTTGTTAATCATGTCACAAGCGTTTTAATATTGTAACAATGTGTATTTTGGTCTGAGATCTTATTTTCTCCTTCGAATTCAATGTGCATTTTTAGAAGTTTACTCATTTACACAACAGAGATCCTCTGTCCTCTGAAAACACAATTCACACTGAGTATAAAAATGTTTGTGTTGTGTTCGTTTGTGCAGATTTGACTGAGTTAGGACACAGAAGAAGAAGGAGCGTGCGTCTGGTTCAAATTGCACATTTCTGCACTGAGGGTCTGGGAGTGCTGCAAATTGCCTCGTTGAAGCTGCTGCTGCTGCTGTTGACTGTTGATGAAGGAGCCGAACCACAATATCTAGTATCCTGTTGTTTCCAGCGCTGTGGTATTATATCTGTCACTTTCCCCTCACACCTCACATCAGGAGGGAGAGACTCACAGTTTGAAAACCTCTGTCCTGAGGCACATGTCTGGCACATCCCCAAACTCCTTCAGTGTATGTGGGCGCCAGGGAGACAAAGTTTATCGACAATCACCTGCTGCTCTGAGTTCATCCTCTATTTCCCACTCACTTCCTCTCCTGCCCAGCAGCTAACGGACTGACCCACGGCTGTAACATGCTGAATGGTGATAGTTTGTCTTCATGCAGCTCCTCTGCAGCACCACGGGGCCATGCAATCACATTAGGTTTCTGCTGGAGGTTTGGGTCAGTCAGTTTATCCGGTGTAGAAATGGCCCTGAGGTCAGCGAGTCCGCAGAAAGCGACTGCGGATCACCACTGAGGCACAAGTGCAAGTGCTCATACTTTCCAATAACTGTCCACCGGTTGGATGCCCCGTTTTTATACTAGAGAGAAGCAGTAGACAGACACTATATAGGTGAGTGGGCAGAGAGAGAACTAGGAAAGAGGTTAAAACAGAATCAGCTTAATTTGCCTTTTATAAATACATTAGTACATTTTAATTAATTAAACAATTAACAACAGATCACAAGAAACTAGCAGAATGAGGTGAACACAATATACAATAGAGTTAAATCTCTATTCGTCATGAATTAATTTATCATCGTCATTATCGGTTGACTTCCTCCGATTTACAAAAATAAAGCTCCGGATGAGGATGCCACCATCTTGCATTTGTGACAGATCGAGGTCCCGACGATGCACATGCTCAACCAATCTCAGTCAATCCAGATGTTTTGGCTTCACTTTCGGGTCGCTGTCATATCATCCATCTTTATCTACGGTGTTGCTCAACATCCCAGTGCACGAAGCGGTTTTCTACATCTTGAGTCCCTTGGCCGTCCCTTCTCGTGTATTTCCTCTGGGGAAGGTCTAATCCCCGCTGCTTCTAATCCTGTACTGCTGGGACCAATTCAAATTCACGTGGGACTTAAGGCCCTGTAATGCCTTTACAAGTAGTTGCGTAAAGCTGACATCCCATTCGTTCTGGGTAGGATTCTCAGCCTGGATTACAAGGCAAATTCTGAAATAATTAATGTGTGTTGGCAAAAGAGGATGCCAGGGGTGACTTCAACCCCATTTCAAAGAATAGTCGCGTATTAATTTCACAATGAAATGATTCCTGACAGTTTGTTGGACCTCGGTGCTTCTCATTCTGATCCGTCATTTTGTCACCTTGTGTTTAATCGTGAACAGGTTTTGGATCGACATCTTTTGTGGTATTTGCAGAAGTGTTCATTTGAAGATGATAAACGCACCAACCTCCTGAGGGAACATGTAAAGTACTTCGCAACAAACTGTACCTTCGCTCCATCAAGCGTTTACGAGATCGGCGAGAACTAGCATAGCGAGCGTAGAGGAGAGAGCTTGTGTGTGTGTGAATATGAACACAGCTCTGGAGAAGGAGATCAGAGGACGTTTAAGTTAAAAATATGATGGAAATCATGGAAATTTGAACGTCATGGCTTACGGACACTTGGATGACACAACAGGAGCAGTATCGAGGCATTTTTTAATATTTTTTCTGTTTTAAACGTTTGAAGAAGTGGTCACTAGTAACTCAAATTGTATTTGATTTGATCGCTGTTCACCCCTGAGACTCCAGAAGTGTTTCGTGGACACTTCACCCATGAGCGAATTTTCATTTTTGGGTAAACTATCCCTTTAAATGATTTTTCCCAATCCTGTCTCCCTCAGATGATGGAGCATACTCTCTGTTCAGATGGTAAATATCATTTCCCCTCCATGCTTTGCAAGTGTCATAAGCTCTCTCAGCACAGGCTCTATTTATAGTGGAGTGGAGCTGTCACTCTCTGTGTGCTCTGCAGCCCGTCTCGCCGCTCTCTCATTAGAACTCCACATCACGACACACGCCGGCCAAGTCTGTGGACGCTCTGCATAATTCATGGGTCAGAGACTCATTCAGGAGCATGTGTTTTCCTCACACACACATGTGCACGTCACACATGATACAGTTAATAGTGTGATGTTTGGAAACAGATGGACACGTGAATAAACATGTGCATAATCCTGGGTGAAACAAAAACATACGTGTTCATATGGAAAAGGAAAAACAAGACACTACAGGTAAATGACATAAACATTTGATAACAGATATAAACATGAATCTATGAAATGTTTATTTTCCAATAGAGGTTTTCTTAAAATATATGTTTACATATGCCATAATGCATTGTTTCCAGTACTGGAATAAACCACAAATATATATATATATATTAATGATATATGAACAGACCTCTTTGTAAGAACCTTCAGAATATAGAAAGATGTAGATCTAGAGATTGAAGATTTCTGATATTTGAAATCTAGAGACACAAACTGGATTAGATTAAATGCCCATATCTGTATTTTGGATGTTTTCTCTCCAGTAGTCTGGAAGAAGGATAGATATGAGACAAATTGACCCGTGCCTGTGGTTCTCACCATGCGTTGGTGTTTAAGAAGTTTCCTCCTGACATTTGCTGACGATGAGTTTTACTTTTCATCTGTTCCTATCTGCAGGCGAGGCGGCCGATCGGTGTCTTTCTGTGGACGCGACTTGTCCCTGCTCCCCTGAGATGGTAATGAGGTTCTCCCAGCAGGCTCCCTGTCAGCGCCCCATCGTGTGGCCTCATCTCTTTTAGCACCGCGCAGCAAAAACAAAGAGGTGGGTGGCGTCCATTCGACCCAGCGGCCTCCGGTCCACCCAGACCAACTGTGCTTCCAAAGAGTGCAGGCGTAAGTGTTTTCCAGCAATGCAAATGAGCAGGAACATTAAAATACACAAGTGCACAGAAGAACGGGGGTTGTGTTAAGAATATGAAATCACAGAACACACATCATTTGATTTTGTCACAGATTCACACAGTGACACAAACTCAAATACCTTCCTGCTTTCAGGCGCCGGGTGCAGGTGAGACACGCCTGCCAACGTTCCCTAGTTGGAGCACTCGTTTGCATATGCAGATGTTAATTACCACTGGAGCTTGTATGGGCCAATCAGCAGGCTGCCGGAACAGCTTGTGCAGCCCCCCCACCACCACCACAGGTCGTCGTTTCCACGGTTACTCCCCTGGCTGATAATAAAGATAATCACCACCGTTTTCCTTCATGGCTCATTTTCTCCTGCTCGCTTCTGAAAGGCCAGAGCGCCGCTGTCTGATTTTCCACGCTGAGCTCTTATCTGCACGCCAGGGCTGAGGACTGGGGCGGGGGGCCAAGTCCACACACCACCTGCCACACACCCACCAGAGGGGACAGATTCGTTCAGTCACAGTCTCTGATGCGGAGCGGTAATGAGTGTGAGATCATCCATCCGGTGTGGTGTAATTGTGGTTAGAATAAAGGCCTGGATGAGAGCGGGGTCAGATCAGATGAGATCAGGTGATGGCTGTTATCACACAGAGTGACAAGGTGCTGAGTCCGGCCTGTTGGGCGACGATGAAGGCAGGGTTTCAAAAACCTTGAAATCAAGGCCCGGGAATCTAAATGGATAGAGAATATCCATCACATACTTTCAGAATTCTAAACTCTTCATGGTTAAAATGACATTTTACATCATCTCTATTTGTCATCACTAACTTTTTATCTCTGTTAACCACAATCTGTTGTCATTACACACTGCCTGTTGCACACTGCACACCTCTTAAAGCAAGCCATCTGTTATCGGCCAATACAATAGATCCAATTCCCGCTCACCGTCTCCCTCCCTTCGTTCGGTCTCCTTCCCCGTGCTTCCTTGAATCCATTGTCCAGATAGAAACGTGCCTGGGATAGCAAGGCTTTGCTTTCGGCACACTTCTTTGAGAATTATTTAAGGCCTCGGAGTTTCTGTGAAATTAATATTTGATGTGCAGGACCTGAGCGTCTCCTGACGAGCCAAGAGCAAGACTTCAGAGAAGGACTGGGTTGAGGTGTATAGCTCCCTGCTTCAAAACACACACACACACACACACACACACACACACCACTCATCAACATACCCCCCCCCCCAAAAAAATTTGGGATTTTGTTATTGACTGAAAGGTGTGAAGGTTGTCTGAACTGATCTCAGATGCATTTTGTCTCTTCTTTTATTTGTCTTCTTCCTCATTCTTTTGGCTCCTTCAAGGTCCGTTTCTATCGGTGGATCTCTCATCCTTTTTACCTCACTGTACGACATGTTGACATGTGTACGACATGTTGACATGTTGACAGGATCATGGCATCTGTCCATTCCATGTTTTCTATGAAGAGGTAAAGAAACCTAAATGAATCTTTGGTCTTTCCTGTTGCCACAAGAGAGCAGAGTTGAGTCATTTAGAAATGTCTTCTCCCCGATGTCCTTAAGCTCAATGGGTTTTACAACCCTGGTCTTTCAGCGCCATCTCGTGGTACATGTGTGGAAGAGCTTTGAGGCTAAACTCCCTTGTAAAATAAATCACACTACTCAAGAGAAGAAGAACTGTATAAACAGCTGTTCATTATTGTTTCAGCAATATAGTTTGATTTCAGAATAATAACAGTTAAAAGTTAAAGTTAAAACATTTTTTGGGGGGAAAACTGATGAATAACATAAACATCTGTTTAATCTGATTTGTTTGAGCTTAATGTAGGTTTAAATGGATTCCTAAGAGCCTATAAAATCAGTCAGTACCAATCTTTGCCAAAAAATTAAAGATACAACTGTCTTGAATCACCTAGTTTTACGGTGACAGTCCACTGTTACTGCTCACAGTGTGACTTAAGTAGTCCAGAGATGAATCCAACAGATACGTGTAATAAGAGCCATCTGGGCAGCCGGCCCGCCCTAATGAATTAATCCCACAGACCTTATCTGGCCATGCGCTGCCAGGACACACACAGTTTATTGTGAACCTGCAGCGTGCCAACACTGTGGTGGTGTGCACTCATCTGGGATCCTGCGTTCCACTTTCTGTGGCTCTTCTCTTTTGTGAGGGATGGAAGGAAGCTCCTGATAGTTTAGAGAGTGAACATCTGAAGCTGTATTCTTGGGTTTCTTGTCCTCATTACTCTCCCTCCATGTGCACTCTTTGTTTTTTCTCTCGTGATAAATACAAAAAGTTACGTAACTTGGACATTAAGGGATGATACATGATTGCGCAATATTGTACAGTTGCACAAACTGGAAAAACAAATCCTAAATATGTGGTAGTGAAATATATGAGCTGTGAAACCTCTTTTGAAGCACTAAATGCTTCAGTCTCATTCTGTGCAAGGGCTCTCTCTTAGGCATCAATATGCATGAACCTATACCAGATAAAGAAGAAAATCTGGATCAGGGATTTGAATCTCCTGGGGGGGGGGGGGGGGTAAGCACCTCTGAGACCCGGGTCGCTCTCAACCTTCACAACCCTCTCAACCTTGAGCATAAATCACTTCCAGATGTCTGCAGAGCCACCCAATCAGAGCCAATTAGGGCTCATTACAGGCCTGTGGAGTTTGCCCTTTTCAAAAAGAAAAAACAGGGAAAAGGACACGAGGAAGCTGGGGACAGAGCAGAGACTCAAAATGAGGTCATGAAGAGACAGAAAGAGAGAGAAAGGAGATGTGGGTGTAAGTGTATGAGAGGACTGAAGGTTTTCCTCCTAACAAGAGCTGGGGTTTTCCCAAAAATGTGTTGCTATGTGGACTAACTCTCCTTGTTGTGTTGTGCGTCAAAGTCCAAGTCTGCATGAAAGGCTGTTCATGAAACCGTTGCACTGTTGTACGTCCCTGCTTTGTGCATTGGGCTTGGGCGGCCGGTGCCATGGGACTGATTTTACGAACAATAGGAGTAGGCTTCCACCAGAGGGGAGTGCTAAAGAAGAACATCTGTAAGGGATCAAGGCAGAGGAGGAGAGAATGGAGGAGGGCTGGTGGGGCTGAAGGAGGGAGGAGGAGAAGGCAGGATTTTGGCATCGCGGTGTAACAACGCAGATCTCTCAGGCATCAAAGTGAGGACGTCATATATCAGAACTAAACGAAGAAGAGAGGAAACATGATCAGGACTGTTTATCGATATATTCGGTCCTCTCCTGTCGCACATATCCAACAGTATTTTGTGTGAAAATTGTGTTTACATGGAAACATTCTTTGGGTTTCTCAGAACATGATGTAATAACAAAAAGGCCTTGGTTATATTTCCTGTTTGCCTCCTCTGGCATTCTGTTCTCTGCAATAGGACCTGTCACTGCTGGTGTCAAGATAACGTGAACGTCATCATCATGTCCTGGACGCTGATTTTCTGGCTGCACGTTTTGTTATCTCACATTTTCTTTTTAGGGTTTGTCAGTGATTTTTGTATCGTAGCGTTTAGTAAATTGCTTGAAGGCTGGAGATCTTTAACTGAACCTGGGACCTTTTGATTTCCTCTGAACACATTTGAGACCTGACCCCCAGACCTGAGAGTGTGGGACATGCTCTTCACATTAATCAGCAGCTTTGATTGAGGTCTGACTGTTGTGTTACGCTCATGTCTTCCTGTGTTTCTCTTTCCACGCCGTTCCCTCGGTGAGAAACTGGACCCTGGTGCTGTCCCGCCATCACGATGCAGAAACACTTGGCCAGGTCTGTGCTGTTTCACACGGTCTTATGTAACGCACATGGAATTCAGCAGGGCATCCAGATAGCACAAGCGACAGGGTTGAGCTTGAATATAAATAAATTTCCGTGTTTGTCATTCATGGGTCATCACCAGGTCTGTCTGCTCACACAGGGCAGAGGG
Organism: Paralichthys olivaceus; assembly: GCF_024713975.1. NCBI lineage: Eukaryota > Metazoa > Chordata > Actinopteri > Pleuronectiformes > Paralichthyidae > Paralichthys > Paralichthys olivaceus. The sequence continues at coordinate 24,377,348 of NC_091098.1, forward strand.
GGGAAGCCTGGCTGTGGGGACACGTCATGCACCAGGAGAATGGCAGGAAACAGAAGAGGAAATTTGATGCGGGGGAACTGATAGATGAGCAGGTCAACAGGATGACGAGGGAGGAGAGGAGCTCAACGGAATGAATGGAGAAGCACAGGCAGTGTCATCACACAAAGACGGAGCATTTTTCATTGTTTCCTCTGCGCAATTGGTCATATCACTTGTGACCCTGTCGGAGAAACTTCTCCAATAGTCATTATTATTATGCCACAGATGGCATCTTGTACTGTCCCACACTGAAATCTTTTTCACATGGACCACGACAGTCATTTGAATCTTTTCATGGAGATTCAGGCTGAATGGGATTTTGCGGATCAGATGAATGGGTTTGAAGGGATGAGGATGAATGAAGAATGTCTCATGCTTGTCTGGGAGGATCTGCTGTGGACTAGGCGGATGGAGACTCAGTCTAGGGGGGGGGGGGGGTCCCGTCGCTGGCACATTTCTGCCCAAGCTGATGTTGGACCCCAGGACAGAAAATATATGGAGAGACATAAGACAAATATACAATGGATTGAGTTGGAAGGGATGAGGAAAGGAAAGACGAAGGGATGTAGGAAGGGATGAGGATGAAGGAGGGATGAGATCTTTGCCTCAATATCCACTGCCTACACTGGAAGCCCTGAAGATATTGGCTGTTGCCCCCAGAGGCTGATTCCGTCATCAGAAACAGACAGGGGTGGAAATATCATCTTAAAGAAAGTTTTGAGTGCAGGTATGAAGATAAAAGCAGAATAACAATGAAATATTCAAACTGTTTTTTCATTGCTGCCTTTAGAAAAATAGATATCTTCTTCATCAGCATTCGATTTGATGATGGATAACACCGCAGCGATAGAAGAGAGGAAATAAGGCCAACCACAGGACTATTATTGGAAACAGCGACAACTCAGCCACTGGATCTCATGCTCTCAAATTCATGCATTTTAGGAAACTGCAAGTTTTGAATGTAACTGACATTACCCCCATATTTATACCTGTTAGCCAGAACAGTCACATGATGTCAGTCATGCTGCCGTGATGACTCCCTCCAGCTGGATCCAAGACAAGACTCGCAAAACAGCAAAACCTCCTTCTGGGAGAAAAATCCAAACAGGTCCCTGAGGGTCAGATTCTCTGCTGCCTTGTGCTGATCCTCGTGATGTCCTGGCAATGCCCCCCCCCCCCCCCCCCCCCCCCCCTCACCGCGGACAGATTCTTTGTGCATGTAAAGTCAAAGAAGTGAAAAGAAGTGGGGAGGAAAAGAAGGAAGAGATGTAACCCTAACCCCTCAGAAATACCCCCTGTCAGGCTCAGCTAATCAGGATTCTTCAGCTGTAAACAGACACACAGGCTTCAGCATAATAAACATAATCCTCCACAAATACATCAAACCAGGAGAGCAGTGAAAATAGATGTCAACTGAAAATGTAAGCATCAAGTTTCAGGTTTATTTCATTGATGTATTACTTTTGTATCCACAAAGACAGGGGGAAACGCATGACGACTGGAAAACACATGTGGTTGAAATAAAACAGTTTAAAACCCAATGAATTAGATGAAAAGAAATACAGTCAGAGAATAAAAGTGGGTCTTAAGATGCATCTTAAAAAAGATGCACAGGCCTCAGGCAGACTGTTCCAGAGCTGAGGAGCTGCTGCAGAGAAAAGCTTTTCCACCAAACTTGTTTTTGTACAAACAGGACACGGTCGTTGTGACGGGTCTGATGAGGGGTGAGACCATGAAGAGATGTTCATAGCCCTATAAGGATGCAAGGAGAGTGGTAGTTTGGACGTAGCCTGAGTGTATTAATGGTTTCTCGTACGTGGGAGGTGATTGAGGAAGGTATGAATATCTGTGCAGCAGTGAAAAGAGATATCATTAGATTGCATGATTCTTTTCAATGTAAAACTACTACAAAAGAAGGAGACCCAAAACTAAACCCTGTGGAACCCCACATGAAATGTTTGCAGGTGCAAAGGATGAGCTGCCGATGGAAACAGTGAAGTCCTTGTTTGTCATGTTTGAATGAAACAAATCAGAGGCAGGCCCAGAGTGTGATCCAGGGGAAAAGTGCAGTCGACACTGTTAAGATAAAGCATTTACCAATTTCCCACAACTCTGAGGAGGGAGGTCATTTTTCACTCGTGCTGCAATGTTCCTGACTGGAATTTCACAAAGCTTTTGTTTCGGGTTAAAAAGAACAGGGTCTGAATAAAAACGACATTTTCTAAAACCTGAGATAAGAGAGAAACTCGGGTAAAATAATATGAAATACTTAGATCAAGACCAGGCTTCCTAACTGTGGAGCACTCAAAAGAAAAGAACTGTTCAAACTCATTGTTGGACTCGGACCAGCTGATTTAGGAACTTTGTCTGTCTGCAATTAAGCGTCCACGCAGCGGTAGAGACACTGAGCAGGACGGGTCCTCCAGAGCCTGGGATTTTGTTTAGAAACAAATCTGTAAACTACTCACAGCTGATTGGGGAGGAATTTGTTGTGGATGGAGCAGAGGAGTGAGCTCCAGAGTTTGTGATGCTATGTAATAGTTATGAGTCAGTTCTTTGAAAACATGGTGAAAATATCCACATACAGTATTTATATCATCATGTCCAGCTCAGAGGCCCATTCATTTTAATGAGGGGTTTACACCATGTTGCATTACACGTGTTTTTCTTTTTTGTATTTAGGTCGTTTAAAATTTTATCTGACTGTTTCACGCCCCTTCATAATGATCCTGTAATGTTATGATACAGGGAAAGAATTATTAGATGTTGGGTTTTATTCCCAGAAATAAAAGTTAAGAGTGTTTCAGTGGTGTCAAGAAGTTTTTTAAACCTCAGCCAAGTTGATTTCTATTAATTGATTAAAATAATTATATTGAGTGTCGTCCAAAACCTATATAAACACATCTGTATGTGATAAAAGATATATTCATGTTACACAACTTTTTGACTGACACTTTGAAAGTGTGGTTCTAAATCATTAAGATGGTGAAATATTTCCCATCAAGTTATATTCAGTTATTCTACACTTCGAGTTTTGTAGTACTAGAAAAATATAACTGTGTATTCTCAGTACAAATCTCTGCACTGTGTTTTCAGGTTGTCGATTCTCGTGAACACTTTAAGGGAACGTCAGTCCAGATCACAGTGACCTCATGTTCTTGTGAACGTGATATATCAGAGAAACCCTTTGGGAATTTCATTAAATTTGGGACAAACATTAACTTAGACTCACGAATGACTTTTGGAGCTCTGGGGTAAAATGTTGGAAAAAACTATTTTTACCTTGTGAACACGTTATCTTGAGAACACTTCAAGAGAATCCTTTCCAATTTTGCACTTAGGTTCCTGAAGCCTCATAGATTATCTGATTTAGATTTGGGTGGTCAAAGATAAAGGTCACGTTGAACTCACAAACGTGTTTTTGTCCTCTTGAACAGGTCAAGTCTGCCACATGGACTCAAATCACAGTATTAATTGTGAACGCCCTGTGCAAACTTTAAAAAGTGTCTGGACGGAAACGCTCAAGGTGAACAGCAGGAGCGCCCCGTTCCCAGACACCAGCCTGGTCTTGGCTCAGCTCAGCCTCGTATGGTTGCATTGTTTGGCAAGCAAGCCTCCAGGCAGTCCTCAAAAACCCAGCGGTGGGACTGCAGTGCTTCCAGATGTGGCCGGCCTGCATCTCTGGAACATCACATCGCAGTGTGAACAAGAGCAGGAAAAACACCCAGCATCACAATCACAACACTACAACTCACCTCAGTGCTGCAGTTTGTCACTTTCTACAGATGTGGTGCAATCATGAAATGTTGCCTGGTTGTTTTATCAATGAGGTCAGTGTGTGTGTGTGTGTGTGTGTGTGTGTGTGTGTGTGTGTGTGTGTGTGTGTGTGTGTGTGTGTGTGTCTGTTAAAGCATTTATAAAAGGCGTGTACAGTACATGTAAGCGTACATGTGAACTTCAGTGGATGACTCAGTGAGGGCTGGTCTTCATCTGTCCAGGGGCGCACAAAAACTGCAGCCAAGTGTTGTGTGTGTAACGCTGCAGGCTTTAACGGGCCAATCAGCATATGTACACAACATGTAGGAGGCAGGACCAGTGCTTCCTGTTTACCAGGTGCATCTTCAACACAGAGAATTAGATCACACTTAGCCTTTTTAACATCTTTCTACAAATTGAGTCAAGCTGAGCTCGGTCGTGTTGCAGATAATCAAGTTTCATTAAAAAACCACAGCCAACGATGATGTGTTGTTTTTTTTTGGTTTGTTGGAGGAATTACACAAAAACTACATGAAGGATTATCGGTGTGGGTCATGAGAGAGCCCTTTTAAAGTATGGTGCGGATCTGGATCAGGGGGTGGAGGCAGGAATTGTTTTTCACTTACTTCAACATAGTGAGAGAATAGTTCATGGATGTTCTATACGGGGAGGTAATCACTCTACCGAGGGCCATTCAACTTTTGAATGTGTTTTCATCTTACACTGAGCCCGTGCTGTTTTGTTCTCCAAGTCACACCAGTGGAAATACCTTGTATTTGTACCTCGTCTACAACATTATCCCTTGAAACTTCCTGACGTGCGACCACAGCCCCTGCACTGCAGACGCCATTGCACCAAAACCTGCAAACTTTTGTGAAAGAGCGGTTTCACAGCAGGAAACGAAGCTGCAGCACAGATAAGGCTCAGCCAGATGTGCAGTCTCACCCACCAACGTTTCATTATGTTCTCTCTGGTGCCCACATGTGTACGCACACAAGGACATGGGAGGAAGCTTTTGGGGGAAACGGGTAAGCAGCAGGCAGTTAGAGAAGGGGTGTGGAAAGAGAGAGAGAGAGGGAGAGAGAGAGAGAGAGAGAGAGGGTGAAGGAGTGGGGCCATATAAAGAGCAAGAGAACACAAGCCACGCTTTATCCTGCTTGACTGTCCCGCTCACTCAGACCTCACAGGAAACTCCCAACCAGCTCCCCCCCCTGCCCTCAGACTCGCTCACCCTTTACTCACCACACTTTTTTGCTTTCACACACAGTCCCACCGGCTGCTCTGAGTCCGTGCAGAGAGGATGGCTGCGTCCATGTGCAGAATGAATTGGCTCTGGAGGAGGATGGCTGGAGTCCTGGTGCTCTGCGCTCTGTTGCTCAGCAGTGAGTACTCTTCCAATCATTATTCACATGTTGATTATTTTCTTTTGTTGCCTGTGGAATTTTTTTTTTTTGCTTTTGTTTAAAAAAAAATCGTGGATACCACAGATGCACATTCAGTTTCACACAATGAAGCATGTGTGTACATCGACCGAGACCCTACACACACGCTAGCTGGGGGGGGGGTTCTGCTTTGATGTGTTTTTACCATGAGGGTGCAGACAGATGCAGAGAGGAATGGTTAGCAGGGGTGCAGCTGCAGACACAAAGGGGTATGTTCAGGGGTGGAAAGTTGCAGTTGAGAGTAATTATGTTTTACATCCTGCAGTGCACCTGGGTGGAGCTAACATGTGTCTGGATGCACGTAGAAGGATTTAAACCACAAACACACACGACTTTATTCTTCACTACGAGCAGAGTCAGATTGGTCCTATGTGTTGCGTGTTGTTCTGTACATGTCTGCATCTCTGCTGAGTTGTAAAGATACTTCAAGCGCATGTGATCTGCATGTGTGCTCCATACAACAAAGCGACCGCAGAACACATGGAGTCATCAGAGAGCAAACTTGCATCTGTAAACATCTGTCGCTGCAGACGTGCAAACAGTAAATGTATGAGTGTGTGTGTGTAATCACGTGGATGTGAGTGGACTCACTGGTCCACGTTGGAATCAGTCTCGAGGCCTGATGCTAATTGCAGGGTGATGTATGGCTTGGGTAGCGTTGCTTCCTCGCTGGTTGTGAAGCAGGACTGGTTCTAGTAACGACTTCTGCAGAGCCGCCGGGACCCATCTATGGGCAGAGGTGTGGTAAATGTTAGGAGTGACCTTGGAAGGGCTGCAGGAGGGGGTGTTCCACACTGATGAAAATAACCAGGGGTTTACTTTAAAAGGGAAAAGATCATGAGATGGCGGAACATGTTCGTAGTTTGCACAATAAAATGGCACAGTGCATACCGTCTGCATCGGCAGCTTAACAGATGGTAATTAGATTTACATGGAAATCGAATTACTCCAGGATCTCCCCACCAAGAAATTAAAGCCATGATACAGGAACAACATTTTGAAACACGTCTGAATATCAGTTGTGGGATTTGTTCTGTTTGTTGTCTGTGAAGCAGCCGTTCTAGTGCAAGTCTATCATTTTTGATCATCCCAAATATTAGACAAGACGTAGTTTATCTGTGTTGTTTTCCTGTTTTAAATAGAAATTAACTATGTTTTAAATATGAACTTGAAATGGGATCTTTCACTTACATCCCTGTTTTGGATTTTCGCAGCTTCTGATTTCCCCCTTTAAGAATTTCACAAGTGTGTTGTCCCGTGTGTGTCCAATCATCCTCAATTATTCACCACATCCAACAGCAGCCCTCCGCTCACATGCTCCTGCCACACTGTTGACACTTGTGTCCAACTAGCATTTCAGCGTGAATGTGCAGGAGCAAGGTCACATTTGGCTCTGAAAGAAGTTTTGTCTCAGTTTATTATACTGCTCATAACGATTTCTTGAATCTAGATCACGCCACTTTATCGTCATACCTCCTTTTTCTATTTTTGTTTTTTTGTGTTTGGCATATTTTGCACCAACAGCCAAGTCACAAGAGACGCTCTGTCTCCTCATTGACTCTTTTTACAATATATGACTATGTGACTGCAGCGGTATATGGGTCAGAGGTCTGTGTCTTATGACGTCAATATTCTCAAACAAGGACACAGACAGTTTTAATGATTCACGCTCCTTTATGACCGTCTCGTTCAGATGAAGAACACTCTTTGTCAAGGAGCCCTCGCCCCATTTTTCCAGTTTTCATTGAAACTGATGAAGTTTAATTCCAGGGTAAAAAAGCTTGATTGGGCAAATCTGTGATAAAATATTTAAATAGGTCACCAAGAAGTGAGGAATCAGATTTACTAGAAAAACTTTCCCATCAAACATATATGTAAATAGGGGTCATGTCTTATCTCCGTCCATCTTTGTGATTTTGTGATAAAAAAATAAATATTCTCTAATTAATTCCACATCAGACTTTTTATTATATATTTCCTCATATCGCATCATCCCAAAATAAACCATATAACAGCAAACTCATTTCACAGAGGCTTTGGATGTAGCACTCGACCAGATGGAGAACAAATCTGACATCAAGCCAAATCAAAGGCGAGCTGACATCACACACCACCGTCACATGTCTGCGTTGTGTGCATCTACAGCTCACTTGCTAACATCTGTAACATCTGCAGCCGCAGAACTCATCAGTAGAAACACTGATTCAGACGAACAGGAGCACGAGGACAACAGAGCGGATGTGACGGCAGGAGACGAGATCAGAGCCTGCCGTGCGCTCGATCGGTGAACGTGTTTGACTCTGGTTTATCGGAGCAAACATCCTTGTCACATTCGAGCAGGCTGAGCACCCGGACTCCCTGGCAAACACAGATTTAGTTTATGGCTCCTCTTCCCATGGCTGTCTCTCAGCAGTTATGCAGTCGTGCAAATATGTAGCGCTGAAATGGGCATGCACTGCGATGTTGGATGATGTCATGCAATGCGTCTTGGAGTATGTTAGAAGCTGTCTCTCTCTCTCTCTCTCTCTTTCTCTCTCGCTCGCTCAAGGTTTCGAGGGGGAAAACCCGGGCTTTAAATCTGCTCCGGAGACGGAGAAAAACATCTCGTCTCGCTCATTTCAGGCTGTCATCTGCTCTGGTTTTCTTTTATGAAGTCAGGGCCTCGGGCAGAGCTGAATGAGCTGTGACAATTGCTGTTACAATATACCACATTAAACCACGGTATTCGCTCATGGTTGGGATTCCGAGCTTGGCGCGCATGTGCACGCACAGAGTCAGAGCTCAGTAGATGTTCTTTTGTTTACCTCGCACTCGATCGATACATGTCGTTCAAAAATGGCACAGATCCTAAATGCCGATCGGATTTTCGCAAAGGATGTGAATTTGTTTTTCCAAATCCAACCTTTATTGTAGACACAGAGAGTTTATCTCAGTTTGTCAGACAGCTTCGCCCCTGCCAATGTAAACAGGCACAGAATGTTGCCCCTCTTTCTCAGGGCCCTCAGCTATTGACCGGCATTCTTTCAGTCCCAAGCCGTGATGAAGTTCTCTTCACGTCATCTGCTGGAGGGCGTGGGTCTCTTTTATGTAAGCTTTGGCAGATAGCGGGCTTATGTCAGCGCGGGTGTGTGTCCACTGGGGCTCAAGGTTACGGCTGAGGGGCCACGTGAGCTCTCAGAGTAATTAAACCTGGAGCCTGTGTTCTGTCAAACTGTCGATGAGCGAGTCTACAACTGAAATCATTCAAATATTCTCAAGACGTGATGACTTTTGTTATCTCATCTGCCAGCTCTCATCAGAGTGTCCTCCCCTTACAAGGGATTCTTTATTTGAATCCGACTCCATTCCAAAGAAAACACATTTATTAAGGATAAGAAAACTAAAACCAGCGACGCCACCAACTAAGTGATCATCCAGGAAAAGGAGTTGACTGAGAAACAGATCGTCGAGCAACAATATTTACCTAGTGGAACAATCTTAATGAAAAGCAGACGCCGCTTGCATTCAAATCTCACTTTTCCAATTACTGCTGTACTGGTGAGCTTATTGTTCCTTGTTCCCCTGGCACCCCGCTGCAATTTTACAGCTGTTTGGTTTTACCAGCAAAGAGGAGGAGGAGGGCGGGAGAATAAAAGTCGCCTTCTCCTCCTGATTGTGGGGGTCTCCGGGGCCGACAAACTGCAGATATCACTGCTCGGATGAAAAACCACCCCCTCTGTTTTATCGGTCCTATAAGACTGAAGTGTGTGTTCTTTGGAAGCGCTCTCTTCCTTCTTCTTGTGTCATCCCAGCGTTTTCACACTGGCTCAGAACTTGAACTACAGCAACAGCTCAGTGATCCTCCGTGATTGATCCCAGGATTTTGCGAAGTCAAACACCAGTAGAGAGCAATCGAGGCAAAGAAGCACTTGAATGCGCGCTGGATAACCAGACAGGGCTGTCTTTATGGAGGGGGATAGTGGATACCCTGGGGGCTAAAAGCACTTAATGAGCCTTGACTGAGGCCTTTTGACTGCCAGAATAATTGCTCCTGGTAATTCATGTTCAGTAAAAGCCATGTTGTTGCAGCCAAGCTTCTTACAGTAATTGAAAACACAAGACTGTTTTGACACTATGTTCATTTGTACTGTATGTGGGTGCATGTAGAGAAACACAGTGTGTGATTCCGTGCAGAGGAAACTGCAGTTTAGTGTTTGACTATTGGTATTATTTCTCAATCGCCCTCTCCCACTTTGTCTCCCTGGCCTCAGTCATATCAGAACCAGATTGTTTTGGGCTCTATAGGTTTTTATATCCTTTTACAACCTCTCCCCACACAGTCTCATGTAAAAACAGCAGCTGGAATCTGTCCATGGACATCTGCTGCTGAAGCCCAGTCCTGGTTCTGAGTCAGGGAGGGGAGCAGCGAGCTGCTGCAGCCTCTCGGAGCAGCTGGTGTTTCCAGTTTCTAATCTGCTAACAAAATGGATGGACTGTTATGGAAACAGGTTTTAAGTTTCACTGCCCTACTAAAACTATTTTAATGACTGAAATTAGGGGTTGAATAAAAACAAGGGTCGGTAGCTGCCATCAATCATAATGTTACCTTCTCATTCCTCCTTTTCTTTCTGTTTGGGTTTTAGAAGTGGTCCAGTAACAGTGTGCATTAAGGACAGACAGAAATGTAAGCTTGTGTGTGAACCACTTAACCACAGAGCCCTGCAGGCTCTCTGCTGTGTGTCTGTGTTCCTGGTGCATGTTATCTGCAGCCCTCAGCGTGTTCACCTCTGCAGAGGTCACTGCACGTCGTGTGCTGTTACAGCCACATCCTGTTATAGGTTGTGCATGAATAACATTCCAGATCTGTTGTTAACTCCTCTTTGTGCTGTTTTCAAAATGATCTCCCCTGTTTTGTTAAGAAACACCAGGGGTGTGGGCCGGGTGGAAAGGGTCAAGTTTTGCCACTCGTCCGCTCAGAAACCAAAATAGTTCTCACGTTCAGGAATCCGAGTGGTTTATTCACTGGAATCACTTTTTCCCAGATTGTCCCTGGAGAAGGAAGTAGTAGTGAAGCGGAGCGGGTTTGTTCTCTGTGGCTTCACTTGGTGGTCGAGTCTTTGACAGTAGTGCCGTCTTTTTTAATTTTTTCTTGCAGAATGTTTATGCTATGAGATCGCAGTGATTCTTAGAGGATGGTGTCCTGGAAAGAGGAAACAGAGCCATGTGTCAACACAAACATTTTTGTAATCGATGAATCATTCGAGTAATTCATGAATCACAGTAACATTTTATGCATTCGAGCCTCTCAAATGTGAAGACTTGCAGCTTTACCCTCTTTGAGTTCGACTTCACTTCTTGACACATGCAACGAGCATTGTTTGCCTTAATTGTCATTTTATGGAATAAAGGAATCTCACTTGTCCATTTTGTTGGTAGCTGCTCTAAGTCCACCGGAAGAGCTCCTGACTCAGCTGAGGTGACATTTAGAAAAAGAAAGAAATGGATGAGATGAGACTTGAGTCGTGGATGTGTGGCGACAGCAGGGTGGGACTCATTACGACAGCCAAGTTGTTTTCTCAGTGGTCTGGGTGGAGGCTGAAGCTTCTCCTCCTTACGCATGATGTCACCGGTCTGACAGCTCTGTGCCAGTGCAGCACATGTGCAGGGAGGGATGGACGGAGTTCCCCGAGGAGACTTTACCGCAGCTGCGCCGTTCTTCAGCTCATCAGGACTCCTCCCCAGTGTCCCCAGAGAGGAAGCAGGCCTCATCTTTTAACACCAGAAGTGAGAGACTCTGTTTGTTTTTGCCGCCATGTCCTCAAGTCAAACGCTTCACCCTAAATCTGAGCGCTGCAGTAGGTGATTACATGGCAGAGAGACTGGGACAGGCTGTGAGCGACACAGATGATATCTGACGTGAACTCACACTCACACAATCTGCTTGGCTGTGATATGCACAGTGCAGCTATCAGTTCACTGCTGCAGCTGAAGTGACCTCACTGATTTTAAACTGCATCACCACAGGCGCCACCGGAGCAACAAGAAAATCAAAAATCCTTTCAAAGGCCGAACTAAGAGTGAAAAAGAATTTTTATTTTTGTAGCTGCGGCCGTCGCTTTCGGAGGTTATGATAACAGTTTATCACAGAAGTTTGTTTTGTTCGTGATCTCTGTCTACCTCAGAGTGAAAACACTTGTGCTGCATGGGCGGAGAAAGAAAGGAGAACTGTTGAGCAGGACAGAGGAGTCAGGGCAGGAAATCAAGCTGTGTGCTGCAGAGCTGGACCTGAAACTAAATGGAGCTCGCTAAGATCAACAAAAATGACCTCATTAATTTCATCATGTTGTGTGCATCAGCTGCCCATTTTTATGTTTCCAATGATGTGTGTTTTCCCTTGTTTTGGCCTAACACACGTGTCAGCTACATAGGCCTTATGTGTGTATGTGTGTGTGTGTGTGTGTGTGTGTTGAATATCTTATTCAAGGACACTTTAGAATCCGTGTCAGGGATTGAACCACCGACCCTCTGGTTAGTGGACGACCCTTTCGAACCATAGCCGCCCTGTGCGTGCATGCGTTTGGGTGTGTTTGTGAATCAGTGGTTCAATTAAGAGTTGGAGGACAGTTGAAAAGAGGTTTTTCTGGAAGGAAACAGAACCATATGTAAAACTTCAGAATCCACCTTGTCGTCTCTCGTCCTTGCTCTCCCCTGAGTTCACTGTTGCCTGAACATCTTGGAAGTATACGATTTACCACCCGAAGCACTTAAACCCAGGAAACCTCACATCTGTATGTGTTTGACTTCATCTCGGCCTCGTAATTTGATTCATCAGTGTGGACCACCACATTCTGTATTCTGGAATTCAAGGAATGAGTGATGATGTGCATTACAGGCTTCTCCATATAATATAGATCTTAATATCCAGTGTGGAATTCTTGACAAGAGTCCAGTTTATTTAAAGACCTGATGTCTAATATATTTATCGTGTAACTGACGTTTTAAGTGGCCTACGTTTCTAGAAGAACAAGTGCAACACTTTAGTAATGCCTGTTGCTGTTTTATAAATCAGAAAAAAAACATTCTCAGAGGACTACATAAACCAAATCACAGTCGTCATTTGCCAATTAAATATTTGCATTCATCTTGCCCTATATTTGTTTTTGCCTTGTCCAACTCCGGGCAAAGGAATGCAGCATCAGATCTGTTGCTCACAGAACCAGGCCCACGTCACATCCCCTCTTTAACCGATTTAGTTCTCTACATCTGGCACGGCTACACACCACACACCACGTCAAAGCCTGGAACACCCAGGCTGAGCGCTTCAAGGAGGACAGCCTGGGAAGGAAATCCACTTGATGTTGCCCAGTAGTGGAGACAGTAGTGAAGGGCAAGATTTACTTGAACTCAGTGGTTGCATATATTCTGCAGACTCAGCCGTGTTGCTTTCTGCAGAGAGACGGAGGTTGTGTTTATGGAGCAGAGTGTGTGTGTGTGTGGGTTCTTCTGCGTTGAGACAAGATGTCCAGAGGCTTCGTGCTGATGCTGTGGGGCCTGACTGGAAACACACTGACGTTTGTGACACAGCTGTCTGAGGTGGTGGAGCGCTGCTGTGTATAAACCTCTGATTGCATACTGCAGAGTTTAAGCATGTGACAAGTGTGTTTATGTTGTGTGTCTGTCCATGTGCATGTGTGTCCATGAGCATATGCTTAGACAGTGAAGAGCTTTCAAAGAAATCACAGTTCGTATTTGTCAGCAGAATCAAAATCGCAGTTGATAAAATTCAAACAATACGCAGCCCTGGCCTGTTAGGAAACATAATATCACCGTGGCCATCAAGGAACTTATTCCAGTTTGTACAAGTTTGTCATGTTTATAGGATTTCAAAAACACACTAAACAATCTAAATCCGACACAGTTATATAATTGCTTCTACAACCAAATAATGAGAGTGGTGCACCAAACAGATTTCCTCTGAGTGCAGCATAGTTTTGGTTCGATGTTAAAGTGTTTACACGCTGTACTGGTTTCCTTCCTCACTGAGGGGAGGTGATTGGACAGGAGGAAATGTTTAAAGGACTCTAGGCCTCGTTAGCGTCTGGAGAAGTTTAGCTCTCTCTTTCTGATTGGTAGTTTGATCCCTGATTGGGGCCTCAACACACACAACGATACGACTTCATGGCTTCGGCAGAGAGATCAGGGGAGATGGGCTCGGGTGTATAGAAAGAATTTATGTGTGTTGATATCGCAAGTTAAAATTACTAACCCCACACTGAAAGAGTCCGACAACAATTGGCTGCATCAGAATTTGTAGAACTTTCCTGTGTCAGAGTGAATGAATCTGGAGTGAACAGGCTGTGACCTTTTCACTGAGTAGTTTATTTGCATAGGGTGCAGACGGTGAGAATTAGCCCACATGTGACCACTAATTAGCAAACACACATGCTAAAAGGTTGTGCCATCACAGCCAAGCCGTTCAAACCAACCCTCTGCCCTCATTTACTCATTCCACCGAGTGTGTGCTTTGAATTTTATCCCAAAATACCAAACATTTTATAACATGAGAAGAAATTGAATAGCTTGGATTCAGAGAATTTACCGGTATTCTAGGATTGTGATTTTCTTCCCCTGAATATTTAACATTAATAGTCCGTCAAGTGGATTCAGACGACATCATCAAAAAGCTAAAAGCCGATGCATTTCATTAAAAATCTGTTCCACCTCTCCTGCACCTTACCTGCAGACAACGAAAACTTGCTCAAAGGCTCTCAGCCCCAAAATCTTGTCTCTCGACCACAGATTCCGCATTTTCACCTGCAGAATCTGTTTTTAGGGATTAACTTCCCTCCATGACACCCCCAAAAGACCCAGATTCTCGTGAACTGAAGTAGGACAAAGACATCACAGAGTTATAAGATGTTTGGAGGGGCAGTGTTTGTCTCCGTTAAGTTTGACAGGGGGCCCACGGTGTCTGACTCTTCAAATCCTGGAACAAAAAGTTTTAATGTACAGAGCAGATGTTTTCATCAAAGAGCTTTGAGTCATCAGATACATTTCAAACTGTTAATGTTGCTCTCTCTCTCTCTCTCTCTCTCGTTCTCTCTCTCTCCATTCCTTGCAGATGAGGTGATATGTCAAGAAGACGCAACAGTAGAACCCCCCGCCATATCTGACGCCAATCCCACCTCAGGAGCCAACGCTGGTAGGAGCCTTGATAAATGAGATATGAGATGAGCAGTGGGGTCCTGGCTGTTCTGACAAGTTATTTTAAAGTTCAGATTTCGGTCGCCTTCACGTGTCATACTGTCCGTCCGCCACGTGCCTGTGTATAACATCTATGTATGTGGATTGTGTTCGTAGCGACCGATGCTGCTGCTCCAGATGCTGTTACTCCAGATGCTGCTGCTCCAGATGCTGCTGCTCCAGGTGTGTCAGCTGCCCCGACCGCAGCTGACCCTGCGACGGCAGCAGGTCAAGACGCTGCAGCCTCTGGGGCTCCTCGAGAGAGATCACTCTCACCAACAATTATAATCATTGCAGCCAATCCAGACAGCATGGACACGTCAGGGTCCACTGTGGCCCCCTCTGACAGCAACAATAATGGAGTTGCACCCATCGAGGTCGTTCATTTGATGCTGGTGAGTACCTGCCTGTTAAACGTTCAAACGGGGCCTTTCTACTTTTCACCTATTTCTGTAAAAGATACTGAATTTATTTTTTTTTAATGGATGCTGAGGCGTCTTCTCCTGAACTCATGTATCGATCTGTCTCCCCAGCCTGAAGTGAAGTGTGTTGGAAAAGACGTCATCCCAGAGGGCAACGCCGTCAAGGCTGTGGTGGCGACTGATGATTGTGTGAGTTTATCGTTACAATGTGACTCATGTAAAAGTACGATTTCAACCTACCGCCACCACGACAGCAGGATCCTGCCCCACTGCCACACACAGGCGGCATCGAACCAACAACCCGCTGAGATTTTGGCCTTGCAACATTTTAAACCTCGGTGAACTGAGGGCTGAGGACAGTCGCCATCTCCCGTGTCAGAGTAATCCACTGATCCAGAGTAATCCAGCAGCATCTAGTGACACATTCTTTTCTTACCAGGATCTTTATCACCCCCCCCCCCCGCACCGTCCAGAGAAAATAGCTCACTCTTCGTAGGAGAATAAGATTAATGTGCTTTTAAAGAGCTACAGTTGGAAATACAGCCCCTGATACAGGCGGATCTTTTCTCAGACATTCCGCGGGCGTTGTAAATCTTGAGACTGTGTTCCTGGCAGGAGATAAATGAAGAGGACGACTAATGTTTCCTCTCCTGCTCCGAGGTCCTTAGGGCAAGAGGAGGACTTGCAAGGGTGTGGTTCAATTTAGCGTTTTTTTTTTTTTTTTATAAGGCAAAAAGCTTTTACTACCATAAGAGGTGTTTTTCAGGTTTTGTCCCAAGAGGAAGACAGGGAGTTAGATATATCCACCTCGTATTCGGAGACGTTTTACGACACAATTATGGTTTTCTATTCCACTGTTAAAGCCTAATTGTGGCAAAGCACAGCAAAAGTTGTACAACTGTCGGTCCAGGTGCACAGAGGCGGCGACGCAGCAGGTCAGATCCTGGTCTGCATATTTTACATCAGCCTCCATTTGGGTCCTTACTGTAACATCCACCGAGCCAGGACCAGCTGCAGAAGTCATCTGTCCAGCTCGGCCTGAAACTAAACATGGCGCACAGTGCCAGAGGTCTGAGCCAGATGTTGATTAGTTCAAAACCAGTGAATGGCTGGATGAAAGAGCTGGAAGACATTCAACAAAGCAACAATGCTGCAGGGTTGTTCAAAAATCAAAACGATCTTCCTCATACCTGCACTATGCATTCATGAATATTTCAGTGTCACAATAGACCTTTGTGCTGTTGAAGCGTCTTTATCGAAATACCATGCAAATTACCGTGAACTCGTCTGAACTCCAGGCGGCGGTGCCACGTAAGGTCAACCACAGCGAGTATGAGATTCCTGAGAGTAAGACGAGCAGCATATGATGGGTCACAAGTGACACAGACAGATGGACGAGTGAAGTGGGTCCACGGGAGTGATTTTTCCTGTCTTCCGCCCTTCCTCACAGATCTGGATGTTACGACGGAGTCCAGCTGCGGGCCCACTCCCAACTAACTGAGGATTCGGGGGTTTGCTCATAGTGGTCCTCTGGGAACACTGAGAGCTGTCTGGATCGCATTACAGAAAATAAAAAGCGCGTTCCCAAATCACAAAGCGTAACGTTGTGCAATGAGGTGATATCATAGTTCAGGGTGAAGGTGAAACAAAGAAGGTGTGGTCAGCAAGTTTTCCATCCAACTGCTTTTTGTCTCCATTACGCACACGGAGGAGCGCTGAGCGCTGATGGTCAGGAACATCACATTTTCGGAGCACGCAAAAAAGCCATACACTGAAAATGTGGAATTTGCTTGCAAGTTGTGAGTTCAGTTAGTTTTCTACAATCAGGGAATTCATTTCTTCAAGATTAATTCTCGTTATTGCTCGTCTGGGTTTATCCAGTTATTGATTGTACGAGTGAACACTCATCTTCTTCCATCCTCTCTCACAGGAGGCAACCAAACAGATTATTCTGTCAAACCCTGCAGGCTGGTGCCACAGCAAAAACTGTAATCTAGAAATCTTCCAAGATGGCAACAATGTGCTGGTGGCCAGTGATGATGGTGGGTACTGATGACACAAATACAGAAAATTTACTTGCACTTGAACTGTTTCATTTATTAGTGACATGTATGTGTACTTTGGTTTTGGATTTTGTTTTGCGCAGCAGCACTAATTTATTTCTAATGTTTGTTACCCCTGCAGCTAAGTTGAAAACTTTGGCTGAAGCTCTGCAGAGTGAACATTTGAAAGACAAGGTAAGATAAAAGATACCAACGTGAATGTGATGGTGCAGAGGTGAAATAAACTTAATGCAGGTTCCTACGAGTGAAATTAACTCACGCTCACGATAACCTGTTTTATTTCTCCTTTGATTTCTCAATCAACATAAAAATCCACCGATGAACCTACTTCTTCTGACCACGATTTCATCTTTTCCCTGTTGTTCTCAGCTGGGTGTGACAAAGATTGAGACCCCGTCATCGTCAGGTTCCTCTGTATTCGTTGGAATTCTGGTCACCGGTCTGCTCGCTGCCCTCGCGATCACTGTCGGTTACTTTAAATGCCAACGCAGGGCCGACCCCAAGGGAGTGAGGCTGGTAAGAACGTTTTCTCGTGTTCTCTTAAGAATTTATGTACAATCTGCTGCACTGCATGTCCCGCCGCCCCCCCCCCCCCCCCCCCCCCCCCCCCCCCCCCCCCCCCCCCCCATGCATGCTCTATGAGACCTAGATCGTTCAGCATTCAGCCAATGAAGTGAAAAAATCATTGCGTGGATTTAGCTTTTCGTGCTGATCTTTCTGATTTCTGTAATAATCGTTCTAAAGTAACGCTCATCTATGTGTCTTCGAGCACAGCTGTAATTATACATCCTGCAGCACTGCATAGATTTACTTGGGCAAGGTTCACGTCTTACAGCATCTGGAATCACAACAGGTCGATTCCCTCAGTTCCTGTCTGTGATTTAATCAGGGAACGTTGCTGGATAGTTATCAGAGAGAATTCGCTGCAAGTGTTTCATTTCCAAAGACCCACACCCTCCTCGCCGCTGCTTTATTCATCTGCAGAGCTTGTTTTTTCATCCCGCAGCTGTTTCTCTGCACCATTCTTAATATCACATGACAGCAACCACATTGAAGGGTGTGTTTGTTTCTGAGGAACAGAGTGGGGGTGAAGGGATGCATCTGTGTGCAGAACTGTATCTGATCATTAAACTGTGTAATTTTTAACATCTAAAGATTATTTTATCGACCAACCGAGGAACTCTGAAGGTGTATGCCTTACATTCAGAGTATTATCGTTTGCTCTAAACAGTTGAACTGTATGAGTTGCTGAAGAGGAGATTTCTGGCTCAGTATGAGAAGAACATCTATGAACTTTAATACCCAATACATTTGTTATTGGAAACTATTGTTTATATCTGTAGGCAACACAAAGGAAAGTGTCTAGAATGAACGAAGTGGTGCAGACAACATTCACAGTTCTTCATGGTGACTTTTGGTGAATCAAAGGGAAATCTACATGGCATCGTAACATAAACACATACGTGTGTATTTTGGATGTTTTCTGTTGCCCAAAGCTTTAAAAACATTGGTTTTGCCTGAAGTGTCTGATGAAGAAAGATCTTTGTTCTGTTAAAGACAGAGTTAGTGAAGTGGTAATGATCTCCACGTATTTTCCATCCAACAAGTTTTTGGATTTGTTCTGTATTTGTAGGCGGAGGAGGCCTATCCAGTGGATCCGGAGAACCAGGGGAACACCCTTGTGTCTGTGGCCCCCCTCAACCCCCCTCCAGAAACTCAGGAGAAACCCAGCGTCAACGGAGAGTCCCCCGAGCCGGCCAAGACCGAGCCTGCTCCTCCTCCCACCAACGGCCATTCCACCGCCAAGACAGCAGACACAGAGCTGTGAAGTAGACGACCGACGAATGGCAGCCCAGGAACTACCCCCCCACAAACACAACCCCCGTCCACACACACACCTCTGAAAACTCACCTCCTTTTTCTGAATCCCCCCCACCCCCAAGTGCCTCAACAAACATCAGGAAACCTAGTCTGATGATGACAATGACGATGACGATGAAGGCTCAGTACCCGGGTCGTTGACGGCCGTCAGGCTGGAGGCGAGAGAGCGGAGAGGGCGGAGTTCAGGGTGTGTAGTTTAGCGATAATCAACACTGGCTCCCGTGACGTCTGCAACCTCTGGAGTCACATTCACGTGCTGTCAACACCCAGCAGGGTCTCGTGCTCGTCGTCAGCCTTAAAGCTTCAACCAAAACCCTTGATTAGGAAAAACAAAGAATAAGCTCATAAATGAAATTGTTCCTTGGTTTATTGAAACAACAGACAGACAGATTGACAGGAGAAAAAGAAACACGGTGCCTTGAAATCTGTTTACAAGCTTCTCGGAGAGAAACTCCATCAGGCTTTCGTCTTGTTCATCTGATTGAATTATTGATGTGTGCGAATGTGTGTCAAATCCTGCACGTGTGGGTCAACATGTACTTGCATCTGTACTGTAAATTTCCATACGTGCATCTACACTTTTTTTTTTTCTGCTCACTGTATGTACTGTATGCATGATTGATGTGGAGCCATGGGTTTGAATGTGCATGTGACATTTGCCTTTAAATATGTACAATTTTGTAAAATAAGTCGAGTGGCGGCTCACCGAGTTACGGCCGCTCTCCTGAACGACGAGGACGGAGTATAGTATTAGAATTCACCAATCTGCTACTGCAAAGTGAAGTGACATCACAAAGTTAACGCAAAGCTCATCCATTGTCAGTATTATTCTCTTTTCAATATACTGTATAAGCTCTTTTTACTCTCAGTATTCTATTGATCAGTGTGTATGGTATGGTGACTCTGTCTTGTTTTTATTCTGTGTACTTTCATTTTTGTGCCAAAGAATTTCACTTCATAGCTTGTGTTGTACTAAAACACGAACTCTCTGGCACCTTTACAATGTTTGATCCAGGTCACATACGATACACAAAGATGCTCGAGTGCCACGACGGCGAGAAAGAAGCAGCTTGTGGTTGAAATCTGTTGTTTTTTCTTTCCTTTGGTTTATAAACTAAGACAAACCAGAGAGAAAAGCACAAAAAGGAAAAATGTATTTTATTTTCGTAGAACTAGAACCAGCAAGATAAATGAGATGTCTCACATTAATTCTTTCCTTTCAATTCATTTTCGCTTTTCACTGCTAACATTCCAGTGTGATTATTTCATTCTTCCAGCGGTTTAAATTTGATTTAACGTGAAAAAAATAAAAAGTAAAAAAGTAAACAACTTTTGATGAACTGTCGTTTTTATTCTAAAAGAAAAACAAAGGAGTAAAACGTGCACAAACACATACGTGTGTACTCTAACACGCCTGAAATTTAAATCCCACACAGCCCATAAGGTCACACAGCTGGTTTGGATTAGAAGTAGTAATGACATCACTTCACACTGTTTTGTCTTGCATGGTTTGGGTGGGGCAGTGAAAACATCCCCCAGCTGCCTTTCCTCCACACGCTCATGAGCTCCATGTCACTGCAGCGTCCACTCACTCATCCATCACGTTGTATATTTAATTTTTCATCCTGTCGTCATCCACATGTACATGACAGTGTGACCGAGTTCATTTCCCATCAGTTCACACCCTCTTTCATCACTAGATCAGGCCCGATGTGAATTCCCACCCTGCCCTGACCCTGGAAAATATTTCCTAAAGGCCATTCAGCGGCCCCGTGAACCAGTCCCGTCTTCACATTACGCCACAACTGCACAAGAAGCACATAACATAGATGTAAATATATTGAGTGGAGTGTCGTCATCTATAACCTGAGACCAGCCAACTGCTCCACGGTTCAAATTTAAAGGGTGTAAATCCCTTCGGACATGAATGTTACTGTATGAGCTCGACTGCATGTGCACTCAGTGCACGCCTGGTATTTGCAACCCATTTGACCTTGAACTCTATGAGATGAATCCTCAGCTATGGTCATCTTACTCTACACAGCCTCTAACTGACGTGAGGATATCGAGGGCACTGCTCTACTCTCACCTCTGTTGAACTCAATGGTTAAAGTCAAACACAAAAATATCCACACGTTGTCATTTTCCCCTAAAAGTATCAAGTCATGCACATTTATGTCCAAACACGTGACTTGATGTAAAGATGCTGTATACGTCAAGGGAGAGCCCATTAAATTTGGGGGGAAGATCCAGGATTCTGGAATTTTTACACCGATTAAAAAAGTAATGGATGGATCTATGAAAAAAACAGGAGCATTTAGGGGACTGATGTGTAAGAGTCTGAGCAATTTGGTGCAGTTTGACTGGGACGGATGTGATAGAGTGCCATTGTAGCTGCTTATAGGCAGAGCACTGGTCTTCTTTCAGACTACAAAATACACATGCAGGTGTTTACGTGATATTTTGCATCTGTACATTTCCCTTGAATCCTCCAACAGTTAGCATTGTACACAGAATGTACTACCGGTAGTTAACTGCACCATGTCCTCGTAAGTGTAACAAATAGCAGAATGTATTGCACAGACATAGTTTATATAAATATATAAAACGCTGAGTAAATGATTTGTAATTTGGACCCTTTAAATTTTCCACCCACCGGCCCCTGCACCCCCACAATATATCACTGCTAATCTTCTCCTCCGCAGCTTTACTTCAATGTCACATAAATCCCCGGCCCTGCACCCCTCCCATCGCAGCTCTGAGGTTCTCCACCCCTCTGCTCCTCCAGCCGGCCAAGAGTAGTGTACGTGCAATGGAATCTGGGATTATAAAAAACAAAACTCAGCTGGTTGTTTTTATTGTGGGGAGGCTCCCCCCATCAACGTAGTCACAGCTGCCAAATACGTCATGTTTTTCCTCGGCCCTGCCAAAGCACGCCCCTTCTAAACTCATTGATGGTAAGATAATATTTTGGGCGGAATGGAAGGGTGGGGGGGTGGGGGGAGGAGACAGCACACAAGAGACCGATCGGGACCCTGAGGTCAGGAGGTGTAGTCTGCTCTCTTAGCCTGGGATGGAAATTAAAAGAGGATAAACTGGCAGGTTCATGAAAAGGTTGAAAAGGAGGGGAGCCAAGCAAGTCTTCAACCCTGCAGGTCAATCATTTGAAACCTAAAACGTGAAATATGAAACACATACAACAAAAAGATTTCCCTTGAAAACTCCTCATAACTGCTTCATCCTCTTTTCTAGAGGAAAATGGAGAATGTTTGCCTCCTTCCTTCCTCTCTGGAGCATCATGCTGGTGTTTCCATGACTGGAAAACCGAGACAACATAACCTCTGAGGAGTTTTAAGCAATAACAAAACAACATTTCCAGCTTTGAAAATACATAAAATCCAGAGATGAACATGGAAAATATATAATTATTCTCAAGGGAATTAAATATAAGACACAGTGAATATCAGTCCACATGCCAGGACTTGATCTCGTCCTGTTTTTGATATGCAAGCCTATAAAATGGCCTGTACATCATTAGTATTGTGATTATTATTGTTGTTGTCGTTATTAATGTATATTGTCTTACACAGATCATTCTAACCAGAGCAGCAGACACTTCTGGTCCCAACCTGCAATAACCACTGTTGGCCACTTGGGGCAGCAGATGGCGCACACCTGTACAATCCGCCCCATTAGCAGCGAGTCACCTGTTGACACTTCCGGTAGATTTGGCGCGAAATCAGCGTTCAGATTTGTTTGTGGACACTTGAAGAAGGTGATCCAACATGTCCGCTCTTTGTTGCCTCGTGTTCCTCGGTCTGGACTAATTCCTGGGAAATAAACAGCTTGCTGCTGATAACACCTCACGTGTGAGGTCACACAGGTAACCACCACCCTGACATCAGACTGTATAATGAACATGAGCCTTTCTCACTCTTTTTAACTTTTATTTATTCTGTTGTATTTGTTTTTTTTTTTAGTTATAATCATTTAATAGAATAAAGTCTATGGTCAAATTGTTCTTATAAGAAATCAAGTAAGTCCACTGTATGTGAGCGGGTTTCTGAAAGTGACAAGAGGAAGTTTTAGGAATCTACTTTATTAAATCTTCACCAAAAGATATTTGTCTCATGCCACAACCCTCCATGCATGAACACAGCAACTTGTGTCCGCCCACACTCACGTAGACATTCTCTGGAAATCTAAAGCACATGATAACTGGGGAGGAATTTAATATAATTTCACATACTTTGGAAAAGAAAAAAAAAAAACATGCATCATGGGAAATGTACTATGCAATTTCAAAGCTGTGATCCACATTAAGGGAGGGGCCCTCTGTTAGACAAATATGGGGCCCCGCTGACTAATGTGCACACATGAGGGAGTGACCAGACACATGTTAGCGTTTCGTCAGACAGCCGTACTAAAGGCCATTTAATCTTAAATCGTTTTTGTGTAATGACTCTTTCACACTACAGTGTGCGTGTGTTTATATGTGTGTGTGTTGTGAGTTTGTACTTTATATTAACACTGGATTATCTGTGGAGTTACTTTGCTTGAAAGCGTCTTTACAGAATAAAATGAGGAAACGCACCGATGGACAAAAGTTGCAAATTAAAAAACCTTGAAGTGAATATTTAGTCTCCATAGACGCCACAAACAACAAATAACAATGGAATCTTGATATCCTGCCTGTTTCCTGCACGGCGCTCTGTGCTGTCATTTGTGGAACACCAACATCTGCTGTAGGAAACAATCTGGAAAGCATCGTTTCTGTTTTCCAGTGATGCAACCCTCCATAGATGCATCACACCCTGTAGTAAACTGCAGTGAAGAGTCTGTGCACTTGATTATTGCAAAGTAGAGATAATGTACAGAAGCTGACTTCAGTTTTGCAGACGAATCGCACGATAACACTACAAATTATTAAAGGTCTAATTTATGAGGTTGACAAAAAAACTGTTATATTTGCTTTAAAATACTTTTTCAAATGAAATGTCTGTTTAAAATGTAAACATCTTGACAAACTCCACATATATAACATAAGTCTATTAACTTAAAGTTATATATGTATATATATATATAAGTCCACATAGTAATAATCCTTACTGTAGATAGAGGGAAGCACAGAGAAGAAAGTGAAGTCAGACTGTGAGATTGTTGGGTTAGGATGCCCCCTGCTGTGGCCTTCGGGGCAAACTGAAGACAGTCAATAACAAAAGAACAAAATGAAACGGAAAAAATGAAAGGAAACTATTTGTATAATTATCGAATCATGGTTTATATAGTCCTGCCAAATTTTAACTGCACCCCGGTGGGAGTCTGTTCCACATGTTCTGTCCCATGCACATTATGTGAACAGTTTCTCATGAAGCTGCT
Source organism: Paralichthys olivaceus (assembly GCF_024713975.1). Taxonomy (NCBI): domain Eukaryota; kingdom Metazoa; phylum Chordata; class Actinopteri; order Pleuronectiformes; family Paralichthyidae; genus Paralichthys; species Paralichthys olivaceus. The sequence goes on from NC_091098.1 coordinate 24,401,552, forward strand.
TGGTAGACATGTTGGAGTATTAACTTGCACATGAATTATAAACTGAGAGTATTGAAATACCTCCAGGTCTTTGAGGCCTGATTGATTCTACGTGCTACAATCACCCGGGGTCTAATAAAGATGAACTAGACTAAACATTGATCTCATGCAGTTAAACTGAATCATCACGGTACAAGAACCAATTCATATTTATTATCCTTTTAAAAAGTAGAACACTATTATGGGAGTCTACTGCATACAAAATATTGACTGTATATAAATATGGACGACACATCTACAATCTGGAATTAGTCTCAGCTGTTAATAATGATGTTTCCCCCTGTTTTTATTGCATACAATTTATAATTTAAACCAAACTTGCATACAAGAGTGCGATGCTAAAATGACAGAAACCACCTTTTAGAAAAATGTATCAAACATTTCTCTTTTTTTTTTTAGTTCGCTCCATATCCCATCTGCTAACACAGAGGAGGTGGGATTAATGAGCTCTACTGCAGCCTGCCAGGAGGTGATCGAGATGCTCTTTATACAAGGTCTGTGGTCTTGAGGTTACAAGGTAGGGTGCAAACTTAAATTACGGGATTCTTTCAACAGTTTGCTGCTGAAGATAAAAGATTTTTTGGAGATTTCACAAGAGAGTTTTCTGTATGTTGTTTATTTCTTTTATATTTCCGTGCTGTTTAAGAGTTGTCCGGGCTCCGGTAGAAACAGGTCATGTCATATACGTCATAATTCAATTTTTTGAGAATTGGGTGTTGTGCACCTCTTAGGCCACAAGAGTGTAGTGCACATTAACATGATGTGCTGGTTGTGAGGTGGAAGCAAAACAACATGCACACTCATTATCCTCCCAAAAGATGAAACTGCAGGCGACGTAAAGCTGGAGAAAAATTAAATCAAGTTGTTTTACATAACTTAAAAAGATAATTATGTTACTGTGCATTTCTGCTGTAAATATACACAAATCTATCAATGAGTGTTGTGTCATGACAGGGGTAGAAATAAGAAATGAGTTTGAGGCAATACAAGTATTCAAGATAAAGAGTAGGTATCAAAACAGGAACCATGACTTGACCAAACTGCAGCAGGAACCAGGAGGAAGAGGCTAACAGGCTAACAAGCTAACAAGCACTCTACTGTCTGAGTCTGGTGCATGAAAGAATCCGTCGAGCTCTGACGCAGCTCAGCATGTACAGGAAGTGTTGACCGAGTCTGTGGGAGAGTCGAGTAGAGTCGAGGATACGTGTCGCTGCAGTTCAGGCCCTCGGGGAAAACATGTTTCAATAAGTCACGAATCACACCGAGGAAACTGATCCTCGTCACGAAGTGCTCTTATAACACGATTCAAGGTTAACATTAATTAATCATCGGAAATCTACCGTGTTTAATCTATAGGAACACTGTGGTTGATTTAAGGGGCTGTCAAACAATTAATCAAATTAGCTACTTGCTTTTTGTCCCCATCCACTATGGTCAAAAGTTTGTCTCTATAATCTTCAGCTTCAATTTTACAACTCTATAATTTATCTTCTAATAGCTTTACGATGGGTTTCGGGGAGTGTTCCTCCTTTATCAGCACATCCTTGAACTGAACCTATAAATTTTGGACTCTTCTGGAATTTATGTGCTTTGTTAATTTTGTAAGAAAAGAAAATACAACCTCTGCAGCGAACACATGTTAAAAACTAGCATTTAGTTAAATGTTATTTTTAAAATCAAAGGAACAGAAATCTGCTTTATCTGTACATTTCATTTATTGATCACCTACCAACTTATAGCTTATAGAGAAGTCGTAAAAAAATATATATAATCAGGATGTGGAAGTGAGGGAGGGGTGCATGTTTTTGAGAGTGATTAAACCTGAATCAAGATTTCATTCTCCATTCATGAAAACAGTTTTTTATTAAATGCCTTCAATTGGATTTGTTTCCCATAATAATAAACCAGCAGGGTACAGAGCTGTCTGAGGCTGAATCAATGCTGATCATGTAAATCACGTGAGCTGCCTCCATTTCTTCACGTGGCCTATAAGGCATTCATTAAACATGGACTAGATTTTCAATCACTTCTCAAAATGCTTTGTTTATATTAATTCCGGGTTCACTGTTAATATCTGTTTCATTTTTAATCATAAATCTCAGTTGGGGGGTCTTATTTTGCTTGTATTTGCCTCCCTGCTGTCAGGCATCAGCTCTTGACTGGTTATAATGAAAACAATAGCAGCCACAATTCATATAATAATTAATGAATAATAAGTATTACTGCTAATATTAATAGATGTTATCCTGCAGTTGTGGCTTCAGCTCTTGACTAGTTATAATGAAAACAATAGCAGTGTAAAGATTGATTATTAATGACAGCAGCAACAATTCATATAATAATTAATGAATAATAAGTATTACTGCTAATATTAATAATAATAGATGTTATCCTGCAGTTGTGGCGTCAGAGATACCTGCAAAGAGAGAGAGAGAGAGAGAGAGAGAGACTATGGGAGGAAAGAGACACATGTGACGTGCATTATTATCATTATTATCATTATCATCATTATCTTATCATCGTTACTGGCATATCATTGTGAGCATCATCATAATCCCCTCTGTTGCTATCATCAGTGTTGCGTCCTCCTCCTCCTCCTCGCCGCCTCATACATAACACGCTGCTCTGTTCCTGTTTGCAAACATGCGTCAAGAGCACGTGATCGCGCCGACGCGTCTCGCGGCGACGTCCAATCGGGAGACGGGGGTGTGTGCGGGTGGGCGTGGCGCAGCGGTGTTGCTGTGAAAAAATGTCGCTGGACGAGTCTGGTCCATTAAAGGAACCACCGAGGACTCTGACCCACAACACCGGGAGGCTGAGGGCGGAGGGGACCGCACCGGAGCCGGCGAGACACGGACACTGTGAGTAGTTCACCCCCTCCCACCCTTTCCTCCTCCTCCGCCTCCTCCTCCTTCTCCTCCTGCTGTCCACACTTCCTCCAGAAACTCCTCGTCTCCATGCACTTTCTGCTCCGGTGAACCAGCATCTCACACCATCATCTGCTGCGCGTCTCCGGTGGGCGGTGTATCCTTCCTTCCTTCCTCCATTCCCTCTTTTCTAACATTTCCTCCATGTCATCATTCACCTGCGTGATATTTATGTAACGCATGCCTTTTTCTTTTTTTTTTTTTTATAAAGTGCCTCTCTCTTTATCTGCGGCCAATGAGAATTACGCACGACTGTGATTTGGCTACTGCGATGTCGTGCGCAGTTTCCAACGTTACCCGGAAATAAGCGAGGTATTTGCTCTCAGCTGTTTCCTTATAAAAACATGTCTGTGCGCATTTTGTGGCTCATTTTTCCTTCAGAGCCCGTGATAGAGAGGGGGTGGGTGGGGGGGGGGGGGTGGATGGATGGAGGGATAGATGGAGGGGATAGATGGATGGAGGTGTTTGCTGCAGGAGGATGTTGCGCACTTCGTTTTTTACCTCTGGAGTGAGTGACCCGCTGCTGCGTAATGGTTTTCAATGTGCGAGGTACCTGCGCTCATCGTCGATGTTTAATCTCAGTTTTCAACCTGTTTGTGATGAAGACTCGTTTCTTTGGTTCGTCCCTTCTAAATTATAAGTGGCAAGATAAGAAGTTAGATTAAGTTACAGAGGAGCGTGAATACTTTCAATTATTGTACTTTTTAAAAGAAAAACAAGGGAATCTGTCTGTTGCTTGCTTTTCACTGGTAATGTATATCTGTATATCTGCACGTAGGTTAATTACTTTTAAAGTTGTGTTATTATTGTACTTGTCAGTATCATGTTGTGTACAATGTACTGCTAAATATACTTTATTGTAAGTGTAAAAATGTAAAATTAAGTTGCCACTTCATTCAAGAATATTTTGTTGTGTAAAGACCTAAAGTTAATATTATGTAAGATTGTTTTTTTTCCCTCCATTGTTCCATTTGCAGAAAAATCTTCCCTTCTATGAGTTTATTTATTTTAACATATTCTTCTTATTAGTGTTATTGATTCCTCCTAAAGTCTCGTTTTTTAATATTTGGAAAGCTGTGATGTCTGCGCCTCCTGTGCCAGCGCCTTGACTCAGCTCCATCCAGAGGTTTCTATGTCATACGCACTTTTTATTCCTGATGTAAACAAACCCTCCAATGAGTAATTCCCTCTTCCAACACAGGGCGGCGTGTTCGTGCAGGTTTGTTGCACAGCTCGTACTGAACATGAAGTATCAGAAACATTGCTGATGGAATGATTCAGATATTTGTACAGAACATCTACATGTTTTGTTTTTTTAAAGTCCTCACAGTCCTGCGGTCGTGAGGATTGACACGTCTGTTTGACGTTTTGATTTTAATGAATATTTGAGAAGCGCAGAAATGAACGTTTTAAAGAATCCTAACAGAACCACACAGTCAAGATTAGACTTTTCTTCTTCCGCTCCAGATAAATATTGCTGTTCTCGTTTTTACAGAGGGAAATGAGGTGCTGCTTCAGACTCTCTCTCTCTCTCTCTCTCGAAGGTAAGAGCCAGTGCACGTCACGGAAAACCAGCGATATTTACAACAGCGCAGCAGCTCACTGTTTATATCATTTATTGTCAAAAAGTTGACAGCATTTCAATCCAAGGTGTCAAAGTGTCACAGTAACTCTGCACTAAACTAGTTCTTTCTCCAGAAACTGTTTAATACGCTTGTTCTGAAATAATAATACCTGGGATTTTCTCAGGAGCTGCTGCGACGCAAACTACTCGACCACGAGCTGAAGACGTGGCACCTGCAGATCTGGGTAATGACAAAATGATCACACTGTTTACCGTAAATACACAAAAAACATGATGATAATCTTTTTATTATTAAATGCACGTGTGGGAGCGTTTGGGATCCATGCCCATTGATCCCAATAGAGCCAAAAACATATGAATGGAGCTGACTGGGCAGTTTTCCAGGGGAGAGATTAAGGTTTAGGAAGTGGAACGGGCATGGTTGATAGATGACACGGCTAAAATTAACACACTGCCCACTGGATGAGGAACATAAATAGCAGACAGGAAGGAGCTGCACTTGGATGTATCTTTAAAGCTGTAGCACGTCTCTTGTCAGCATAAACACAAACCACAGTCACAGTAAAACTTCCTGTTTGCGGCTACAGGCTGCAGTGCGATTGGGTGAATGAATAAAGATACAGAAAAGGAACCGGCACATGAGATCAGTCGCTATTAGATGCATTAAATGTAATGTGGCGTGCAAAGAAATTCATTTTAAAATGTGCGTTGTGCGTAGAGATCTTGGACAGGACACACACGTAAAGACTGCAGAGATGATAGACCTCAATCCTCGGATCGATACTCGGCATCTACTCTGATCAAACATGCTTTGATCCCTGAGATCTCTTACGTTTCCCATGTAGCTCGGGGGTGAAAGCTGATTCTGTTACCGCTGCTCTCCTTTCTCAGTCGCTGTAAGGTGAAGCTGTGGGCTTTGTATCCTCCGACTCCGGTGGGGAATATGCACGTCACAAGGCTGCAAGTGACTTTAGGTAAGAACATTTTACAGCCACTGGAAGAAAATCTAAACATGAACCTGGAGGATAAAGAAAAAATGACATTGACAACTCAGCTTTTGAATTTTCCTTGTCATCTTTCAATCCTTTTAAAAACTAAGGTTAAGTCGGCAAGGCCGCGCTGCTGCAGCGTTAAACATATTCTCAAAATGTCGTTGACTGCAGTTCAAGCCAACACTTGTGATTTTCGTAATAAACTGAATTTCCTCCGTGGAAATGTTCTCCCTAACTCAAAAGAGAATCTATGAATTATTGATGAAGGCACTTGTTGAACGCAAAATTTATATCTCTGTAACAAATAGCTGAGCCGGTACAGAGAGGAACTTTATTTATCTTTTGTTAACTGTGGCAAAGCTCTTATTTCAGTTTGGCACGTAAAAGGGACTTTATGCTTGAGAAAGGCAGACGGACCTTTATTGCCTCAGCCTTGTTCAGAACAGATTGTTCCTCTTATTGCTGTGAAGCACGCTACGGCGTTGCCTTGGTATTTACACAAGCAGTTTTTTTTCTAATTTGATTTAAGACATTATTTTTTCAATCTAATTGTGGATATGGACAATAATCATTCATTGATTTTAACTTTTAACTCTCTACGTGGTGCTGGAGTTACTCACGTTAAGATAAATAATTAACTAGTAATCATTAGTAATTATAATTTTTTTGGGTGTTGTACTGACAACTAATTTCTGTCCTTTTGTGTTCCCACAGCTCCGTTGGCCAAATTACGTTAGAGACGGAAACTCATCTGATCAAGGTACGTGAAGAATCAAATGAAACTGCAAAGCCTCAAATTCTTAAAATAAACTCTGCTAATGTTTGACTGAACCAAAACAGACTATTTATAAGACAGCGTCACAGTCATTTTAAAGACACAGCAACTTCCCTCTAACATTTCATACAAGTGTTATACAATTGCGTATCAGTTCACAGTTAAGTTTTTTATAGTCTCGTTGTTTTACAAGATTTGTGGCATTATGGAACTAGAAAGTCATTTATGTTAAATAGATGTTGATGATTAGGATTAAACAGTTTTTTTTTTGTCTCCTTTGGATGAGGTCGGAGGCAGGAAACAACAAGAAATGAAAGAGGAAGAACGTGTGGTCGGCCTATTCATGGTAAATCTCCTCACACACTATGTTCTTTTCAATGCTAGCTCTATTCAGGAAGTAAAACGTATTAACACTGAATGTGGAGCAGAAATCACTATCAACCATCATATAATTTTCTACCAGAGACAACGTACAGATATTTATATATATATGAATATTTCTTCCGGTGGAGCTTCAGAGATGAGCGGAGTCGCTCATTAGACAGTGTTTGAAAAGCCGAAACACCATCTGAGCGCTTATGCAACTGATACATAAGCTGGTGATGTGCCTTTAAAACCAGTGGGTTGTCAGGTGATCGAGGAGGCTCAGTCAGCTCAGCCTCACAGACAGAGGAGCCAGAGTGCGTCTCTAGCAGAGAGGAGGGCAGCGGAGAGGCAGAGAGACCCAATTATAAGGGGACATGGGGGGGAAATGGGGACACAGCAGCGTCACAGAGTGGGGGACAGGGAGCCGTGGTGGTAGGGTCCCTTTTACTGCAGTCTGCTCATGCTGACTTCCCTTGTGTGGATGCGAGCAAGTGTGTTTCTGCCTCAGCTTGATCATTACGCTGTGTTGTGCAGCCACAACAGTGGTATAAAAGCGCAGAGAATTAAGTGCTGCGTCACACTCAGGAAGAGGAATAGCGTGATCCTGCGTGCGTGTGCATGGCTGTGCGTGCATGCGCACGTACATATGCATTTCTGTGGGGTCTGCTCCATTTCTGTGTCTATGTGTTAGTTCGAAGCAGCAGTGTTAATGGCAGATCTGCTGTTGCAACCAGATGAAAATAAAGGGTGCGTGTGTTTGAGAGGTAAGCAGAAAGCGAGAGGGGGAGACAGAGAGACGAGGGAGAGCAAGTCAGAGGGAGAGAGAGAGAGATTTTGGATTAGTTGCTACGTCACTTTTTCATGTTGGCAGAAACAGAAGCTGAGATAGCAGAAGCCCAGAGTCATCGAGTTTTCCACCTGAAGTGGACACAGTGGTTTCGGACAAGCTCGGCTTTCTCCTCTTCCTCTTCCTCCTTGGTAGTTTTGATCTGCTCTGCCTGTCGCTACTATATTTATATATATATATATATATGTGTGTGTGTGTGTGTGTGTGTGTCTGTCTGTGTGTGTGCTGTGTAGTTCCTGTGAGAGCTGGTATTGGGAGTTTCAACATGGATGCTGAAGATGGCACAGTTTCTCTAGATCTTGTTGTGATAGTGTGTTGGGTGGGCTGAGGTGCGACAAAGGGGTTAACAAAAAAAATATTCTGGAGGATTCTTAATACCACAGCGAAGCTCAGTCAGGAATGTTTTGCCGAGAATTATCGAGGTATTCAAACATCGCTGTTTTTTTTTGGTGTTTTTTTAGCCACCATCACCACACGGAATAGAGATGATTACATCGGTGTGAATAGGTGAATACAATCATGCATGGTGTCGTATGACCTATTATGAAACAGTGTTATATGTTTGACACGCCGTCATATGGGAGTGTGCACCGACGGAGCGGTGTGTACAGAACAGCTGCCATCAAATCAAATTATAGGATAAGTCCGTTGCTTTATTCGTCTCCTTATATGTGTATTTTCTGTATATGTTGCCGACTACTTGTTATGGTTAACTCTCGATGGAGTTGATGAGGAGAGTGAGCATGCATGTTGTATGACTGGTTGGGATCTGTATGTTATCGGACAACAGATGAGCTCGCTGTCTGTGGCTAGTGGCACTTTTATCATGTGATTTGTTTTCGTTCCTCTGGGCCACTGGGATTTGGCAAAGCCCTTCCCGAGACACATTTGTTTCTGCGTAGTAAGGAGAGACAGAGACGGTGACGCAGTCATCTCTGGGCTGGATTTCTCCTCGACCAGCACGCAGCAGCTTGAACCTCTCCCTCTCTTTCTCTATCTGTTTATCTATCTATCCATCCATTGCTCTCCGAGAGAAGGGGAGCGATGAAAAAAGGGCTAAATGTCACAGCTAAGGATCTGAAGTAGAGAAACTGAGATAGAGAAAAAAAAAAAGAGAGGGGGAGAAAGAGAGAAGTTGTTTACCTTGCTCTCTTGGTGACTTTGCTTTGGCGTCTCTCCAGTTCACATGCACTGGACTTCCTAAAGCTGCAGCATCACAGGCCATCGTGCCAAAGCTGGATTCTCATTGGATGGGAGGAGCTCCCCTGGCTCCACAAGCTGCACAGCAGCACATTATTGGCTTAGTGCAAGCAGGCAGCCGGAGGTCAACATCTGATTGGTTAAGAGGCGCTTTTATTTTATACAAAGCTTGTGCAGAAACACTGTTCCGTGGATACATGTATGTTTTGTATGAGTTGACTTGTTGGTCATTGTTAGAAGGTAAAAAAAAAAAATGGTAACATGAATTTTCCTATGAGTTTAAAGAGCCGAGGAATCTTTTGTTGGGAACATCCCTGCCAGTGATTGTGAAGAGATTATCATACTTTCACCAATCAGCTGATTTCTCTCTGTACCTCAGTAACACAGCGATTTACAGGAAAAGTCATTTCCTAATAATTTCCCCGGAGCTACAGAATGTTTCCTTATAACAACGAAATGGTGACGATCATTGAAGCCATTATTTCAGTGTAGTTCGTTGATTTCCACCTGAATTTCCTGGCAAAAATGTGTTTTATTTGTTTTATGTGAAGACAAATTCCACATGACCTGCTGTTTGTTGATCTCAAGATTCTGTAGCCTGCAGCAGCTGAAAACCTGAATTAATTAAAAGGAACTGTACCAATAACACAGTCTCAGGTGGAGCATCGCTCCTCAGTTTTACATCTATTTATTGATTTCAACATTGTTTGAGGCCGACATACGAGGATAATTTAAATATTTAATAATCCAATTGCCAAGTCCCATTTTTCCCGGAGATTAAACGATAAATTGCGCTTCCAGAAACACGACAACGGCAACATATCAGTTTCTTTTCCTGGAAATCAAAGTGAACTGCGAGAGCTGTAAAACTTCCTGCTCACTCTGGACTCTGGACCCAGGGCTGCTGCTCAGCTTCTCCCACACAGCGGGACCGTGTCTGTTGAAGGTGGCGACCGCACGAGGGACTTAAACCCCCCCCCCCCCCCCCCCGGTCGAGGACGAGCTCTTCTCGTTCTGCTGGCTGGAGGTCAGGCGACCAAACAGACGCCACGTTTCTGAGATGATGCAAGAGCGTGTGTGGCTGCCCGCGCGGTCTGCATTGCAGCTCCCGCTTCCACAGTCAGCGCCCCCCCCCCCCTCTCTCGTTCACCCTCTCTCTTTTAAATGTGCTGATGGTATAACAAACGCTATACTGAGGCTGCGTATTTATGATGATTGTAGAGACGAAGGTTCTTATTATCAGCGCTGAAGCTGATACTCTCCCAGTCAACTCGCCACTACGGGGTGGGGGGGGGGGCATTCCTTATGAATAAGTGAAGACTCTGGTTCGTCTGCTTGTCTGAGGCCACACACACACACACACATCAACACCAAGCGTAAAGGTGACGCACCGTTAGAGACCGAATCGTTTTAGCTCCACACTAGATGGTTCATTTAGGTCTTTTTTTAAATAAGCTGTATTATTTATTATGAATCAATCAATCAAATTTAATTTGTTTAGCCCCGTCTTGTAACAAGGTGCGTCATCCTGTGTTCTTAACCGTCAACAAGAGTAACCAAAAAAACCTGCTAACAAGGAAACACGTCAATGTTTTAAGTAAATGTCATATCGTGCATATTTCACTCTCAGCTTTACTCTAGGTGTGAAAATCCATTTCATTTCAATTCGCTGTGTTTAAAATGACGGACGACTGTGACGACTTGGCCCTTATGAGTTTCCCCAGGGTGCGTCACACATTCCCTGAAGGCCTCCTGTCCCTTTAAATCTTTCATAAGCATTACACAACAGGTCCAGTGGCACACAAGCAACAAACAGCCCAAAAAAAGAAAATTGTCAGGGTTGGGTTGAGGCAGCCAAAGGAACCAGACACCTACAGATAGACAGGCTCTCTGATCAAAACCGTCACTGTGGCTACCGTGCAAATACACACACACACACCCCCACACACACACACACACACTTATATTACCTTACACGCCCTCACACACAAACAAATGGACTTGCAAAAGCTGTGGGGATTGTATCCTTCCTCCCATCTGATCTGGCTTCAGTGAGGTTAAAAGACGAGTGTGGGGGAGACGTGAAGGCAGACTGTGTGTAGGCGCATGTGTTCTGAAGGGATGAGGGTTTGAAGACAGTCGTCAGTGGGAGAAAAGATTTTAGAATCGATTTGGTAGTTTTGTACTTTGTTGAAACACTTGGCAACGTGTCAGTGAACTGGTCACTACCTGTCCCTGCCCCACCCTGCCAGTGTATTACTGCTGCGTGTCTGCACCATGGCTCCCACTGCCAGCCATTGACTGCCACTTCTTTGCTTTTCCCTTCTAGTCGATCGGATGGCGAACTCATCCCCGACTATTCTACCAGGCAACAAGAGAGAATAGGACTCGTCGAGGTCCGTGTGCCTGCTGCAGCTGCAGGTGAGCGATGCGTTGAAGACGCACATCGACGGTGTTTTGTGTTTCTGTTCCTGTTTCGGCCCTTCACACATCCTTGAAGCTCGGATCGGGTATCAGATCAGCCGTGTAGGCGTGTTACAGAGAAACGAATTGAGAGAGAGCGAGAGAGAGAGAGAGAGAGAGAGAGAGAGGTGTGTGTTCTGGTGCTTTCTCTGTGGTTTTCCATTTCATCTCTCTATCTTCTGTCTCTCTCTCCCCTCACCTGCTTCCCTCCTCTCTGCTTTCTGGCCCGAACCAGGGCGTTGAATCATACTTCCTCGTTGAGCCGGAGAGTCTAACCTCTCTCAGAGTGCATTACAATTAAGGTCCATAGTATCAGAGGTGCTGCCAGTTTTCCCTGCACCGTCATCTCGGTCTGCTCGAAAAACAACGACAGCTTCACTACAAGCGCACTGTGCACGTCATTAATTCAATCATCAGTGTAACGGTGATAAATACGCCTGTTAAATAAACTACAGGAGAAATATTGTGCATCTTCTCTGTCCCGAAACTAATTCTGTTACCTGGATTATTCATTTCCACCGATATCAAGTACCAATCCGATGCCAGTGCATTTAAAAATTTGAACAGCTGTGTGCTGCTAACCCAGGATGGAAGTGGGTGTGACCTGGCTACAAAATAAAACTAAGAATAAACAACAATTACTTCCTTTAAATAAATCGAAACTGAAGTTTTCACATGTCGCTGTTTTGCTGGCGGCACTTTCCAGCGTGAAATGTTTACAAATTGCTGACATTAAGTTCCGTCTAACGCTTCACTATCAGTACTGCTTCGTGCTCGCCAGTGGCAGTAAAGCTCAGCTGCTGTTTTGGAGCTGTGAAAAGGAAATTGCAGTTATATCTGGGATATACAGAAATATTTTAAAGACGTGGTATTGAATTGGTACGTAGATTTGCATACTTATCGTTCCCTGACCTGGCATTTTTCACAGTATTGGAGGCGGATCTTAATTATGGGAACGCCGCTAACGTTGCCTCAAATTTGCATAAAGCACGCCCCCCAGAAACAGCAGAGGCTGATATTTTCTCCACTGATGACCGATCACAAGAGTGGGCTGGCCAATCAGATCAGACTCTTATCAGGAGGGCGGCCTTAAAGAGACAGGAGCTAAACCGAATGTGTTTCAGACGTTTTTTTTAACTGCATGTAAATCTTTTATGATAACAACACTAATTTAAATGAATCAGACTGAACACGAAGATTATGTCTCCTTTAATTGTTCTATTTACAAATGTAAAGTCTACGGAGCTATGGGACCACAATGTCTGCCTCTCTCAGATCTCATTTCACAGTCCAATCATACAATAGTTGTGAATGTTTCTTATTTAGCTTCATCTGTAATTCACATCTGTAAATAAACCATTGTATTCTGTAAGAGATGGATGCTCCTGAGATGGAATAGATCACCATTTTTTCACCACGTCAGTTAAAAATCTGTTAAATGTCGACCAGCGCCTGTTTATTGTCCTCAAACTCTTGTTTTGAAGTAAAGAGAGAAAGCTGCAATCTACAAGGAGCATCTTGAATTAGTTAAGAAGTTTGCCCCAGACCACATTTTGTCTTCTTGAAAATATTAATACCTATTATCAAAAACATCTGTCCCTCGAGTCACTGCTTCGTATCTATGGTATCTTTCCGAGGCTCCTTGTTAATTACAGTACATGCGGATATTGAGCTACACGTCTATCTGCTGCTGCATCTGAACCATTTTTTCTTGTTCTCTCAAATCTTCTTGTTTCAGTTTCGGCGAAAATGCTTCTTGGAAGCGCCTTCGTGGAATCGCTGCCCGTACCACATCCACTACAATGGAGAATCACAACTTGTCAACCAGACAGTGTTGATTTCCCTTTTGTGGTTTCCTACTAATGTTGATTTATTTTTTCGTTTAGGTTCCATCGAGGGTGTTTGGCGCCACTGAAAGTCTTTTGTGTGCCCCCCTTGGAAGCTGGTTTCAGATGGTGGCTTAGAGTATTGTCATCTATCTAGCACCATTTGAAATCAGTGTTCTTGGGGTGGGAAGTGTTTCACTGAGCAGGAACAGGAAGCCGTGAAGTGTCACAGCATGTTTCTGGTGCTGAGGGTAAAAGAGAAAATTTCACCTGTCAAGCGTCGCTCCGTGAAAGCGCCATCCAGTGGTCAACAAACGAAAGCTCACGCTCTTTGTCCTATCTCCAAGGTTGACCGATTTCTTTTGGTGTTCAGAGTCTACTATTGTTTCTAGCACCATTTGAAATCGGTTACAGTGAAGGACAGATCTCATCCCTGATGTGGAGTTTACTGCTCTGAAACTTGGACAGTTAAACAGTTTAATTTGAGGCAAAGTGGTATTTAGTTTTCAAACAGTGCAGGGTCTCTCATTGATATCTAGATTGATTTATAATACAGGCCATATTCTATATTTTAGTGTTGACAGTAAAATGCATTGTTTTATGTCTCTCACCTAGAAGAAATGTCCTGTTTGCAGTTTAACAGTAATGCAACAGGTGATAAGTAAAACATTTGCACTTGATGAAATGTTGGTATAAAAGCAATTTGAGTAATTGGATGTTCGGCACTGTAAAATAAACTATTGCATCAGAATTGTTTGTTTTATTCAAATAGAGTTAAAAGACCCAAAATGAACACTGTAAGCGGACTACGTGATCACTATAACCACATCATTTAACGGCCTTTTTGAAGGAATGATTTTCTCACAGGCTTTTTGATCCATACAACTGGTAAAGTCTGCAAATGAAATGAGATGTGAGTAGCTAGTGTTTCCTTGTTAATTATTAGTTTTATGTCTTAAAGATTTGGGACCAAGAGGTTTCTGGTGAAAGAAAACATGTAGCGATAAGCAAAGTTTGTGCAATATTAAAAAAAAAATCAAAGCATATCTAACACATCAAGATTTATTTCATCATTACAAAATTATTTTTGACTTCAAATTTACAGAAAACTAAAATTTATTTTTTTTAACAAATAAATAAAATGTTGAGCAAGTGCAAAAAATCTTTACAAATCGTATTCAGTACATCTCAATGTCGCCACAGTCAACACGTAACACTGGAAGCTTTTCTCTTTCACAGTAGTGTGGGGAATTTGTTAGGCTCGTGATTAAGCCTCGTTACCTGTCACCAACAAGTCAGTGAACAGTTTGGCAGTTCTAAAAGGAAAAATGTCTGTTTGGAATAAGGCATTTAAAACACCCACATGTCGACAGACAGGCACTACGCTGCATCCCACCTTTCTGAGCGGTGGAGGTTGAATTTACAGGACTAGTATTTAGGCTCCGACCCCCTCCATCTATAAGGGGTGTCAACAATATATCAGTTACGAGCTTTGTCTGAAGTTACAATTCAATCAGTTTTTTAGCATCACACTGAAATGCTGTTTAATCCCAACGGCTGTGTTTAAGGTAAGCAGTGCAAACATTCAATATTTCTCAATTCCAACCATTGCTGCATTTCATGCTATAGTGGCTTCAGCTGTGCTATGAGTATTAGTGCAAATGTTTAAAAGCTTCTTTGACAAACAAAATCTCACTCATTCGGAATTAAGACAAAAGAAAAACTTCTGAACTGGCCCTCATCACGGACAGAAATAATTATGTTGAGTTAAAAGTAAAGTATTACATATGCACATTACTCATCTAACTAGAGCAACAAGCAGGAGAATAAGCTGAGGACTGAGCTCAGACTGCAGAGATTTCAGGATGTGATATGGCATAACGTCTGTATCACCAGATTAAAGCTACGAGCATGTTAAAACCCTCGTCCAGAAGCGTTCTTCTTCCAGTTCAAATCATTGTAACATCCCGTGAAGTAGAACAGCGATGCTTACTGCAGGCAAAGAATAAGAAAAATAGTGTTAACATGACATGTAAAAAAAAAAAAAACCCTACAGCCCTGTGAATGAAGGAAAGAAATGTATAAACATTTGTGACGGGTTTAAAGACAGGGATGTTGGTACATTCTTCCAACTGTCAGACCAACAGGTTTAGTTTGCAGCTCAGGATAATGTGGAGGAAGAAGCATGGTGAACATTACTGCAATAATACAGCACGGCATGAACTGACAGTATGGAATATTAAAGAAGACACATTCTGCTCACATATAGGTCTCCAACTTTAAAACGGTGTCTTGCTTGAAAAGGTTGACACATTCTAATGCTCAGGAAATGCATCACTTTCCGCGTATTGCTGCAGTTCCTCTTCTGAAACCTGTGGTTGTCCCTCCCGTCTCCTCCTGGTAAAAACCCTGACTGCTCTGGTGTGACTGGTCAAACGCTTCCAGTGTAGGAAGCGACTGCCCTCGCTCCTGTTTTACTTGGCCTTATTCGGGGGGGCGTGACAGACTAGCTGCCAGGCGTGCATTATGCAAATGTCATCTCATGTTACATAGAAATAGCAGGAGGCGTTTCAGGAGCAGGGTCTCTTGGGGAATCGGAGTTCCCTCTACCACAGACTTTGGACTTTAAATTTGCAGAAACTTTACATAGACAAAAACATAAATAACACCTCGAAGGATAAAAACACTGACAAGCATCATATGTCTCCCTTAAAATGATCCAACCATATCATCATATACCGTTCCTGCTCATCTCATCATTATCTGTGCATTTGGCATACATAAGTTCAAGTGTGCTTTGCGGCCAATCTTCTTACCGATAGTGGAATTCCCTCTCCATGTTTTGCAGCCTCATTGTCGGGAAAACTTCTCTGAGAGCTGTAATCCAATAATGGTCAACTTTACTGCTAACGTATGACCCAGTTTTATATAATGTAGTAAAGTGTACAGAGGACCCAGAACAACTTTTAAGAAAGGATACCACACACACACAAGCCACCACTCGTCTCTGGCTTGCAGCCGCACTACCAAAATGTGTTTTTTTTTTGAGATGCCAAAATGTTACCTGTTCATTTCTGCAGGAAGATATAAGTATTGAGCAAATGGCTGAAATATCCCCTTTTTTATTATTATTATTATTGTTATATTTCAGCGACTTGCCAAATTCAGCCCTATAGAGCCCAAAGTTGTGAATCTTAGATGTGCATTTAAGATTCAAAACTTGTTATGATACTGTCCTACACAGCGAGTTACACTCAAACGACTCTGCCCCGGCAGCAACTGAAAGCTTTTCCTGAGAAACATTTATTAACCACTACTCCCTACTTTGCAAAGGCAAAATTAGTTCATGTCAAATTTTAACAGGTCCTTAAAAAAGGAACTGGATTGTTCTTTGAACAGTTCTCGGGCTGATTATTAAACCATTTTAAAGACACTATCTGCCTTAAGTATTATAAAATGTGCAAATGACACCATCACCTCTTGACATTTGAGTTAATCTAGTTTGCAACAATCATGTTTGCTTGTAAGATGGTGGACATAAAACATTTCTACACCTGATGTTACTTTTAGTCACGTTAATTTGTGAAAACGAGACGAACACCATTGCATTCCTAATCGTTTCCACATAATCGTGCTGCATCATCTTCATGATGCATTTAGCTAATGTCCGCATATGTTCTTCTGCACGATTAAAACCTCATAAGGCACTGGGGGCAGAGCTCTTTCTGCTGAGTGACTGACAGCTCTGTGCAGGAGAGTACTGGTTGAGGCTTACAACAGTGCCCCCTTCTGACAACTGTGACACTGTGGTGAAGAAGCCAAGCACACTTAAGAATGCACACAACTTCAGCATGCAACACTTAGAAAGAGCTGACAGACACAACGGTAAGATAGTGTGAAAACTATGTTTAAATACAAAACAGAAAGGTTGGAAAAGTCGCGCAGTCACAAAGAGGGTGGGATATGTTACTGGTGGGTCTGAGATGCAATAGAGAAGCTGTAAAAGGATGTTAGTCTGAAAAGATAATTGAAAGATTTACCCTTGTTTTCTCTTGCATAACCAATAGATGACACCAGCGAGAACGATGAGAACAATGATGACTATTTTGATGAGACAAAAAAAATACACAATATGGGATGATTGGATATGAGGCCAGCAAAAGGATCCACCATCCTCACATGAGAAGAGTGGGAATCATAAAAGGTTTTTTCTGTTGTGAAACTGTTCAGAAAAAACTACACAATCCCTGTGTGCACATTCCACGGTCAAGCGGATCATCGTGTACAAAACAATCACCAAGGCTAGTGACAAAGTGACACGTGCAGACATTAGTGCACAAGAATGTTCTAATGGCTGGAAGTGGCACTTTGACTCCAGAGCGTATTATTATTATTATTATTATTATTATTTAATTAATTCGTTACTAACATCTAGAAATATTACTGTTATCGTTTTAATCACAATGAAAACATCATCTCTCTATCTTTTCTCTTCACAGTGCAGCTCACTATGGAAACGGTTTCTCTGTCATTTTTTAAGGTCTCGACCTTCTGTGTAAAGTGCCTTGAGATAATGAATGTTATGATTTGGCGCTAACCCAATTTAATTGAATTGAATTAAAAGAATTCCATATAATTTGACCCCCCCCGTTCCTCTGAGGCCATCGTGATCTTCTTTTTGCATCAACACTAACTCTTTACTTTCTTCACCTACTGTTCAAGACTCAAGTGGAAACTTACTCAGAATTGGAAGTCCGTACTGCTTGAAGCTGTTACCTCCACTCTCTGTAGATAAAAAAAAGGGGGGGTGGGGGGGTTGAGATCATGGAAGAGGACAGAGATTAATTGATTTAATGAATGTAATAAAACAGATTTTTGATGACTTACCAGGTATCTTAGTTGTTTTAGGATCAGCTAAATGAGAGATATAAAGTCAGAAGTAAATATTTTCACGAAATTCTGAGGTTAAGTGTGAAGCAATGGCCGTTGTACAAACGTAGCGGCATCTAACACAGAAATTCTTCAGCCACAACCTGAATGCAGAAGTGAAAACACAACCACAACTGCCACACAACCCAACTACAACTGAAGTGAGTAACAAGGATGTTGAAGTTAAGAGTCAATTATTGTGGTCAAGCCAGCTGCTGTTGAAAAGTGGGTGTTGTGATACTTGTGCTTGGAGCATCCAAAGAGAAGAATGCACCTGTACCCCAATTTAACAGTTATCGATCTGCTGGTTTCATTGTGAACATCCGCTGTTGCTCACTTCTGTTGTTGTTATGTTTCCCTTTTGTGGCTCGATTATGAAGTTTACATGAGTTGCTCATATACTATTTCATCCCTTTTTTCCATTTACACTAGCATAGTGTGATTATGATCAAGCAGTTGGTAAGCCCCGTTATGTGTAGATGTTGCAAAACGCTGTGAAAATAAAGGTTTGATTGTACTTGTTCCCAACAATCACTAGGATCACTCAACTGTTGTTTCCTCTAACAAAATCCAGTGATATTATAGATTATTAGATTACCATTTGAGCAAAGCAAGTTCATCAAAAGAGACTCTACCTGTTTCTGTAGAAATAGTAGTGGTGGTGGTGGTGGCGGTGGCGGCGGTGGCGGCAGTGGTGGCGGCGGTGGTGGTGGTGGTCTTGGGGTCGATGATGATTACTGACATTGATCAAAAAAGAACATCGTATCATACAGACGTATTCGCAAACTCTACTTGACCAACAGAGTGGGAGAAGATTAGGGATTAATTCTATTGAACTATCCTGGAGTTTCGTTTAGTACTAATAGTTGAGGGAAAAAAAGACAGTGAAAATATTCCCTAATTTGTATAAATAGTTAATCACACATAGGAATGAGATTAAATATGAAATTAGCATAAACACACATGCACATAAAACTTACAACTGCATGTTGGAAGTCCAGGTGACCATTTGCCATTTATGTTACATGTCTGCGTCTGCTCTCCAATCAATTTGTACTTAGGTTTGCACTGGAACGTCACACTAGCCTTGTATCCATGGGGGGGTCGAGAACCCCCAGCCCAGAAACCATTATCAATAACAGGGTCGTCACATGTAACCACTGTTGGCAAAGAAGATGGAAAGCAATACAGAGTATTAGTGAGAGTCTCAGCTGAGATTAAGTTGGAGAATCTTGAGAAAAATAAAAAAAAAACACTTACTGACACACGTTGGAGGATCAGGTTTGAATCTCCCATCCTCTGAACATTCACTTGATTTCGAACCATCAAGTGAATAAAGCTTTTCACAAGCGTAGTTTACAACCTCCGAGAATGTGTAGTGGTCTTCCATTGGACGGAAATTGCCATTTTGAATCATAGGTGGCGGTTGACAAGTAATTGCTGCAAAATAAAAATGACACCTTTTAGAATTTAAATCCTTTTTACACAGTTTTTCTGTGTCTCGTAAAGTTTTTTTTTGTATAAACAAAACGAAGACAAATGACCAACCTTCACATGTTGGCAACCTGTTCAACCACCCTTTGTCTCCACACACGAGTTCCCTTGCGCCAACCAAATTGTAACTAGATTGGGGGGGGGGGGGGAGTTTGACTTCAGACCACAAATATTTATGAAAGATTTACGTTTGACAGGAGCATCATTAGTTTAATACTAACCCTCTGTTGCATGTGATCACAACTTTATCGCCAAACTGAGTCCCTTCAGAGTAATCAATCTCTCCATTTGCAACTTCTCCAGCAGAGCCACATTCCTTTCCTGAAAGAAAGAAAACGTTTGTAAAGATTAAAGTCCACCCTATAAAATGATTTGGTAACACTATGCACAAATAACTCAGCGGGGTTGGTCACTACATATTACCAGTGACTCATCGAAGAGACCATTTATATGTTGGTATGGCATCATTTACTAAATGGTTCCATCTCAGACAGTGCTGCCAAAACTGAATGTAAAACAGACCCTGTTTATACCTGGTATTAAAGTTTGTCCTGAGAGATTCAATCACAATTGCGTCTGTTCACACATGACATCAAGATCCGTCCTGAATGTGTCTCCTGTGAGCGCTTCCCTGCTCTATATGCAAACAATCAAGCACCTAATTTGTGTTTACGGAGACCAGATTATTGTTTTTACCCAGTCCGAGTATAAAGATGATTCAATTCAGATAGTGGTGTGTGTATCAGGGAATGAAAAAGATTGCAACCATTTAAGAAAAGCATCAATCATAATGTGTTGATACTTTGATGAAATGATCAATGCATGGACACTCACTGAGAGGCATTCAAAATGTTTGATTCATTGTGACATCGTAGTGAACTCAGTTTTGGCCGCGGATGGATTTACGTTCACAGAGTGAAAAGTGGCCACGTGTCCCGGGCCTCCTCTAAATGTGGTCTGGGTGATCAGAATGCATTAAGGACACATTTGTGTGCGTTCACACTTACTTCAAGACCACTTGTTATCAGATTATAATAACTATTAGAATATTTATACCAGGGCTGAACATGGTCATACTGCCTGATGTTAGTAACGTGTATGTAAAAATCAAGTCCTGATATTCACTCTCGCATTTCATCCTCACGAGACTCCAGCCGCCCTGTGTACAGGTGATGGTTGAGGACCCTCCTGCAGACGCGTAGCCAACATCACAGGCGAAAGAAACCTTAGCGCCCTCCGGGAACGCATCTAAAAGAATGTCATCGCCCTTCAAGCTCATGTTGGGTCCGCCCAAAGGTTTGGTACAGTTTTGAGCTATAATGGGAAAAGAAAGACAGAAAGTTTATTCAACCTTTATTTCAACGTTGAAATACATTGCTCATTTATAATATAGCTGAGTAGAGAAAACCATCCTGCATGACCAAGTGACCTCGGACAAGATACTGAACGTCACAGACATTGAAATTACTGGATTACACTACAGCTGCCAGCCGTTTTAACTGGAGTCTGTAACCTTCAGCTGTTCTTGTTTGAGTTGAGAGTGATTGTGAATTGCAAAACTGCTTTATGTAAACACAGACCATTTACAATTTATACTCTGTGACTCTCTAAATGTTTCTGCTCTTCATGGTGGAGATGATGAAAAAGATATAATCAACACTGAGCCGTCGTGTGTGAAAGCACAGGGGAATCCAGTTTGTCTGACAGTCGGAGCAGGACAACATGACAACAAACAATAAATCTGATAAATGCTCCCCTCTTCGTCCAGTCTCTAACTAGGCTGATATCCAATGTGATGTCATTTTACAGCACAGTGACTGAAACAATGAAAGTTGAAGTCTGTGTACGTGACCCAACACAAGGGGCCGCTTGGCTCCACGGTGCCTTCACGTTGGCTCCGAGTGTCTGACTCATTGAAGTTTCCACACTGACCTTGGGCAGCGACGACAAGGCCGAGCACGAGCAGGACAGGGACAGATGTGAGATCCATGACGAAGCGGGACAAGTCACAATTTCTGATGGAGGAAGAAACGTGGGTGAATTAGCAAGGGTCTCTCAGTGGAAGTCATCTGGGTAAACACACCCTCTCGCGCCAAAGACCATACAAAATATGACGATTTTAAATCAGCCAGCGTGACGGCGCTTGTGTGTGTCTGGTCTGGTCCTACCGAGGTTTTTAAACACGTTGTCCGTAGCGATGGGGGGGATTCGGCGTGGGTTTAGTTACGATATGAATTAAAAAAAGACGACATTACAGTCAAACAAACTTGGGTCCCTCGGTTTCCTCATTCAAAACACATCGGTTAATGGCGTCTTGGTGAAGCTAACTACGTGATGATCGACTCTAATCTTGGCGATTTAAGAAACAGGATGTACGCCGAATATCGCGGCAGATCCTGGGTGCGGTCGGTGTGTTCAGCCGAGTGTCTGAAACAGCTGACAGGAAACCAAACGTGAGATTCACGTAAAAATGCGTAGCGGCGTGTAAGTGTCAGTCGGGGTGAGCTAGCTAGCAAACAAGCTAGCTGGCTAGCTAGCTATCTAACGCACCAGCGCCTCGCGAGTGAAACGTGGTTTAAATCGCGTTGGTGGTGATGTCACCGTGTTGTTTTCTGTTCGTCCGGTGACTTTGGTTTGGTAAAGAGGGTAACACTTACCCAGCGGGATGAGGAGAGTCGCGGAGGAGGAGGAGGAGGCCGGTGCTGGTGCTGTCTCTGCGGGGAGAGGCAGCGGACTGACTGTCAGGACTCACGCCCCGTACGCGATAAGCGTGAAAACACAGGGCGTGGCTTTCTGAATGCGGAAGTGTGCGCCCTTTGCTCAACACGTGGGTCGCATCAAAATACAAAATAAGAACTGCGATTGTGTAAACTGTTCTTTTGTGTGTGTGTGTGTGTGTGTGTGTGTGTGTGTGTGTGTGTGTGTGTGTGTTTCTTTTAAAATCTCTGCGGTTCACGAGGAAGCTTAATTGCGACATGTGTGTTAAAATAACTTGCAGTTGAAAAATTAAAAAAGTGACAGAGAAGTGGTTAGAGGATATTTTGTTAAAACCTAAATTACAAGTATACGTTCAAATCAAGTATTTTGTGGCATCAAACACTTTCATCCTCCCTCCATCGGCGAAGTGGTGAGTGGATATAATGAGTGAATTAAAAATGTGAACAAGCCCTTTGAGACCACAGAGACCATAAGAAATGTCAACATTTCAAAAATCCAGTAAACCTGATTATTAACATTCCAGCTGCACTCCCATCCGGTGAGGAAGCTGTGCTTAAAATGTTTGCTCTCAATTGAATATCAAACAAATGGAATAGCTTTGACACCAGAAATGAATGAATGAAAGGACAGTCTATGAGGTATATTAAGTAGATTTTATATCACACTACAGCATAAAACACAATCTGAAAACCCTGTGTATAAAAAGAGGACTATAGTTCTCTAAACCTTCAACTTCCTTTACGTTTGTGCTAACGTCTGCCTGATGTGGTGATCTGTTGGTCATTTATTTTTAATATCAATCTGAGAAAACTGTGAAAAATGACTCATATTCAGCAGTAATCACAAATCACTCTTTTTTTTATCTCAATTTCCTCATTAATAGTTTCATTGGCAGTAGTATTTTTTTGCATGAATAATCGTATTAATCATTCATTATAAATAACTTGAAATAAACACAATATAAATATAGTACAACATATAAATATATGCAAAATTATAACCCACATGATAACGCCAGTGCTTTAATTACTGGTGCCCCATATGAAAAGTCTATTCTAGGAATGGCAGAGACAATGTAAATTGTTTTGAAGTTTCAATACTGTCTGTACGACTACGTTTGTTTATTTCTCCTATACGAATCCTTTTTCATTTTCGTGTTTTTGGCCTCTGTCACTTGGACTCAAAGATTAATTGATAACTTTCAGTGGTCAAAGGTCATTTGAATGTGGCACAAACAGTATTTAGAAATATGTACACGGAAATAAAAAATAACTAGGATGTCACTTATCGCCTCCTGAAAACACATTTGTATTCACCGGATCAGGATTTGTATTTGGTTCTGCACCAAAGACAAACGTCAAATTTCCAATCTGACTTCCAAACACCTACTTCTGAATAATGCAGGTCACTGAACCTAGTGCGGAACTTGCTTGAAATGAACCGCTCTCTTCCTCTTGGGACGTTTTCTGTGTCTTGTTTTGGTACATTTAAAGACTATGCACAGAAATATCAGTAAGAACACCAAAGAAGACCAACGCAGCAACGTCATCCAGAGTGCTGCACATATCTGTACCCTGAAAACAAAAAGAAGATTTTGATTAGTGTGAATAATAGAATTAAGGTGGTTAAAGTAAACTGTACTGTAGTCTGACCTTTTTAAAAGCTGATCAAGACAAGTGTGATTCATTTGTAAAACACGGTTTCCTGTGTCATTGTGGATTTTTCCATTGGTGGTCAGAGGTGGAGTTTTGGCAACGGTGGTGCACATCCGGTCTGCGCAGTCATAGATGGGTTGGCCTGATGATTAACAAGAAAGACACTGAAACGTCACTCTCTGATTAGCTTGTGAAATATTGATTTTATACCAACCTTGAAACAGATCACACCCTGTGAGTACACGCTACAAAGCATATAAAGTATTATAAATGTCATAACATGAAGTTCCTGTGTGGAGAGTTTTTTAAGTTTTTTTTTTTTCAGGAATCAAAACATAAAACTGAAGGCGTGGTCTTTTTTTTTGGGAAAAATTTGAAGGGTGCAGTGAGAAGTCCTGTAGTGGAATGTAGGTCATAGTACTATTTGCTCCAGTGTATTTTCTGATATCACCACTAGAGGTCATTAAAGTCAAACTCTGACACGGATGAATTCAAATCGATTGTATTAACAATGTATAACATATATATATATATATATATATCATTTAACAGTATTCACAATGATAATGTTTATAAATGATAATTCCAATTAATCCATTCACCTGATTGGAAGTTCTTTAGCTCAACTAATGGTTTAGGTGAGACTATTAGACTATTCCCTTTTTTGACAGCTTTTTTTGAAGCAAGGAGACAAGTAAGGATGCAAGGAGACAGGAAGCACCTGTCCTGACATTGAAGTCGAAAGAAAAAGTAACTTAAGGTAGGTTTTAGTTTACCAGGAAATGCAAAGACGTCACATTTCGAAACCCTGTATATGCCAGAATTTCCAAAGAATAAACAGACTTGTAGCGGTGTAACTTGCCCTTTATCTCATAACATATATTCAGCTGCTACACCCGACAACGGAAAGTATAAATGTAGGTTGTGTTGTTCAGCTTTGACCCATAAAACTGTGCAATAAACAAACAGCTGAGGAAATCAGCTGTGAGACTTTATCTTGAGCAGTATCATAATCATACCTGTGAAATCGTAATGTCTGTTAGTATCTGCTGTGTAACGATAATAAATCAGAGTCTCAGCAGATGCTCTGATAAAACAACTTATTTGTTATGATGTCCTGTAAATGTTTGATTATTCCCTGTAGACATCAGAGGAAGCGTTGCTGATTATTACCTTTATATTTCTCAGGAGAACACAACATCTCATCTGTTCTTACCTGGCATGGTGACAACATAGATACAGCTTCTGTTTGCAGGCCTCAGGACCTGCACAGAGAGGAGCTCACTCTCCTGACTGCTCACGTCATTGGCGGCCACGCAGTAATAATCGCTGCCCTGTCCCACGGAGCCGCAGTTAAGATACAGTTCTGATGACGGGTGAGGGAGTGAGTCCTCGAGGTGAGTGCGTCGATGCCAGGTGTAACGAACACCAGAGCCCTGTGCACATTCACAGTGCACAGTCACCGGCTCCCCCCAACACGTGGGCCCGTCCACCAGAGATGTCAAGGGCCAGAGTCTGGGTTTGGACACCGGAACTGGCACAAAGAAGAAAGCGCTTTATTTGAATCTATTCGACTTGACGGCGAAGAGGAGAAGTTTGAAAACACGCTTTAGATTTTGATAATGTTGTGATTGTAGTGAACATTTAAAGGGTTTCTGCTTTTCTTACCTTCAGTGACGACCAATTTAACTGAAGTCATGATGTCGGCGTATATTTTATCAATCCCAACCCAGTACGCTCCAGCGTCATCAAACTGCAGACCTGTGACCTTCACAATCAACCCTCTTCTTCCTCCATCTATGATGTGGGATCTGCTTCTGGTTTGAACGACCTTTTCTGAATGCGCTAAAATCGTGCACGTTTTACTGGAGGCCCCTCGACACCAGTACTTCTTACTGTACAGGAATGAGTTTGTGTCGTACTTGCAGAAAAGAAGGAATTCGCCTCCAATATGTGCGGTGATTTCTTTTTTATCACACTGCAGCTGAAGGCTTGCTGAAAAGACAAGAGGATGATCAGACTCAGACTGTGACGCATCTCATTTACATTTAAAAAAAGCTGCCATGGAAATCAGACGATGGTTCAATAATCAACTTTTTATATCATGTGAACTGATTTAATTTCAACAAAAACATGCACAGATGGTTGATGGTCATGAGTGAAGTGTTTCAAGTCTAAATTAAAGAATGTGTCAAGGAGAAGAAAAATAATAAATATAATTTTCACACATTAGGAAGAAAACCATGTATTTATATTTATAATTATTTTAACAACATCTAAAATAATTGTGCTCACATTGAAACAAACAATTATTTGATAAAGTACACCTTTGTTCAAACGAAGAAAAACTGAAGAACATCAATAACACTTATTTATTTAAATCTCCCGGTTATGAATTAAGTTCACATTATTGATCAAATTATTCAACCTTAAAAAATCCTACTCATAATGACACCATATCTAATTTATCCATTATCTTTTCTTTCTTTTTTTTAAATTATTTTATTTGTGAAAACATTTTCTTAAGGGAAATCACATCTTTAGCTTTTATATCTAAAATACTACATTTAAAAAAAAAAAAAGATTGTCAATAGAAGTTATCATAAATCACTCACCATGGAAAAGCAAAATGAGACACAATGTCTTCATGTTGTTGGTGAAGGTGAGAGTAGGAAAGTTTTGCATCAACACCCGAGTAGTGGACTGTGGTTGAAGCTCGTGCTGTACTGGTGTTTCAGCTTCCTGTGAGGTGGAGGCTGGTGCACACGCTGAACACACACACTACATTACCTGCTTTCAAATAAGGTCACATTTATCTCACGTTGAGCAATTTGCACAAGCTCCTCGATATATAGTGAGATTTGAAGAAACCTTTCACTTTGACTTCGGACGTCACTTTAATTTGTTTTTACACATTTCACACCCTTACGACACGAACTCACTTAAACTGTGGTGTCATCTGCAATATTAGACTTTCTTTTCTACAGTTGTGTTTTTTGACAACAGTAAATTGAACCACTCATGTCACCACTAGATGTCACCATATTATATTATTATTATTATTATTATTATTATTGGTATTTTAACCTTTGTATCTTTATGCACAGCTATGTAGGATACGCATATACAGCATATTCACGTTTTATTATTTTCATTTATTTTATTCATTTTATCGCTCTTTCAGCCTGAAGTTAAAATTATAAACCAAACTGCCCCAAATTTACGATAGAATAATCTTGTAGAGTTTTGTCAGAGCTTATCTGACTGGAAATCTGGAACTGGTTTATCAAAACAAATGCTTTTTGTGAAAACACAGCTGACAGAAATGAAGAGAACTGGATTTTCCAGTTTTCTTAACCACTCCCTCTGCCTCTGCCTCCATCCCCGACCACATCCCTCCTCCGCTCGACTTTTACAGCTGGAACAGCTGTTCACGCCTGTTTGTAAGCGTGTGGCCTCCTCTGTTTGTGGGTGTTTCCCTCCCATTCCCTCTGTGACACTGCAGTGCAATCAAACACCCCGGTGACTCTAGGACCCAGTGACAGACACCAAAGGGGGTGTGGCAATTTTTTTTAAATATGACCACAGAACCTGTTAGTTTACTCTTGCTTCCTCAGACAGTTTGAATAGTTCCTTCACAATAGTTCCTTGATGTGAGCGTTGCACCAAAGAGGTGCTCTGTGCAGCAGCAGGAGCACACGGCCCTGAACCCAAGCCTTAACGACCTCACTGTACTCCATGACTTGTGGACGAGGACCTCTGTGACCTGTCATGAGAGGTGTCATATCCCCGGCAGTGAACAGCCAGCCATGGAGCAGCAGGCCCGGGTACTGAGGACTTTCCTGGCCCAGCTGGAGAGACAGGAGGCTGAGGATGAGGACGCACTGAATGGATTTGCTGGGGAGTTCGCTGTGAGTCGAGACTTATGTTCCTTTAGTTGAAATCCAGCTGCGAGTAGTATGGTGGATGAAGCCTCAAAGTTTGTTCTTGCTGAACTGAGTGGAAGCACAGTGTGAGTGAATGTTCCACATTTTTGTTTTGGGGAAGTAACACGCTGCTGTTGCATTAACAGCTCCAGCACCATACTTGTTCTTCCTCTTTGCACTGATGCTCGTTGTTAAAGGCACATGACCATTAAGACCTGCAGGCTAAATGCACTGAAAGACCTGAAGGCTAACAAAGACTATTTACATAGACTGTGATTTGTTCACTTATCTCTTCATTCACACACACAAAATAAATATGCATCAGACGTCTCGAGCCTGACATCAACATCTGTGGGCTGCTGCCATGGTGATGGGTGACATGCCAGCGCCTGAGGACACCTCAGGCTGCTGTCATGCTGCTCGCACCCCGGCCACTCCAGCAGAAGAGCTCTCTTGCATCATTTCCTTGAAGAACAAAAAGCACTTTGTGGTTTCAGCAGTGCAGATGGTCCGCGAGGCCTAAAAGAGACTGCCTACGACTGCATGCAATCGCCTGTGAACAAAAAGCCCAGTGTCCCTCAACAAAATCACATAAGCATGGACGTGCCATGAGTTTCAGCATCAAACCCACATGGAAATCCTCGGTTTATGAGTCAGTTTCTCGTGAAATGATTCACAGATTCTGGTCTTCAAGCGGTGAATCACATACAGAGAAATCATGTGTGACCGCTGAGCAATTGGTCACACAATTTCCTTCCATTAGTAAGAAAAGCTTTATTTATTTATGAAGCACTTTAAAACAAAGCGATAGATACAAACTACTTCATAACATAATGAAGTATAAAAAACAGAAACACAGCAGTTGAAGAAAGTGAGAGAACATAAGAGAGTTTGAGACTTTTTTTAGTTTTATTGTATTGAACTGGTTAATCTAACAGTGAACAATAAACTATTCCAAAGTTGAGGAGCGGAAACTATTAATGTCACGTTAACTGAACTCTCACAACATCCAAGGAACCGTTACTAATCTGAGAGACTTTCTATTTCTACACGGACACAAAATATTTCAAAAATAGACTCAAGGGCTTCACCGTGAAGATCCTGATGAATAATAACCAGATATTTACATAAATTCCACTATTGAGACAGGCCGACACCGGAGAAATCGAGACAAGAAGAGCTGAGCGGTTTCCTGAGGTCGTTGTGTTTGACATTGGTTAGAAAAAATGAAAAGCTATATTAAAACATCTCATTGAAATTCCCAACGGTAGAATATAAATAGTGAATCAAACAGGGCCGAGAACCGATCCTTGGGGGACTCCATAACCCAAATCGTTACCAAGTCGTCTAACGTTAACTGGCTCCCAGGAATTCTGAGTGATTCTCTGTGAATGTAGTTGGATTTAATGTCCTTCATGTCTTTCAGAGATTGAAAAGTCAGTCAACCAAGTATCGCACCAACAAGACCTTCCCCACCAAGGCAGCAGACAAGCAGGAGAACATCAAGAAGAACCGATACAAGGACATTGTCCCCTGTAAGCTTTTGTCATCATGATATTGGTTTTTTAAAACATTTTTCTCCTTCTTCTGTGACATTTCCTGTTTCTCTCCTTTTAGTCGACCACAGCAGAGTAAAGCTCATTTTCACCACAACTAAAAATGACACGGACTACATCAACGCCAATTTCATCAAGGTAAATGAATCGTGTCACTGTGAAGAGAATCCTTTTTATTCATACACAAACTCTGTGTGTTATTTTTATACGTTCTCTACGTTGATGTGACTGATATAGTTTGTATGGTCTCTGACGATATGTTTTCTTGTACAGGGGGTGTCGGGGGAGAGGGCGTACATTGCTACCCAGGGTCCTCTGCCCCACACGGTGCTGGACTTCTTGCGGATGCTTTGGGAGTACAACATAAAGGTAGAGCACGACTCAGCTGTCATCTGTTTTTACTACGACTCCATAAAGTGACCTTTTTTAAACTCCTGCTCCTCAGTTAAAGATTTCTGTATTCTGTGAGATTACATCTCTTATCGTCCTGTGTGACTACAGGTCGTGGTGATGGCCTGTCGAGAATTTGAAATGGGGAAGGTAATGTGATTATGCTGCTTATTCTCTTTTTTCTCATTATGCTGTTTTTTTTTTTTGCATATAGTTTCGATGTGGACCACACCTCACACTATGTGAAAATGTAAAATCACTTTTTCTTTTTGGGGTTGTAGAAAAAGTGCGAGTGCTACTGGCCACGGAAAAACGAGCAGCCATTTGTTTGTGAGCCATTCAAAGTTCACTGTGTGAGTATTTCTGTTCTCACTGTTGCTCTATTCCACTCTGAAATTATAATTTCACTTTATCTGAGTCATATAACATCTACTCTTATTTTCTTTAAAGTTTTACTTTTACTGCTTTTATTAAGAACAGAAGACGTTCACATTATCTGCTGTTTTTTTTTTTACAGGACTCTGAGGAAAATAAAGGAGATTATCTAACAAGGACATTAAGGGTGACTTTCCACAATGTAAGTGTTGTTTATATCCATAATTGGGACGCTTACATTTACTGAGAAATGCAGATTATCACCTGACGTGTTGATGTATCTGTGAGACAGGATCTGTATGTGTTGTGAATGATCAGCTTTAATAATGACATATATAAAAGTATTAAAAGATAAAATGTGTGACCATGGGATTATCTACAATCTTTTTTTCCAGAGTAGTCGAACTTTGAAACAGCTGCACTACATGAACTGGCCAGATCACGGCGTGCCCGACACCATCCACCCCATTCTGGACATGTTGCATGAGATGCGTTCCTACCAGGCCCACGATGACGTCCCCATCTGCATCCACTGCAGGTCAGACGCACGTCCTCACAGCATTTATAGGTGTCCTTTGTGCAGCGCAACACAGTGCAAATGAAGAACTCACGCACAAATGGAAAAAACAAGTGTGAAGTGTTTCTCACTGAAACGCTTTGTGAGTTTTAAGAAATGTGTTTGTGAGATCATTGCCTTTATTGGTGCTTTGCTGTGTTCCCTTGCAAACAAACCAACACCAGTTATTGATTTTGCATCAGCAATTGTGATGGAAGACTTGGACGGACAGACTTACTCTTCTGAGAATTTGTTTCCGCTTTATTACTTTCACCAAGGGAGGTTCTATCTTCACCCCTGTCCGTTTGTTTATGAGCAAGATTACACAAACACAACTAAACGTATCTCCACAGAACTTGGTGTGAGGACGTGGAGTCAGGGAAGAACCCATAAACACTTGTTGCAGATCTAGGAATTTATTTTCACTTTCTTTAGCTGCGTTTTCCCAGCGAATAATTGAAAAAATCAGGCGCATTTAGGAAACTGATCTACGACCGTGTGCAATATTTCTGCAGCTTGATTGAATTCAAGGGACCTTGGCTGAGGAATAAGCTCCAGTTGCATTTTAATTTCTATTTAAACACGTTAAAACACTTTTTTTCAGCTGCATCCTTGAAAGACACGAAACCAACACAGTTTTTTATTGCTATTGTTCAACAGTGGTCACAATGAAGAACCTCACTTGGTTTGATGGACTAGTCGCTGTGGGAATGTGTCCTCACACCACTGCGGGCAGCGTCTATGTCCCCTGCGTTAGGCCTTAGAGTTGCAGACACTTCCTGTCTTTGAAACAGGAAGCATGTGTCGGCGGTTAGCCAACGACCCACAGCGTTTTATACTATACATGTGGGCGATTCCCCTCAGTCTACTTACGTTATACCCCCATTTACACTCAAACATTAAACATCACACACTTACATCAACTCACATCAACACACAGAACAGAAAACCTGTCTTCGTTAGTCTGGTGGGGTCTAAGGAATATTTCTCTTTATGCACCTGAGCAAAAGGTGCCAATAGATGTTTTTTAGGTTTTTAGGAGACAGAATTTGTTCAATGGCCCATTGATTATTGATTAATTAATCGGTATATTGGATTTAACATTTAATTTAACAGATGTTTTTTTCTTTTGGGTTTAAGAATTACTAAATGAAACGAAGATGAACTAAGCAGCTAAATAAAAATGTGAATCAAAAGCACAGCTCACCGTAAAATGCCCCACTTCTCTCTGAGGATGGTGAGTCAGTCACATCACGTCTGAGAGAGTTCGCTCAGAGAAAAATGTTCCTGATTTTTGTTCCTTTACATTTACAAAACTCTTCAGTGTTACATTTACATCACCAAGAATATAGTTGAATCGAAACCTGTCACAGTTTCATGTAGAGTGTTCAGCTGTAAAAATCAGGAACTGACCTTTAACGCAGAGTATCTAATGTGTGTGTGTGTGGTGAAGGTGATGCAGTATGAACATGAATAAATTAATTCCTCAGAATTAAAGGAGAACAAAACGAGACAAAACATAAATAAGAAAAATAACATAAAAGAAAACACATCTCCACCAAGGCCCAACATTGAATTCAGTCACGCTGCACCAAATTTCACATGTTCATACATATCAGTTCCTTATTACGTTTAATCAAGATGTCGTCTTTAACTTGTGTTGAACTAATAATAATTTGAGACTGACTTCCTGCCGCTGTGATTGTAGCGCCGGCTGCGGCAGAACAGGAGCCCTGTGTGCAATCGATTACACTTGGAACCTCCTGAAGAAACAGGTGATATGTTCCCTCCACTTTCTGCTGCACGTTATCAATCTAACAGTGAAGCATCTCAGCTGCATCGTTCTCTCTGTGTGTGTGTGTGTGTGTGTGTTTCCAGATGATAACTGCAGATTTCAACATCTACGACTTAGTTCAGGACATGAGGACCCAGAGGCCCTCGGTGGTTCAAACAAAGGTAGTTTTATTTTTAACATCAAGCGCAACCACATTTCAAGCAATTCTTAATGTCAGCTCAAGCTTCCTTCTCTCAACAAGCTTTTGATGATTCATGCTTCAGCACCGTGCAAACTCACAGAGCAGGTTTTTTCTGTTCAGGAACAGTATGATCTGGTGTACAGAACCATCAAGTTGCTGTTTCAGGGATACCTGCAGGCCGTGGATGCACAGAAATGCAGAAATGAGGTGAGCAACCACAAAAACACACGCCGTTGCAAATCAGCTGGAGGAGCAATAAAAACATTCACTGCATGTGTGAATACATGAATGAACGGATTCAAAACGGAACAATGAAGGTTTTGTCTGTGAAACTGGAAGCTAAACACTCAGAGATAGTGATTTTATTTACATACAGTCTTAGAAACCGTATTCTCTCTCCGTCTGGTTCGCCTTCAGGCCGCCACGCTCGTATCGTACGCCCCATTCTTGCCATTTAGTGCACAGCGTGGGGAATTCCTGTCGTTGACGTGCTCCGTGTCATTCAGGCTTTCAAAAACCTTGTCAACAACACATCGATCAATTTTCTCCAAGACCACACGTCACTTCTTGTGCCTTCAGCAAACCAACAAAATGCTTCATAGGTGTAATTCATGTCCACAGAAAAGTGCTGTTGATGGTAAACATGGGGTGCAGGGACATATGTGCTTCATTTCAAGCGCTGTTGTGATTCACATTCGACCTTTTAAACTGTCCAGGTGACGATGGTATCATGTGCTATGACGCCTGACTCTGAAAACAAGCTTTCGGACCAGGAGCTGGTTTTGCTGCCTCAGCTGCAGAACCCGCAGAATGAGGAGAGGGACGTTTCACCACAGCACCACCCACCCTCGCTCTCCACTCCAGAAAATCTCATTGCCTCGACATCTGAGGACGAGCAACAGTGGAACCGAATCCGGGCCTCTCCTGACGCGGGGGTCACCAGCCAGGACCTGCAGGAGGGACCCGGGACCTCTCCCAAACAGGTGCACACGAGCCAGAGCGCCCCCGCAGCAGAGGAGAGGGATAACCTGCCGTCACTGAACCTTCCACCTTTACCAGACATCGCCATTTGCCTGATGGTGGAGGACCCGTACTTTGACACCCCCATGAGCTCGCCTTCATCCGAGGAGGTTCCCATGGACTCTGCTGGAGACGCCCGACCGTGGATAGTCAGCCCCGCCTTCACACCCTCGTCTGCTCCAGAACACCCTCCAGAACATATCACGCCCGTGTCAGGTAAATGGTCGATGCACGTGTGAATATCACAGACAACAGAGCAGCAGAATTCAGTTTGGCAGGTATATTGTGCTCTCTGATGTAGATACTGAAGAACCTCACAAGGATGAGGAGGCACCTCCACCGTTACCTGAACGAACCCCTGAATCCTACGAGCTGGCTGTGGACGCGGGTCGGTGAAACGTCTAATTATCTAAGCTGACTTCACCTTTCAACAAATCGAAACTTGAGCGTATAATGATTTTGTTTTTTTCAGAGCCCTCGGATCCCTGTGAAAGCGCATCGCTCGTCATCCCTCACAATGCTGCTGCTGAGGCTGTCAGGGAGTGGCGAGGTGAGGACATCTCATGAATCTCATGTTGTTGATAGCGAACACACGCTGAGGCTTTTTCTCCTAGTTCTTATCCAAAATGGGCGATGATTGTTGTTTCCATATTTCCAGGCAGGTCGCCCTCACCTGTGCCGCCACTTCCAGAGAGAACGCCAGAATCATTTGAGCTAAATCAAGGTGACCTGATAACAATATTAAACAATAAATACCGCCTGACCTTTAACCACTGAAATCCGATCCGCTGATCTGTGACTGACAGCTGGTCAAAATATAAAGAAACTCCCAGACTGGAGATATATTTGGTGAGGCCATCGTGACCTTGACATTTGACCTTTGACTTCTAAATTCTAATCAGGTCATTCTTAGGTCCAAATGACCATATGTCCCAAATCTGAAGAAATTCCCGAAAGGCCTCCTTGTGATATCACATTGTGACGGACGGACTCGGACTCACATCACCTCCTGCGACTGAGATATTTGTGCGTTGCATGTTGTACTTAAATGTGTAATGATGAAATATATCATCCTCGCTCGCCATTCAGCTCCCGTTGAGCAGAACTCAGACGACTCAGCAGCCGTGAACCTGACACGAATAGGAACGTCTTCAGAATGGTGCGGTGACTCAAAATCTGCCTCGAGCGCGACTACGCACGAGACGAAACCTTGGCTGAGGAGTAAAGTAAGAATCTAGTCTCTTGAGTCTTGAATCATAAACTGAAAAAGTTCTGTGAGAGTAATATTCTTCTCTCTCTTGTAGAGTCTGAGAGCAAAAATGACTTTCTCAGGTAATTTCTTTTATTATAACACAATTCTCAGGATTCGTTGGTGAACGAAAATATATGATGATGATGAATTTAGATTTAATGTTCTTTCATTCGTGGCTCGATTACTTTGAATAAACTCATACTCACAAATATTCAAATTATCCAACAGTTAATTTACAATTACTACGTGTGTAATGATATTATATCATTATTTGTATTTTAGTCCCAGCAGCACGTTTCAGTCTTGTACCAAACACAACATCAGAC
Organism: Paralichthys olivaceus; assembly: GCF_024713975.1. Lineage (NCBI taxonomy): Eukaryota > Metazoa > Chordata > Actinopteri > Pleuronectiformes > Paralichthyidae > Paralichthys > Paralichthys olivaceus. Next base: position 24,436,745 of record NC_091098.1, read on the forward strand.
CTTCATCCCGTCTCTCCGCCTCTGGTCCAGAGACCAATGACTCCTCCGCTGCTTTCTCACAGTACGAAGGAATTAATTTCATTTGAACAGAACGATCACAAAAACAAAAACGCCAGCTGATAAATTCAAAGTTGCTGTTGACTTGATTTCATCTCATTGTGCAGATGAAGACAGACGGACGGACAGAACCCCAGAGTCCTTCATCCTCAACACAGACGCCGGTGAGTGCATCATCATCTTCCTCACAACTCCACTTTTCACTATTTCAATTGACTCTGGTCTTCTCCAACAGCTCAGGAGCAACCTGCCCTGCAGCCCTCAGGACAAGCACCTCGCTCTCACAGGGTGGGGGTGTCGGCCGAGTGGGACGGCAGCTCTCAGCCCAAGAAATTCCTCGATGTGGTCATGAGCAGAAGCAAGGTAACGACCATCGAATGGGCCTCCGGAAAAACAACATTACTGTCTTATCTTCTGCTCTTGTTCGGACATAAAAGTTTCTTCTCCCCCCCCCCCCCAGAGTGTTCGAGCTAAAAGTTCAAAACAAGGTACGTTGGACCTGGAAGTTGAAGAACAGCAACATTCAGTGTTTCTCATTAAAAGACCAAATTAACAGCATCTCATAAAAACCTTCTAACGAGCCAATATGTTTCAACTACTGACAGAAACTTTAGACATATAAACAAACAATCTTATGCAGACAAACACACAACCTGCTTGGCTGAGTAAATAAAATAGAAAAGAGTAAATAAAATAGAAAAGAGTAAATAAAAGGATATCACGCATATGAAATCATAAAAACAAAACGTAGTGAAAGATGACAGAATAAAACAGCAGTGGGACGGTTTGTGGCTTCAAGCCCATGTTTGTTGAAATGAAGAAGAAGATGGAAGACGTGGGTCAATCAGACTTGTCTTTGTGCTATTTAGCAGGTTTACATAAAATCTACTCGATGGATTAACACTTTAACTTGGTGGAGTGATCCGGAATGTGTCAGGAAAGAATCCATTACATTTTTCAATTTCCTTTAACAAGATTTCTTGACGTTTTTGTTGATTTCTCAGAGATAGAAAATAAAAAAATCAAGTTTGTTAAGATATCACTGAGTGTGGAGTGATTGGATGTAGTTTATCAGTGTGTTTCTGCCGCAGAGCCCCTTTCTGCAGTTTGGCGGCTCGCTCCACCTCCTGTGGTCGTCACGGCAGCAGGAAGTGGTGAGTTGCCTCAGCACATTAAAAGACCCTGCACATTAGCACACCTACCTCATGTGCGTATTAATAGACATGTGAACGTTCAGCCACAGACATCACTGACAACCTGTTAACACAAGTTCTTCCTCTTCAACCCTCGATGTGACACACACACACAAAACGTTGAGCTGGAAATGATCAACCATCAAGGCAAATTAAAAAGCAGCAAATCATTTCAGTTTCCATCTGGTTCTCTGTTCATCAGCACAAACGGAACAGCCTGATTTGAACCACAGGCCCTCGCTGAATGCCGAGGCCTCAGGAAACCAGTCAGACAAAGGCAACGAGAAGGGGCTGTCGAGAACAAGGGTGACACGAGAGACAGAGACAAATATAAGTGATAGTTTCAAAGTGGCGCCATCAGCTAAATCTGTTTTTGTTTCGTTTGTCCAGAGTCTTAGGTTTTTTAGACACAAACAAAAAAGTAAGTAAAGCCAATTTAAAATAAAGCTCAATAAACACACTTCTAATGTAAAAAGTGACTCTAACATGTCTAAAAACTACATCACCAGATAAAAATGCACCTCCACCACCTCCTAACGAGCCGGGGGCTGCACCTCCGACCTCATTTTTAGCGTTTAAATTTGGTACGTCCACTTCACTTTTTTTAACATTTGGTCTGTTTCAACACAGACTCGGTTTTTTTATGACTCCATCTTCTCCTTCAGCAGGATTTGGAAACCGTTTCGGAAAACCAAAAGGCCCGAGGAGTCACCCTGAGTCTTGGTTCTGAGGCAGCCACCGCTCTCTGAGCATCAGCGCTGGTGCTGTTTGGGGACTCGAGACATTTGGACGTTCCGCAGACACGAGAGGCACCAAAGGCCTCGTCTCTGTCCTCGTCTCGAGCAGCCGAGAACAAACAGGAAGTGCCTTGCCACCTGCCTTCAGCCTTTTGTACTGCACGTGAACTGAAGTTGATTTTTATGCTTGACCAAGGCCTCGTTGGACAATATGTCTCTCTATAGAATAATGTTCCGTTTAACTTGATAAATATATTTACTTAGCTATATATATATATATATATATATTTGGTTGTGTATGTGTGTGTTTGTGATTTTGACATGATATAAGAAAACGGGTTGAACAGGACACGACGTGAACCTCATGTGCTTTTCTGGATTCTTTTAAATGATTTTAAAAGCACATTCTTCTTAAAGAATCATCAACATGTGAATTAAACGATTTTTGTGAATGTGATGCATATTGAATATGCATTTAATGTAACGGTCTTAAATAAACGGGTTACACACAAAAGTATTTATTAAAAAATATAGAAAGTCAAGGCATTCTCATTGGGGTTTTTTTTCCTACTTTAGTCTGGATCACATTGGGACCATTAACCCAGGAAAAGACGTCCGAGGACAAACATCAACAACGGCAATCATCACAACAAGTGACAGAATTTGAACTGTCAATTTATTTCTACATCGATTCAGTGAGTCGAGACCCTATGACACCCGACACACGCAGATAACCCCTCCGCCTCCAGACGGGGATCTAATGTGTTCAAGGCAAAATATGATGCAGTGATTCTTTGCACCAGCAGACGTAGAAATCAAAAAGCATCAGTAAAATAAAATCAATTAAAACATGATGGCTGCCTCTTCTGCATCCTGCTCACCAACAGATAAACCTGACAGTTTTAAACCAGGCTAAAACCCTACACACAGAACAAGGCACTAACTCGGTGGCGGGATCACATCCTCACTTCCTTTACAGCACAGATTTTACACAATAAAAGCCTTGCTCGGAGCTCATACCTCCGCCAAGGCCCATCGGAAATATGTAAATGTTAAAGAAAGAGCAAAACTAATTCCTAGATCTGCCTCCTGATTTGATCCACGCCGAAATTTTAGTGGTCCTTTCTCTAAATTTCCTGGAAATCTTATTTTGTAGTTGTAGTAATTTTGGGGTGAAAAGCAACACTCCCCTTAAATTCAGTCAAGCTGCACTAAATGAATCTGGGAAGTTTTTTGTCACCAAGATCAAGCAGACGAACAAATAAATGAGCAAACTAACCGACAGAGGTGATTCGTGGGAGTTCGTTCTGTATAAAAAGTTCCTTTAATAAAAACACGATCCTACAACTGCGCCTTCATCGACCTGCAGTGACGTCACCAGTTCAACAACTAAAAACATGTGAATAGATTTTAATCAAATGAAGAATGAGTGCACGGACAGGATTCACATATTCTCAGCGATTAACTACATAACGTGATATTTACAAAACAAAGTCCGAAGACGTACATCCACACGATTATTCATAATAGCGGATAGATTCACAGGAGCTCCTGTAATTAGATCATCTTCTTCTTCAGTCTTCATCACCGGTTATAAAACCTGTGTTTGTGTGTTAAGTTCAATCTTAAGAAAATAAATAAAATATCAAAAACAGTATCAACAGTAAGAAAAAGGGCACAATAGAAAATTTAAATAAAAGAATCACGTGCAGTAAGTGCAACTTATAAAGTGGATGAGAGCGTAATTAGATCATTGTGTGTCGCTTAGTTTCAAAATAAAGTGTGAAGAAAATGTCTCTTCCTCAATTTCTAAGATAAGTATTTCAAAATAAAAGAGTTGGGTTAATTTCTCCATCTGTCCAGGCTGTGGCCAATCCACTCATTCCGACGTGTGGCAGGATTTGATTGGTGGTAAAGGTCTGGATTCACGATTAAGTCTCTTTTGGCTAAAGTTAGTCCAACTCACAAGTATTTTATACAATCAGATCACCTGTGACTTCAAATGCCTCAGTGAAATAAATCTGCCAGGAAATGATAAAATAAAAATTTCTCTCTTTACATGATGCAAACCTTTTCACTGAGACAGCAGAGAGTTCCAGTCCAGGTGAAGACGGTAAGAAAGAGTATTATTGTCGGAAAACAAACCGGGGACATTTTCACCCACGTTTAAAGATTTTAAAAAATACGTGAAGAATAAATCAGATCGAAATGTTTCCTGATTGACGTTCAGTTGTCAGTTTTAGTCTAAAAGTTCTTCACCCTTGCTCCTCTGACAGTGGAGAGAGGTTTGTATTGGAGGAGAAAGATCATTGAGGGAACTGAGTAGTGTGGCCCAAAGATTTTGGAAGTGTCGGCTCTTTTGACGGCGTGCAGCCAGGGTGGACTGGCGCCAGGGAAAAGTGAAGATCCTGGTAACTTGGGGGCGAGCGCGCGGACTTGGTGGGTTGCGGCGGTGCCGGCTGAGGCTCCCGCGGAGGTGTCGCTGGCCTCTGGAACTCCGGTTCTTCGGCCTTGGCCACTCCGCCTCGGATGTTGTCACCCTGCGGTCGCGCACACGGGGTGACGGTGCCGTCCGGACTGGCAGGGGAGGAAAACGAGACCCGGCCTGTGGTGGGGCTGATATCGCTGCGCTGCTGCAGCGGCTCCTCCTCCTTGACCTTGTCCTCCGAGTGGTACTGTTTGAGACGGATGTGCCAAGCCAGGCTACAGACCGCAGACACCGTCTTGAACTGGTGGATGACGTTCCTTGGGATGAAGTAAATGTCGTCGTCACACAGCTGCACACGGACGTACCGGATGCCTTCCCTCCTCAGCTGGTTGAGCTTGGCGTCGTCCACCCACTGGACACACTGCACAAAGACGCACAGTTTAAATTAAAGCGGTACATGCCACCTGTAGTGTGGCGGTTACAAAAACCAAAGGATGCACCACAACACGCCGCTTTTACGGAAGTTCTCACCTGAGACACTGGGGGCTCGTACAGATCGAGCTGCAGCCTCTGGACGACTTCGTTGAAGTCTCCCGCCTGGAAACACACGACATCCTTGGTTATCCGAGGTCGGTTGTTCCTGCAAGAGATCAAGCGAACAGAGTGACGTCTCCTGCCTCACACACCACGATGTAACGATGATGACGGCTCATCATCAACACTCACCATTCACCGAAGTGCACAGCCTTCAGCACCCCAACAGCTGCAGTGCTCTGCCAGTCGAAGCTCTGACCTACGTGGTCGGCGTGGGCCTTCGTCCGGTCCTCGAACAGAACCTCTCTGGGTTCGCTGGCCCTCGGCAGATAGTGCAGATTTTTGATCTCATTCATTGACCTGGACAACAAAACAGAAACGAGGGGGCAGGACGATAAGAAGCTTTATATTCGTTCTACGAGAAATTATCATCTGATGTTACGGATACGGAAGTCGTGTTTTGGGGTTTGTACCGGCGTCGTTTGAAAGGAGACTTGGGCATGTCAGCGGTGGGAACCATTTGTTCCCCCGGTCGCACCCACATGATCGGCCCATCGTCACTCTGAGAGCGACAGTCCAGCTTCAGGCTGGAGAGGCTTCCCCAGGGGAGGGTCATCTGTGCACGTTCAAACACACATATTTCATATTTCACAGAGCTCTTCCACCATTTTTAAAAAAAACAACTCAAATGTATGTTGGTGTGAGTTCAAACTAGAATATCAGTAGGAGTGTAAAATGTATTTTAGTGGTTCGACTGATAAAGAACAAATTAAAAGCCACAATATAATCATAAAACACAACTTGTGATTCAGTTAATGCAAATAGATGTTGCCCCCTGGTGGCTGAGATGTGTGGTCCTTTATTTAGTCTGCAATGGCATGGTTCGGATTCATCACGCCTGAAGTTACAAAGAACTGTTGTGTGACCTTGATGGAGTCTTTTCCCCAGGAACAGCTCTTAAAATACACGAGTTCGTTTCCCACTGACCTTGAGAAAAGGTGATTCCTCCAACATGTCAAGGAACTCTGGGAAATAGTCTCCGACCTCCTCATCCACAGCTCCGACCAAACTGATCTGCCTCATGGGTCCAGCCCGATATGTTCCGGAACAGTAAGTCCGGTTCACCTAGAGCAGGAGAAACAGCTCGTGTCTTTCAGTGTGTCCCAGTTCCATAGTAAATACTCATCATACACTCAACCCAGTCCACTTTAACTTTTTACAGTTAAAATACACAGAAATAAGGAAGATCAGTTTTTTTTAACTTATATATACTGACTACTTTTGAATATACATATACACAACATACTTATTCTGTTGTCCAACTGTCCAGCAGCCTCTCATACAAAGCCCAGGTTATATGTAGAAAAATAGAGAACTAGCTGTGAATTGTAACGTCTCCGTTCAGGGACTTAATGTCCCAGACAGAGAGGATTCTTCTCTTAGGGACACAACATGATTTAGGTGCTCGTGCTTCAGGTTGAAGTATCCGATAAGATTCTTCTTTCACCTTCGAACTTCCATCACAAGCAGGAATACACAAAAAAAACTACTTAACATTTTCAACCATTATACCAGTTTAGGTTTTAGATGACTAATATTTACGAGTTTGTTCAGTTTGGTGCAGCTTGATTGAATTTAATGAGACTGTCTCGGTGGAGGTTTGTGCTCTACTGAGTAATATTCTAGTTAAACTCTGTGATGGTGCGGCCTTGTTCCGTTCTGTGAACATTTATTGTCAAATATTGACGATATTTTGTGACTTGGAGTAGATTTCAAATGATTACTTAATTGATTAATTAGCACTGCTCCTATAGTACTACTCTGGGATCTTTGAACATGGATTAGTTGAGCGACGTGTCAAGAGTCAGGTGGAAACTCTCACATACCTGAGAGTGAAAGTTGGCAATAGTTGTGGTCTCAATGTCTTTCTTGCCCAATATCTCCATCTTGACGTGCGTGTTGGGGAAGTTGAAAGCAAAGTAGTCCAGGAAGTCGGGCAGGTAGGCGGCCGCCCTGTGCACCACCGCCAGGGCATAGGAGGCTGCACCTCTCGGCTTCTCAGCGAAGGCCAACTCCAGGAACTCCTGGGCGAAGCTCTCCATCTCAGCCGGACTGAGGCAGGCCAGCTCATCGGCGTAGGCGTGCAGGACGGACCCCCCGCCGTTGGCTTGCCTTTCCTCGTGCATGAGGCGTCCATACCAGGTGCCTGTCTGCAGGGAGGAGCTGCGGATGTAGTGATCCTGGTGGGACAGGAAGGGGACGTGACCCAGTTTGAGAGCATGGAGGTAGGGTTGGTGGTTGGCTATAGTGTCTCTGCTCGGCTGGCGATTGCTCTCGCGCTTCACCGTGCCAGGCCGAGACGTTTCAGGGCGGATCGTCAGACTGAGATCTGCTCCCACGGTCTGAACCGCTTTGTGGTGCATGTGTCGGACCTTCTTGGCACGGTGCTCATCCTCATGCTTCTCCTTCTTCTTCTTCCTCTTCTTCAGGAGATACTCCTCCAGCGTCAGGGACTCGATGTTCTCGTTGTGAGGCCGCGGCTCTGCAGGGACAGAGAGGGGGAAAAGTCAAGTGAAGCAGGGGTGCGTGCAGAGAGAGGAGGGGGATCCTCCTCCTCCTCCTGAACACTGCGTCTGAATATTCAATACCTTTAGGCGTTATGTATTAAATTTGAAACGGTAGTTCATGATGCACACACGTTCTCTTGTTATCATACAGGAGGAGACACCGGACTGACCCAGTGTCACCTTAACACCACTGAAACTGATCTTCTCTCTTAAATAACTAAATATCTGTTTACTTCTTAATAACAGCACAACTCCGCAGGAAGTGGAAATAAAAACTAAATTAATAACACAAGTTACATGTATGTATTTAGCTCATATATATATTGTATTTATAATTATATAAATTAGGACCAAACCACACCTGACCTCTTGACCTCTTACTGACTTTAGAAAATACTCGTGTGTACTATACATATTCCAAATAGGACATTTTTTCAGAACCTATGCACAAAATGTGTATATTATATAATATATATGTAAACTTATCTATATTCTGCATATTCTCTCACTTTTGAAATTCTTTATTCTATTCTGATTTATACTTGCACACGTTCTCACTTCTACTTCATTCTGACAATCTGTTGCTGTAACAATCGATACACCTCCTCTCGGACCTCCACTGCTCACCCTTCTTCTTCTTCTTCTTCAGCTCGCTGTGCTTCACGTTGGCCTCGGTGTTCTCCTTCTTCAGCTGCAGCCTCAGCTCGGTGTCCCGGTGCTTCTCTCTCAGATCCTGCGCCGCTTTGGCCTTGACCACTTTGAGAGGCGTGAACGTGAAGAGCGCAGGAGGCTCCGGGGGTCGCTTCTTCTGCAGCTGCACCGGCGGCACCTTCCGCGGAGGAGGAGGTGGAGGTGGAGGAGTCGGCGGCGGCGGAGTAGGAGGCAGAGCCGGCTGCAGCCTCCTCTTCGCCCCGCTGGTGAGACTGTGGTGGTGGTGGAGGACATGCTTGTCCACGTTGTGAGGTTTGGGATTGTGCAGCAGCTGATGCGGCGGGAGGCTCCGGTGCTCAGCGTGTTGATGCTGGTGGTGATGGTGATGATGATGATGATGATGGAGCTTCACTCTCTTCGCCTCTTCCTCACTCCTCTCCAGTCTGTCCGCTGACAGCTCCCTCTTCCTCTTCCTCCTCTTCCTCTCCTTGATGAACCTCTGCAGACTGTCCCTCACCTTCTCTTCTCCCACTCTCTCTCGCACCTGCTCCACTTCAGCTGCCATCTTTGCACGTACACAACATTTAAAGGTCTCCGGACTCTCGGCGCGCACGTCCCCGGCACACTGTAGTCCGCGAGCCGCGCGCCTGTAGTCCTCCTCGGCGCTTTTGGCCCCGTTGCGCACGCGTGGCGCACGGAGCTCTGGGTCGTGTAGTTTGTTTACACCGCAATGCTGCATGGGAGTTGAAGTCTATTTTGCACCGACTGCGTGCAGCTCGGCACGCACGCACTTCTGCCCCTCTGACGTCATGGCTGGTTTGAGCCACAGCCACGAGAGGCAGTGTGTGTGTGTGTGTGTGTGTGTGTGTGTGTGTGTGTGTGTGTGTGTGTGTGTGTGTGTGTGTGTGTGTGTGTGTGTGTGTGTGTGTGTTACTCATGTTGTGGGGACCTACATCTGGATATACAGTCATATAATAGCGGGGACATTAAAGGGACAAAACAAAAATCAAGTCCCCATAAACATAGAGAGTCTTTTTTTATTTAAGGTTGTTCTAAGGTTAGTTTGAGGCTCAGGTTTAGTTTTAAGCTCAGGTTTAGGTTATTAGGGAAGTAGTGAACTTGGTTGAGGTTTTAGAAAGTCTACAGGAAATAAATGGAAGTCAGTGTGATGTCCTCTGAAGTCACGGAGACATGATTGTGTCCTCAAACTTCATTTCTGAGGTCTTGGTTCAGGTTAAGGGTTAGATGTGAATCGTGTTGAGGTTAAGGTTAGGATTTGGCTGTCGACAATGACGTCATTGTTTATAACAATAATAGCTACGCAAACCTTTATGTGTGTGTGTGTGTGTGTGTGTGTGGCAAAAACACACACACATGTTCAGCACTTTCACAATAAGAGACAAAGAGAAATCAGTTTAAAAGTTTAAAAACTTTCTAATATTGACAATTTAAATTCAAACTGAACCTGCGTATGTATAATAGGCCTCAGGTTGTTTAAGTGAGTGGTTCTCAAACAAAGAATATATATAGAGAGTAACACCAAGTTGCATGAATATGATTTATGTAGGAAATGTAAACAGAGTTTTTTATCTCACTACAACTCCATTCATGTTTTATCAACTGCTTCCCCTGTCACCGGTTATGTTCGGACTTATTGCATCTTCTGAAGAAAACGTTTGAGAACCACTGGTCTAAGTTCAGGCTGAGCAACTTGTAGAGTTTTCTGACAGAACAATATTGATTTTGGTTTCAGGAAGTATCTGCAGCTGAGAGGAGTCATTGTTTTTCATGCAAAGATAGTTGATGTTAAAAATAGCACAAGAAGCAGCAGGACTCACATTCCTTCAATCAGATACTCGACAACAAATGTACCACAGCAGAAGTGTTTATTCAGTAAACCTTTATTTATCAGTGCATGAACAGAATGCCATGACCAGATTATTTATTTTCACCCATTTTATATCCTTTCCTCTCGGTTCCCTTAGAAAAATAATGAAACGATTTACAGAGGTTTTGTTTTTTTTTTTTCTGCATGAAGGCAAGTATTTATACAGGTGCTGTACAATTTATAAACATTTACATCTAACCATGATGTTAAAATCAAGAGACGTCTTTTGTTTTTCTACGTTGGAGCAATGCAAGGCCACGGTATCCTACATGGAGATGAACCGGAGAATCGTACATCGGCAGCCCATCATTCCGCAATAAATTAGTGAACGGCCTCAGAGTAAATGCTGCTGTGCATCTTTCAAAACAGGCACGCTGATGACGCCGCAAGTTCGAACCACTAGATGTCTCTGCACTCCGCCGTTATTAACAACACTACATGTTCTGCTCAGATCAGGGCACAGCTGCTTCTAATAAATAAAAAATAGATTCTTTTTTTTTTTATGTCCCCGTTTAATTAAATTTGATAAACTTCAAATGGAACTCCCGGAAAAAAAAAAAAGGCAGCCGAGCCGGTTTTGCACACAAACACCCCCCCCCCCCCCCCCCCCCCCCCTCCACGTGTGGTAAATTAACTGCATTCTTTTGGGAGCCTGGTTTTATTTATAACACTAAAGTGATAGCCACGGTGTTGTTAATAATTAACAGCTAAGCAAACAAAACAAAAATATACACGCCATTTTTTTCTTCTTCTTCCTTCTCACATTGATGGTCACGTACTAAATAAAAAAATAGATCAAAAATAGATTTGGAGGTTAGAGTGAGGAGGAAACAACACGTCTTTTGTGCCTACAATAAAAATACCAATATCTCTCAAAGTTTTCAGCGACAGTTCAACTCGTCTAAATGAAGTGTCAATATACGTGTCATCGCTTTTGTTAAATAATAATAATATATGTTTCTGATTAAGTATAGTCGATGCTACGGCGAATATCGACAACACACAGGCCTACCAGTCAGTTTGTATACGTACACACACAGACCTAAAATACAGAGCTGCAAACAGTAGACGACAATATGACTCGTGTGACCGTGCAATCCTAGAAATAGAATGCATAGATGGTAATGCTGTTATTTCGGATGCTGACGCCTATTTACACATTCTATTTCTGTACTTTGAATCCACATCGAAAGTGAAATGACGGCGTGGGATATGTGCACTGACAGTTTGTGTTTACATATATAACTTCAATAAATTACATTATGCTTTTTTTTTTAATTATCAACACACATGTGACAAACATTAGAACTAGAACCACAAGTATCTGGTCTGCTGATTAATGCATATAAAGCTCCGGGGCAATCTGTCCACCCTCCTGTAAGCTAATGGGATCAGAGTGTTTCAGAGTGTATGAATGCAGTCACTCACACTCACACACACACACACACACACACACACACACACACACACACACACACACACACACACACACACACACACACTCTCTCTCTCTCAGGCCGTAAATGACTCAGAAGACACTCCGTCACCCTTTGCAGCCAGTTTTTAAGAGAAACTCACCAGCCTCATTTTTTCACTACATCCATCAGTGACAGCCACAGTGACTCAGTCCTGCCAGGAAGAGAAGCTGAGTGGTTGTAGGAATGTGCCTTAAACCTTTAAAAGTGACGAAAAACAAAACAAACAAAACCAAAAACCCAGTATCCTTCATGAACGTGAGCAGACGGGAGGAGCCGCTCGTCCGATCTTCAAACCCGAGTCTGTGATTGGCACAAAATAAACTTCGGTGTCTCATCCAAACGTCGCGCTCTGACGCCATCTGATGTGAATACTCAGGTGGGTGCGAGCACGTGCGTCGGATCAGACGTAAGCAGCTTCGATGCAAACCAACCGAGGCAAACTGGGTGAAAGAAAAAACAGAAAACAACAACAGCCGAGCAACGAGAAGCTATGTTGCTGGTTACACAGTGATCTGCTTCGTCCAAAGAAAAAATCCTTCATTCCCGGATGTTCAGAGGCTCAGCTATATCTTCATAGATGCAGAGAGTCCTGGAAAGATATCAGACATCTGCATATGTTACGTCCACTCGGGACTGGATCTTGGCCGAACTGGGAACTTTCCACGGACCCGGGGTGATGGGAGCCTTCTTGCTCGCGGTGGTCCCGTTGCAGCTGGGGTCCTGGATGCTACTGCTCGAACCTCTGGGGTCCTTTCTGGTCGCTTCATCGGTCATCCCGTGGTGCTTGCTCTCCCGGTGTTGTGTGTCCCCCTTCTCTCTCCCGCTCCTTCGGTTCAGGGTGCCACTGTCGGCATCTGACCCCGCCCTCTCCCTGTGCATTTGGGAGTAAGACTTTTGTGCCGCTGCGTCTTGCTCGGCTCTTTTGCCTTTCTTGTGGCGTTCGACGGTCGCCCAGCTGTTGTCTCCGCTCTCCGTGGTCCCCCTCTCCTGCCGGTAAGGTGCATCCTCCTCCTTGTACCTCCGGTCCTTCCCCTCTGCGGATGGAACACTGGGCTGCTGGCCAGCTGGACGCCGGGGGCTCTGGGGCTCCTCCAGGTTCTTCACAGGCACAGCAGGGTCATGTTCCCTCTTGGAGCCCTTCCTGGTGCTAGAGGAGTAGTGGTCTCTCTGCCCTGGGGATTTTCTCTCCTTGCTCATGTCTTCCAAGGATCCGCTGTGGCCTCGCTCTGTTTTTCTCGGGCTCTGGGAGCGCTCCACGTGATCTCTCCAGCCGTCAGCGGCTCTTTTGGGACTCGCGGACTTGGAGTCGGCCCTGCTTGTCTTTCTGGCGCCGGGGCTGATGGTGCGTTTATGGTCGTGGTGAGGAGGCTGCTGTCCTCTCGATCTGTTAGCCTGCCTGCCGGACTCCTGACCGGTGCCAGGGGACCCAGACGCCCTGAAGTCCACCCCAGAGAACTCCTCAGTGACGGATATTTTGGGGGAAGATGGGGACAGTTCCGAGGTAGAGAAGAAGACAGAGGACGGAGAGGCAGGAGACGAATGTCCATCAGATACAGAGAATCTGGGAAAGCTTGAGGTTGGAATGGTTACTTTGTCCTTTGCACCTGCGGAGCAAGCAGTGGAGAGTGAGACGAGGATCGAGCTGAGCCGAGAACACATGCAGTCAATTAAAGAAAACAGCAGAAACTAAAATTTCCCTGAGCTATTTTGCACATTGTCACATGTCATGCAAAAGAAGCACAGCAAAATCCTGATATTGTGAAAAACTTGTTTTCCATCTAGCTTGCATTCTATAATAGCCCCTTGTAATTTCCCTCTAAATTCATGCCATGTTTGAGATACACATCAGCCGACGACAAATACATTAAAAAAAAAAAGGTGCTAGTGTTCACCCGCCTCTGACGTTTCAATTTTCACTCGAGCTGATAAGAATTGCACAGCTGTGATTGAGAGCAGATATATGCAGCAGAAAAACCAGAGAGAGAAAAGGAAGAGTGATGAACTTGGTGGAGCCGAAATGAGCTTTTGGATTTCTAAGAGGAGCAACTCGTAGAAATTCAATCTAATTTGGTTTTTGGATTGAAAGGTTCATGCCAGTGAACGCACACGGATCCTTCCACCACTTGTCACTCACTGATCAATATCTAGTTAAGCCTAGACTTTGCTCCAGGTCGCCGTCTTCGTGCACGCTCAGGATGAGGTGTGCGTTCAGTGGCATCTCAGGTTTTTTTTTTTTTTTAATACCCTTAAAAATAATAACTTGCAGGGATCTGAGGCCTCGCAGCGCTCCTGCAGGTCTGTTCATTCCTCTAGGACTCACTGCTTTAGTTCAACCCGCCAGAGAAGAGTCCACATATCATTACACTGTTTTTACAAATATCTAGTAGATGGATCGAGGCGATGAAGTCAGAGAATGACACTTAAAAAATCTGGGAGATGAATCACTTTGAAAGGACAGGTCAAAGGCAAAAGAAGGAGGAGTACAAGGTTTACCACGGTTATTAGGGACAGACCAAGAAAAGCAGTGAGGCCTTTAGTGATGCTCTGGTTTCATGTAGAAGCACAGGGTGGAAGAAGAGTTCAGACCTATAGGAGGAAGAGATACATCGGTAGAAGTAGACAGCCGTGCTGGTGCAGAAAACAGAGAGAGCGAGGCAGATACAGAGGTGGATCAAGAGAGAAGCTGGCAACACATGCATGAGAATAAAGAAAGTCAGCACCCTGCTATCAAGCATATCCATACAAAAGCTTCTATTGTGTGTGTATGTGTGTGTGCATGGTTCTCAGCTGTCACTCACTGTGATCCGGGACCAGGCCCTGGCCGGGTCGGAGCAGCAGATGGACTTTGCTGCCGCCCGCCTGGATCAGCTCGATCGCCCGAGTGTGTGTGATGCCCTGGGTGGCCTCCCCGTTGATCTCCACTATCTGATCCCCGACCTGTGACGCACACATCGCAACAGGAGGATTCTGATGAGTTCAGCTGCTGTTGTTTTAAATGAAATCACTGGTTTTCAAACGGAGATGTGAGGCACAGACGGAGAAGTGCGTGAAGTGGAAGCGACAGTTGCACGCCGGGTTTCTGAAAACAACGTTAAGAATTGATGCACGGGCATTCGGACGCTGCATCACAGAGCCTGACACGGAGATAAGATCTATGGTTCCGACATTTTAAGAGCATAATTTGTATCCGAATATAAATAATACAAAAATATAAGAAGAGTGATAAAAGCAAAATCCGTTGTTCGGATTGTGAGAAAACTCCTGAGTAAGACTTTTCATTTTGAAGTTTCAGTCGTGCCAGGTCGTAGTTCATTCTGAGTATGGAGACACCCTGACATCGTAACTCACGTGTATCCTGCCGTCTTTTAGAGCAGGTCCTTCCTCAGCCAGTCGCAGGATGAACAGTCCCATGTTGTACTCTTTCCCTCCTCGCAGACTGAAGCCGAAACCCCGCTGGCTGCGCTCCAGCTCCACCACGAAACAGCCCTGTGGTTCACAGAGGAGTCAGAGAGTGAGCGCTGCTGGGCAGGCCTGAGACAAACGTCCCGGGTTCTACACTAAATCCCTGCTCGGTAGTTTTAACCCATTCTGCTCAGGAAAGTTTTATTTTACAGAATAAAAAATGCAAGAAAATTTGCATTTATACACAGAAGTCACCTTAAAATCCATGTTGGTCGATAAGATTAAGATTTTACAAATTACAAGCATCATGTTCATTTCATCAAGATGTGAGTAATCTGGTTTTACCTGCTTAGGGCCTGATGTGATGAGTGCACCCATCTCTCTCTGTGAGAAAGAGTTCTTCATCTCACTGTCGCCGTTCCTACCGCAAAAAAACCCCCAACATATTATAATGTGACCCACATTCTGCAGATAACGAGAATATTTACTCTTGTTTTAATGCGACGTGTGAATTCAACGTCAGCACACAAATAGCATATTCAAGAGTCTGAAGTGAACGCTGACGATTTCAAGATTTTAAATGAACTGCACATTTGAGCCTGTGCAGTGAGATCAGCAAGGAACTAGAATGAAAACAATCCTCCTCCGAGTTCCAACACTCCACATATGAAACCACATTTAAATCCACCAGATCAAATATCAGTCCCCTAAACATGCATGACATGAATTTTTCCCTTTTTCGCAGCGTTAAAGACCAAAAAAAACCTGGATCTTAATCCCTGATCCAAATCTGCACGACATCCTTCCACTGAGTTTTCGTGAATCAGTAGTTTTTGCGTAATCCTGCTAAATACCAAACAAACGCGGATGAAGGCTTTTTACTGCAAACACACAAAACACTGATCCAGTGTCTGTGAGGGATCAGATATGGTGAATTTGTGCACTCTCTCCTCAGCACCACGGTACAGATGCTTGTGCGGGATGGGAGCTACAGACCATGAGATGTTCTATATTACGGAGACGGAGAATAAAGGATGAGTCTCTTCCTCCTCCTCTGTGTCCAGTGTGATCCACGCATCGCCACGCCTTCACTCCAGCAGCAGCAGCCTCTTCCTCTCCGTTTCATTACTCGACGCACAGAGACCAGTGAAAATCCTTCAAAAAGAGCCGCCCTGCTTTTACTGTTCAGCGCCAGATAAACGGGGGGCGCACTTTAGTGCTCGGCAGAGCTCATTACAAAGCCTTTGAGGGAACTCACACTAACACGCTGAAGGGTCTCGGCCCTTCTTAGCGAGCTCTGGAGCGGAGAAGAGTTGACGCACTTCACGATGTCAGCGTCGGATGCTAGTCTGGGTTAACCCGAGGCATGTGCTGGAGTTTGGACGGGGGGGGGGGCTCTGCCAAGGGATGGATGCGGGGCTAAATGAGAAGAGGAACTCCTGCTGATAGACGGTGAAACAGAGCGTGTGAGGACGAGAAATGATGATGTAGAATTCCTGCAGCGGCAATGGATTAAAAAGGCTGACACAGGTAATCTTGTTTAAGGCGAAAGATGAAAGAGGAAGTGAGACTCTCCATTAATCGTCTCTTTCTCTTTGCTTCGACGACAAAAAACGGGGAACGTGGGGGGGATTTTCTGTCTCTGTGGATAACAAGGAGAGCGTGGGCCACGATGAAACACAAACTGTGAGTCTTTGCTTTGAGAGACGAGGGACTAATTGATGGTTCAGACTGTCTCTGGTGGACTCGGCTGAAAAGAAGTTGTAGGAGTATGTGTGTGTGTGTGTGTACTTGTACCTTTCTGGATAGCTGGGAGGCTGTTGGCCCACAGCTCTGTGTTGTGCCGAAGGGCTCTGCCGGGCGGAATTTGTTCCAGATGGAGGAGCGCTGTCTGGAAGAGCACAATTCATACAACACCGGTGATCAAAAAAGTTGAGAACCTAAACACAGAAACTCTCAGAACTCAGGCGTTCTCTGTGCCGACCTACCATCTTCAGGCACAACAGTGAGCGTGACAGAGTTCCCTGCGTCCTTGATGAGCTGGACGATGTCGTTGTGCGACAGCTCCATGATGGAGCGGCCATTGACGGCGGAGATGCGGTCTCCCACCTTCATCTGACCTATGCGGTCTGTGGGGCTGCCCTCGATGATGCGGCCGATCTTGTGAGGTATAACTGAAACAGAGAAAACACAACAGGTTGTTTTTATGTGTCTTGATTTAATAAGGAATCAAAAGTGTTTAAACGAAACTTAAAATAATTCGTGAGTTCCTGACCTCCAGGCGGGGGCTTGTTCTTTGAGGTGAGGATGACGAAGCCGAAGCCCTCGTTGTCTTTGCGCTGCAGGGTAACGTCAAAGCACTCAGGCCGGGAGGACGGCGCCTGCTGGACGGCGCCTGGCACCTCGCCGCCGGGAATCTTGGGAGAGTTGTTGACCAGGGCGGATGCAACGTGGTGGGGCTGCTGACCGCCCTCCTCCTCGCTACCTCCATCTGACCAACGGCAAGGAACAGAAACACATCTGGATTTTTGAATGTGTCCTTTTTGAGATCCTTCTCTTGAATCTGAAGGACCTTCTTCAATTTGTTATTCATAAGACGAGTCTGTTGAGTCTCTCACAAACCCTCACATGATTTCTGCAGCATGATCAAAGCTGTTCTTTTTTAAGTACATTCAATCCAAAGTAATTTCAAGAAGTACTTGTAGTATTCATGCAGCGGGTATTTGCAACTTCTGTTTATGCTTTTTTAGAGGGAAATATCATTTTGTTTATTCCCATTCCTTCAATTTGAGTTAAACAAAAAATTATTATTGTATTTCAAAAGTTGACTTGGGAAGACTTCTTGCAGAGAAAAACATTCCGAAAGTCAATTTCAGTCAAACTTCATTAATTCAAATTTGTCTGCAAGGAAATCATCCGGAACATTTAAAGGATTAGTAAAAAATAAATAAAAATCATGATCAAACTTTTGCTCTGAGTTTCTCCTCCAGTGCACAGATCAAACAACGTCTCTGGGAGAAAAGCACACCCACCTGACTGGACCAGTTTCCTGCGGACCGTGAGCATGACTTGACCGTTGCGGGCAGCGTTGGTCATCAGCTCCAGCACTTGTTTGTGGGACTTGCCCTTTACCGGCACGCCATCTATGCAGAGCAGCTCGTCCCCGGCCCGCAGGCGCCCGTCTTTCTCCGCTGCACCGAGCGGCACGATGGCGCCGATGTACACCTGTGGACACAACAGGACATAAGAGAGACAGCTCGACGCTACGATCTGAGGCAGAGAGGGCGCGGAGATGGACGGGTATTGTCCATCTCCTCAGTTGCTCTGAACATTTGATGATATGTTTCTTAGGAGCAAAATAAAGCTTTCAAAGGTTTCAACATGTCAATTTCCCCATTGTCATCAAGCAGCAGCAGAAATTCAGGCAATTTCAGTAATTGAATGCAGCCAAGATATTGATTTGCTTTGTGTCTGACTGGAAATCTCTGGTATCTGAAGGTTTGGGATTTGAGCTACATACCGGCTGATCCGGCCCCTCGCCTCCAAGCACTCTGAAGCCAAAGCCCGACTCCTGGTTCCTTTTGATGAACACATCCAGGTCCTTGGTGTTGAGAGCTGCACAGAGGAGAGAGGAGTAAACAGTCATGTATGTTGCGGTGCTGGTCACGTGTGTATCACATCATGCAGCGGTTCTGAGGGATTTCAGCTCTGAGCCACGAGATAAAAGAGACGTACGCTTGTTGTCCAACAAGGCCCTGGACTTGAGGTAGAGCTCCGACGCGTCCGGTTTGGGTGAAGACGAGAGCAGGGTGCTGCTGGGGAAGGAGAGCGGGTTGGGGGGCATATCCGGCTGACTGGGGGTCTCCGTGCCGGTGACCATCTCCTGCCACTGGGGCTGGGGTGTGGGCTGAGAGGACGGGTGGGGCAGTGGCTGTGGAGCAGGATGGGACGTCGGTTGAGGAGTGGGCTGGGACATCGGAGCCGTGCACTGGAACACAGACACAAGAGCCGCAGGTCAGTTAAGTTTCCTGTATTTATCAAACATTCTGTCTCTAAAAATACATTCTACAATTAATAATATGAATTTATGTGATTTCTATAAACAGAAAGAGGGAAACTAAGACAGAGAAACTGATTGAAGGTGGGGCGACCCTCCACAATAACCAAAACCCCGAACTGCTACACCGCTCTTGAGTTTTAAAAGTGTGCATCCATGCAGAATCATTCTGTGCTGAAGAAATAGAATATTATGAGTAAGCCTGTTGCTGCCCCAGCTTGTCTCTATTTTAAGAGAGCTACACGGAGGAGCTGCACAGGAACAAGCTGTTGAACACAGCGTATCATCTTAAACACCCATACACAGAGGGATGGTGAGTTGCTGTTTGCCAGGAGCCGGCATATTTACCCACATGCACTTCCAGAAATAACAGCCTGGCTAATGTGGGCTCCCCTGAATAATGTAGCTAACACACACACAGACACACACAGACACACACACACACACACAAGATGAAGTTAAAACCTTTTCTGTTTATTAATTCAGCAGCTGCTTTATCGTTGGTATATCCGTAGTTTTCGACTCGTGGAAAATTGAAGGAATATATCTCGACTCACCGGTTTCAGTGATTTCACAGGAGACGTCTGACCTGCGGACGAAGAAGTTATAATTAATTCTAATTAGTTTAGAAAACAGAAGCAAATGTCTCTTATCAAACACGTGGTTTAAAGGATGAGTTGAACGTTTCTGTTCTAGTTTTTCTTCTTGGATTTAAGTGGTTGAGTTTCACACTCACTGTTTATGGA
Source organism: Paralichthys olivaceus (assembly GCF_024713975.1). NCBI lineage: Eukaryota > Metazoa > Chordata > Actinopteri > Pleuronectiformes > Paralichthyidae > Paralichthys > Paralichthys olivaceus. The sequence goes on from NC_091098.1 coordinate 24,456,483, forward strand.
AATTGCATCTTGTGCTGCACTTTGTCACCTAAAGGTTTTTAAATTATTATTTCAGACCTCTCTCTCTGCTTTGCTTTCTGTTTCCCCTCTGTATATCGGCCAGCAGGTGGCAGTACACTCCAGTAGCGTGACATTATGGGATGGGAAACACAGAGGTGACCCTAGGACCATTGAAGAATGTGCACTTGTGTCTGGGCTGAGACATTTATTATCCCACTTGCTGCACCGGAGGTAGATTTGCACATTTCAGAAAGAATAAATCTCTATTTTTACTATAATAAACATTTTGGCTGTATCTTTAATTGATTGTCACTGATCACTATCATCATCATATCTCCTGCGGTGGGCACAGTGCATATCCCAGTGGGATGGACACTAGGCTATTTTCCAGATTTAAATTCAGAGCAGGGAGCCGGGCCAAATCATTTCCTGTAATATTTCAGCTGTAATCAGAGGGGAGTTTTAGCCCCCTGCCTGGAAGCAAAGCTTAACCTAATCCTGGTCTGTGGGTGACCGGGGGGAAGCCCTGCAGCGCTGCTCCTTTTAGTCCTGGAAAGCTGTGATCTCCTGCTCCCTTTTTTTCTTTTTTTAAAGCCGTGACACACACGCACATCCTGCATACGCATAGAAAGCATTGAAGAGTGGTACATTACAGCAAAATAAAAAGTGAGTAAAAGCAGCACAAACACAGAACAAACCCCCCCGGAGCTCAGAGCAGAGCCCAGCTATGTAACTCTGATATATGGGTGCAGCACTGATCTGTGAATCTAGGCTACTGCACTGCGAATAATGCAGAGAGGAGAAGGGCAATGATCGCAGTCCACCGTCTTTCCTGTCTTCTTCTTCTCTTCCTGTATAACTGCCATACTCTGCGTCTTCCCAGCGTAGCTCACCATGTGACTAAGCATGACTTGTGCACGGTGGGTGATGCAGAGTCACAGTGGACCAGAGCGTGAAATCGCTTTATTTAACATTGGGAGTCCGAGCAATGTGGACCGGACACAACACTCCTGTTTCTTTAGAAAAGATCGTTTTAACCTTTTGTTCATTGCTGCTCTAACAACGTCACTGTCTGCAAAAATGAATTTCAAATCCAGTGGGTGGGCTTCGTGCTCCGATTGTTTCCCGTTGCTTTTATTCCAGGAAGAAGGGGAAATAAGCGAGATAAACAAACGACAAAAAGCAGCCTGGGGATTAAAATGACGTCACAAACTAAACCAGCAGAATATCTCCGGGCACTAACACCTGTTTGTTGTCGGAGCAGTAACCTGAGCAGATTAATATAGACGGCAGCGGTTTTACAACAGAGATGACAAAGCATCAGCGCTGAGCTCCGGCAGCTGTGACACACTTGTCAGGATTAGTTCCACGTCTCCGGCTTACCTGTGGCTGCAGTGCACACACACGCAGCGACTCGAACTCTCATTTCTGCAAACTCACCTCCTCGAAGCACCAGCACGTTGACCTCGCTGCCCACAGGCAGGTCTTTGAGGATGTCCACCACCTGGGAGTGGGTCAGCGTCTGGACGTTCTGTCTGTTGATCTCCTTGATGACGTCGCCCTTCAACAAGCCGCGGCACCACTGGGCGTCCAGGATCATCTTCACCTTTTGGCCTAGCGGGCAGTCGGCGATGGCGAAGCCGAAACCTCCGGGGCCTTTCACCAGCGGCACGCTCACCAGCTCCGGCTGTAGCATAGTGGGGTCAGGGCCGTCTTGATTAGGGAGGTGGTGGTGGTGTTGGTGGGGATGAGCGTGGTGGTGGTGGTGGCGGCCTCCGTTGGTCATGGGTGCCACCGCAGCAGTCTGCCTGGACAGGGTTCCCCCGTCTGGGACTGTGTAGTGAGGGTCCTGTGGCGTGGAGGGGGACGGGGACGCGTCCTTGGAGGCGCAGAGGCCTCCCGAGGCGTCGTCGCTGTTGCTGGAGTCCTCGGGCAGCGGGTAGCCTCGGCACAGGACCATGTCCACATACTGGTTGATGGGGATGGACTGGAACATCTGCACCACATCAGCATGAGTCTTCCCCAGCACACATGACCCATTGATGTCCACGATCACGTCACCTGAGACGAGAACAAAGAGCTCTGTGAACAATGTGGGAGCGGTGAACATTTACAGTATGAATAAATAATAGTTATTTAGCCGGATTGAAGAAGTAAAAGTAAGACTGCTGAGACTGACTCGGGATCGGTCATGAGAATATATCGTCAGGACCTTGCAAGATGGCTTCACCAGTACCCGGGATATTCTATCTTCATTTTGGTCTCTTCAGGAGGAAGTGGAGACGTCTCATCCATCTTTTTACGCAGTCTATGGTATAGAGGTTAATGGCGATGGAGAGACCACAGGGGATAGAGACGTGCTTCCTCATTTCATGTCCTTGTGGAGGGGGGCGGAGACTTGCATCACCTCTGGCCTGCACGGTCGACTGAACTGCTGACTGGCTTGTTGGCTGCGATTCAGAAGCCCACCTACACAATCGATACCCTCTCAGAGCAAACACAGCGAAGGTTTCACTTCTTGAAATGAGCTCCGTACCTTCATGGTCCGACCCACTGCACCTCGCTCTAATGACCAGCAACCAAGTCTCCACGAGACGACAGAGGTGCGGTGGACAGAGGGTTTAGCTGATCAGAAGTCAGTAAGTCTTCAAGACACAGCTAAATAAAATAGTTACAGTCCACTGCTTGCAAATTATAACCCGATGAAATTAATTACAATTCATTTCTCTGGTTAAATCAATGACTCTGCCTCTCGAGGGAAATGAAATATTGAAAATAATTACTCTCTCAGATCCACTTTCATGTGGGTGCTCAGCAGCAGCAGCTCTGGTGCAGCTGTAAGAGACTTGCAATCAATATTACTGTAATGTGAAGCCCGAGGCACTTCACTAACAGCAAATTCCAATTCACACAAATCCTTATTCATGTGATCACAGTATTAATATGTAAAGTTAAAAGGGAGTTTACACAGCTAACATGTCGGTGGTACCACGGCAGCTCTACTTCGGAGCTGCATGTAGCGTGCACGTCCGTGTTGCAGGCTGAATGTGAGAATTCTTCAGATATAAGCACGCTCGTCCCCCTCCGGCCATGAAAGGACATTTAGTCTGCGAGCCTATTAAACCTGTAAAATATGACTGCGTGTAAAATGTGGGTGTCAAACATAAACGGAACATGTGCTTTACTGACACAAGTTTCCTTTTTTTAGAACCCTTTGTTTTTGCTTGATCAAGCAATGTGACATTCACAGGGAAACGCCTGCTCTGTGATTGTGTTTGCTTGTGTGTACTCAGGGTACATAAAACTGCATTATGTATAGTACGCACGCCGATGCCAAACCACAGTGTCACTTTGTGCATCGGTACACACGACACGCTCACAGCGCACTTGTGAATGTGACACTGGATTATGTTTTGTTTGATGACACTAATAATAAAAGCCTGTTTGATTCTCCTCCACTCCTCTGTCTCGCAGTTCCACCTTGTATGACTTTGCCCCGAGGTCACGTACAGAGGGATGGACTCTAACCGCTAAGGCCTGAGAGTATAATCCAGATACTGGAGAGCACTTTGATGAACATTAGGTCTGCAGGGGGGGGGGGGATTACCTGAGGCGATCCTGTTGTCGTGTGCAGCCGGCCCATCAGGAAGGACGTTTTTGACCTGAAGGAACTCATCGGGTCGGTCTCCTCCGATGATTGTGAACCCGAAGCCCTGTGGGCTTTTTCTCAGCGCTGTCTGCAGGATAGAACCCTGGAGCTGAGATGGATCTCGTGTGAAGCCCCGCACTCCTCTAACAGGCTCTTCTGCTGTGGGGATGATGAGGGGGAAAAGAGGAAGTTTGACAAAAAGTAATGGAAAAATAAACAGATCCTATTTTTACCTGTTTTGCAGAAGGACACATATTCTTTACTCAAGTAGAAGTACATATATTTTTAGTTTAAAAGAGTAAAGAATGAAAGGACAGGCTCGGAAATGTACTCAAAGTAAAAAGTTCCCCTCCGAAGGTCATTTCTACCGGCTGTCAAACTTCAATGAACATAATAAACAATGAACTAAAAACAGGTTAAAGCAGGTGGGGCATGAAAAATGATCCAAAATGTGTGAGGAAAGTACAGACACATGTTCAAATGTAGGAAATAAAAGTAAAAGAAAATATTAATACTCAAATAAAGTACAAATTCCTGAAAAATCTGTGTTTGAAAACATACATTTCTATTGTCTTTCTGTCTTTTTAGCATATATTTATCGTTCACTGCTATTTTTTTGGAGTTGTGTTTCTTGCTCTGGGAAAATTGCTAAACAAACTCTGCTTACTTTTTAAACTTGAAGTCAGGGGCATTAACTCCACAGATGAGATTTTAAAGTTCACAGGTTGACGTGTGCTGCAGAGCTCCAGAAACGAAAGGGAAACGGAAAAAGCTCGCTTGTAAATTACCATCTGTCTCCATCAAAACAACACTCGCACGTTGACGTGTTTCGACAGTGCATCACTCACTGCTGGTAATTACACAAGCATTAATAAATTGGAATTTAAAGTGCAAACTGAAATAAATCACACATGCATGTAGACACATGCATGTAGACACACACACACACACACACACAGATCCTGCTGCTCCGCTTGCAAAGCCAATAAACATCGAGTTATTACAAAGCGTCTGCATTCTGCTCCACTTTCATCCCAAACGATGAATAACTGCAGCGATAAATCCGTCCTGAAATGCACCTGACATTTTCAAGGTAAACGTTTCATTGCATATTTCCGTTTTTTCTTTTTTTGGCGCCTGCAGGAAGTGTAAATGGGGCAACTTCATAGAAGACGGCAAAGGAGGCAGAGGGAGAGAGAGAGAGAGAGAGAGAGAGAGAGAGAGAGAGAGATAAGAGCGATGAGACAGAGAGAAATAGAGTTCGATTTGACAGAGAGAGGGAAATTCTAACTGAATCCCGACTCTCCCCTGTTCCCCCCGCGGTGTGAGTCGATGAGACTGTGAGTTATGTGCAGGGTCCCTTCATGCTTCTTCCCCGACAGTTCCCACACTGATACACGGTGGGACATCAATCTCATTAGGGAAGGTACAGATAGACGAACCCCCCCCCCCCCCGCCACTGCCTCCTACACCACTCTCAATGTGTCATGGGAATGTGATTTGCATAACTGCATAGCAATCCGCAAATGAACGTGACCGCTCTGGAGAAAAAAAAAAGAAATGGGAAGGGGATGGGGAGGGGGGGGGGCTGGATTAAGATTATGCCAAGTGTGATTAAGATGACAGTCCTGCAGTGGAGCTGTGCCAGAGAGGTAGAGTGCAAACATGAAGTTTGTCATGACAACTGAAGGTGTGAGCGTGTGCGTGGCCATGAATAATGTTCACACACTCTGTCAAGAAACTGTCGGCACTGTTTGGTGCATGATCACCAGGAAAGCAACACTGACAGCGGAGCGGCGAGAGAGGGGGGGGGGGGGGGGGGGGGGCAGTGAGAGCTACACACCAACGCTATGTTTACATGGTCTTGATTAAGCTGTGGGGCCACAAAGGGACAGTGTGTATTCTCAGGGGGGGGGGGAGGGGGGTGAGGTGATTATATGAAATGTCAGACAGGATCGTCAGTGTTGTAATTATGGCTGCAGCATAGCGCCACGTTTGCTCCACTGCTCCCGCTGCATTGTCTGGGAGGTCAGGCTCGCCAGCCCTTGTCAAAACAGCGTTTAGAAGCTACCTCACGCACGTCCACGTATACCCGCACAAGACCGCTGGCCATTAATTATCATTAACGAGGGTGGAAAGGTGCAGAACGGGCGCACGGGGGGGGGGGGGTGAGCGGTTGACGCTGCAGGCAGTGGTGCACAGAGGCAATATCATCCACAGACTGCAGAGAGGCTCAGCTGTGGGAGGTGGGGTCTGCCTGCAACAGAGTGAGGCAGACACTTCTGTCCGAGGGTTGTTTGAAATACAGAGGCTACAGTTTGAATACTGATGCGGTGACGCGTCGTGTGTTTGAGTGTGATTCCAACTCGCCCCCTCTTCTCAGACATTTACACTGACTGAGGAGAGGGTGATTAAACAGCGACATTCCCCACAGGTGGCAAATGATGAACAGATGACCCGGCGGAGATGCAATTTATGATCATGAGTCACTTTCAAACCGCAGTCTCCTCATTCTCCTCGCTCTCCTCCGTCTCTCCTTCCCATCGTCCTCTCTTCTAACGAGAGATCTTTGAACTGCTCGGGCAAAAGCATTTTCAAAGGGACCTCGGAGCCCCCCCCCTATTTCATATCTACTTGTCAAAATGAATTCAGCCGCCCAGTGAAGCGCTGCTCCATTATTCAAATTGAATATCATTGCTTCAGAGGCAATGGGCTGTTTATCAGCAGCCTGTCAACTGTTAGAACATCCTGCAGACAGACACCTCAGCATGAAGGAGATGATAAAAGCTTTCCAGTGTTTGGATAACACGTCCAATAACTTCCTGTATGGGTTTTTGTCTTCAGTGAACAAAAAGCTAAAACTACAAAGCTGGAACCTTTGTCTTTATGACACTGTTGCACGTTACGGGACGGTGGAACGAGGAGGGAACGCAGCACGACGTCTGAAGTAACAACTTCTTGTTGATGACGCATCAACTTCAAACATTTAATTAAGTTTTGATAAAAGATGTTTAATCTGTCCCTGATGAAACTTGCTGTAAGAGCTCACATAGGAATCCGTCCAGTAGTACATGTCAATCAATCCAATACTTTCAATTAAAACCAAGAATAATGTAAAAATATGATTTTGATTTCTCTGATAATCTAAATAAAAACTGAAATGTTTGCATGCTACAATGTGCCCCCCCGCCCCTTTCTCTTTCTCTCTCTTACATTCCAGGATGTAATTTAGCGCTAATGACCTCACTTCCTGTCCATTTCCGATGAACAACCAGAGGATAACTTCCCGGCCCTCAACCTAAACAAGACTGTTTGATTTAAATATCACAAAACTGACTCCGGATCTGCTTATTGATAAGAATATCTACTATGTTGAGAATGTTTTAAATCACGACACCAGCAGTAACTCGGTAACTCGACTTCTTTCCGAGCATCTTCACTTGTTTACATGAAATTCAGGAAAAATAAATAAATGAAAAGGAGGAGGAGGAGGAGGAGGAGGAGGAGGAGGAGGAGCTGGGTGCGGGTGGAGTTACCTGAGGGCGTGGCTGCCGGTGGCGGGACGGCGGTGGGCGTGTCCACACTCAACTTTCTCTTTGCTTCCATCACTGGATTCTCAAACTGGGTCTTCTGGTTGATGTGGCTGCACAAGTGAAATAACGACGTTAGATGAAGAAAGTGGAAATAGTACAAGCTGATATACATAAATCTCGACTGTGCATGGAAATACATTCCTGTTTTCCTGTTTTTCACTCTACGTCAGTTGACGACTCACAGTCAGAGCTGCCGGCTGGTGTTTCTGCTTTTTGTGTTTGCCTGTGGTCCTGCAGCTTGTCCACAGTGTTGGTAATGTTCTCTGCCTGTCATGCAAACTTGTGATTTGACTACGAGCGTATAACCAAGCCAGGGAGGCGGCACGTCATGCAGCATACAGGCTGTTCTGGTATAACTAACCCAAATCTGCCAGCGGCAGACAGAGCAACACATATAGAGGAATTGAGAGCATGTCCGTAACAACCCATCCATTATCTATACCGCTATTCCTCTGAGGGTCGCGGGACAGGCTGGATCATCGGACGGGTCGTCAGCCAACCGCAGGGCTGACATAAAGAGATCACTCACACTAACACTCACACCTACGGGCAATTTAGAGCTTCCAATAAACCACAGCCTGAATGTGAAGCTGGAGGAGCTGCAGAGAACCCACACAGGGCAGAGGAAGAACATGCAGACTATAAATAAACCAGGCCTCAGAGGATGATGACTTTAAATCAATATCACGATTATTTCAAACTTTTAATGACTTTATTTTATTATTGTTATTATTTTGGATATTTTCTCAATGTGTTTAAATACGTGTCTCATAAAAAATTAAAAAGAGAATTCACCGACATGACCTCGGAGATGAAACATTTATGGACATGCCCAGTTTATCCAAAGAGAATCGGACAAAAGGGGACGAGTTGCAATTTATTCTTATTTTATTATTTATTTAAGTCCACAGTGCGCTGATGGGATAAAGTTCTTGCTGAGTGAATCGTAAACCCCTGGATCACAAGATTCAATAAAACAGATGTTAACGTCAATAAGTTCTTTATCACATAACGCTCCCAGAGACGGCCTTCGTTCCCTCCACGCGTTTCTTTAAATAAACAGCCTCGCAGCTTTACTTTGGGGGATTCGACTCAGAACTCAATCTAAAAACAATTAACGATCCGCAGGTCGGCACCTGTTGTGCGCTGACACGTTTCCAGCCAACCAGAGAAATGTCCCTCTGTGGTGATATGGTAATAGGGAGAGAGGTAGCTCATCTGCGTAATGAGCTTTACCAGTTGTAAATCCCCGTCATGACAGCACAGTGGGAAGACATAATGCATTGACGATGCACATTACAAATTGTGTGTGTGTGTGTGTGTGTGTGTGTGTGTGTGTGTGTGTGTGTGTGTGGGTGTTCAACAAAAAACCCAGACTCCGTGCTCTTTGCTGTGCATGACTCATGCACAAATACCCTCCCGAGTCAGGAGATAAACATTCCCAACACTTTTCTCTGATTTACTCGCCGGTGTCTGCCTCACTTTCTCGCTCCCTAATTGCCACACCTCATGTTTTTTGGGCGGCAGCTGAGGAAATAATGAGACTTTGTGTCACGTCGTCGCACTTGCTTCTTCGCTCACAACAAAAAATTTGCCAGACAAAGAGACAGAGACGGAGGAGAGGCAGCCTCTCAATGACCCTCTTGCATAAACAGCCGCGTCGATACCCCCTCCCCCCGGCCTGCAGGTCTCCCCCTCTTTGTCCACAGTAATGAGACTAAAATGAAACACTGTGCTCTTGTTTACACTCCTGGTCAGAATGGAACCTCGCCCTGGTTTCCCTCTCAGGGACCCTAAACCTTCATTGTCTGCCGTCCTCACTGTCTCCTCTCTTTCTCGTACGCACACGTACACGAAGCTGGAACCCACCACTGTTATCTGGGCTGTGACATAATTGCTTTCTGCAGGACTGTGGGAAACTACAGTGTGAACGACAGCGTGACGTGCAGCCATCACATGGTCCACACCTCCCTTTAGATTCAACACGTGTGATGATTCTATGCATTTGGAATTTAGTGATGAAACTACAACTGGTATTAACATCTGTCCTGAGTTATTTGATCACAGTGGTCATGTAATAAAGTACATTTACTTCATTACTGTGCTATTTCATGTATCTGTACTTGACTTTTAATACTTAAAGCACGTTTTAAAAGAAAGTAATTATTTACTTTTACTGAAGAAAAGTTGATGTGGAACTTTGAATTTAGCTTGAGTATATTTTCATCCATTTAATTTAAGTATAATGTACTTTCTCCACCACTGCCACCTCCACAATATCAAAACCACGACATAATAATCAATACTTTTTTTAAAATGGTAAAATCTTCATAGCCGTGTGCACTCATTCATTAACACCCCCACCCTTCCCCCTCCCTCGCGCCGGCATACAGACGCAGAAACATTGACATCGGACACATCTGTAAACTCAGACCAGGGAGAAAGTGACATCATCTGGTCTCCGTGAACACAATCATCGGTCAGGATTATTTGCATGTTGAGCTCGGAGGTGAGATCACTCATAGAAACAGGAAACACATTCAGGTTGAATTTTACCACCAGTTGTGCACAGACAAACTTAAAGCCGACCATCAGCGATCAGATCTCTCTGGACAGATGTTGATTCCATGTCTGAACTTCACTGAAGTCCCAAAGAGACTAAGTGTATTCATATATAAACCATTTCCTCGACACCCAACACAGCTCACAGATGCGGCGCTTCACGCTCAGGGAGAAGTTTACTCACTCCACGTAGTAGGTTCCATACTGGGGGTCCTCAATCTTCTCCCAGCCATAGGGCAGCTCTGTGGGGGGGAGAGCAAACAAGGGGAAAAGGCCGACTCAGATCACTTCAGTTACTGCTGAGACACAACATGGACAATTGGACACACGCAATGAGGCGCGGTGCTTTGCCTGGCAGCTTCACAGCACGTCTAGCAACACCTACAGCTGGTCTGCTTTTATTTCTTACCATGTGTTTAGGGCTTAACACACAATATGGAGGAGGCAGGGGGTAAATGCTGAGTTGTTCTACAGCCTCACTGGAAAATAATTCCCTCTCTCTGCTGTATATGTGTGTGTGTGTGTGTGTGTGTGTGTGTGTGTGTGGGCGCAACATCTTGAGTTTGAGCTGCAGTGTGACAAACACACGCGGCGCAGAGGAGATCTTTACGCAAGAGGGGCCATAGAAAATTGCCTTTTGAGACATGCTGCACTGATGAGCTCCCTGCATGTGTACCAGAAGCCATTAGGAGGAGAGAGAGGCCGACTAGAGACCGAAGGTTTGTGCTGTGTCACCAGCGTGACTGTGACAGCGCCCGCTCATTTGTTCAATCTCCGTCTGTTAGCCAGAGCCCCCCTTCAGAGAGGCAGGCATGCGGCTCATGCACACACTGCTCTATGCAGCAGGGAGATGGGATGAAGTGGAAGTGTGTGTGTGTGTGTGTGTGTGTGTTTGGTGGGGAGCAGAGTACATAAGTGAGTCTGAGGGGTACAGGTGCCCGTGCAAATGTTACTGCTGCAGAACTATCTGCACTGTCTCACCTCCTTCCTCGCATTTCTCTGGAGGCTTGGCTTTCTTGGCGAGGCGAGGGTCCAGCCAGGTTGTGGTCTTGCTGTTGTGACTGAAATATAAAAAAAATAAATAAATGGAGGCAGAGCTTGAGGCGCAGTAAAAAAATCATCTAAAAATAATTAAGATACTGTGACAATTAGTACTGGGCGACTCTCAGGAGCCACTTTACCCAGGAGCTATTGCACCAACTCCAGCAAACAAACAGAGCTAACAGCTCCCTGGAAACAGGAAAATGTGTCGAACTTCTGCACGTCTGGGATCGAATAGCTTATTAATAAATACGCTTTTACAACATTAATAAGATTTAACACAGAGAGACAGAGACATAGAGCGACATTGGGACACAGTGAGCAGGGACTGAAGTAAGGAAAATGAGTAGTGCATGGACCGGAGAAAGAAAAGAGCGAGTAGCTGCAGAGATCATAAGAGACGAAGTGAGCGAGCAGGTCAGGAGTGGCGAACTCCATTTAGCCTGTGTTTTCTCTCGCTGGCAGAATGAACTATTGATTTAGCAGCGAGCAGCAGCACCTGGCTCTCTCAGCGCTTCAGCATTGACTGCTTGCCACACTGACGGGCCAGGTAAACAATGCAGGCCTGCTGCTTTTAGCCCCGGCCAACAAACCCCACATCAAACACTGGTGAAATAAAAGCGAGGCTTCATCGAGAACAACACGAGCGCCTACAGATAGTTTCCGTGTCCAGCAGCAGGTTTTAATGCAGCACGGAGGAATGTGATGGATGGTGAGGAGAGAGGACTCGCTGCCAGATCTCTCAACACGTTTGGCTTGAAAAGACACAAACTGGAGAAAGTACCGGGAGTGGGATTAGCACAACAGGCAAGTAGCAGCAGAAAGGCTACTTACTCTATGAAATAGACCATGCCGGTCTCTGTGTAGGCCATCTCCCAGTTTTTAGGCAAGGGCTCCTGACTTTCATCCTGTGTGTTCCATACACGCATGTCCATGGCCGCCGCCGACTGGTTGTAGCTGGGCACCGACTTCCTCCACTCCGCCTTGTCCTTGTGCTCTGGGGCCGGGCATGGAGAGAGGGACACGGGCATGGAGACAGAGAGAGGAAGGGGTTGTGAGTAAGGGTACGGGAGGTGGTAGAAGGAGAAGGAGACAGGGGGTGAGAGTGTGGCGCCATTGGAGCTCCTCTGGGCTCCTCGCATCTCTCCCCGCTGCTGCTGCTGCTGCTGCCGCCGCTCGAGCTGCTGGTTCACTGGGTGGATGGTTACATCCACAAGAGAGGAAGGGGAAGAGAGAGAGAGAGAGAGAGAGAGAAAGAGAGAGAGAGTACACAGAGAGAGGACGGAAGCAAAGCAATTGCCATAGGATTTGCATGTCAGCAGCGATGTACTGGGAACTGCCTCCGAGGCAAGGGCAGAGCTGACCAATGCTTCAGCTTCAGCCACGAGCACCACATCACAACTCTATTACTATCACACACGTGTGTATTTGCCTAATCCTGTGTGTGTGTGTGTGTGTGTGTGTGTGTGTGTGTGTGTGTGTGTGTGTGTGTGTGTCTAGTCTGCAGGTTTTCATGACCTAGCTTCATCGTGGTATTGAATGCTCAGTCTGTCTGGCCGGGGCAACTGAATGGTGGAGATAGAAAGTGACAGCTGTTGACTGGAAGACGTCTATAGCTTTTTGTGATGAAATTGGGGCCTCTCTCTTTTCATGGGGGGGGGGATTCATCCCTAATGAAGTCAGAATAAATACCGACGCACAGACACTAGCTCGAGGCCATTAGCCGCATTCGGGCCTCTCAGAGAAATACAAACACGGGTCTTCTGTGAACTTGGGGGCGTGCGGGCTTCACAAAAGAAAAACTGGCCGTTCACAGTGATGCACGACCATTATTAAACTACCTCCGAGGCAGAGTCGTACGTGTCCGCGGCCACTTTCTTTTGTTGCACATCTGTCCCGCTTCAATCCAATCCACGCACGCGATGACAAAGGTTTGCGATCTGTCTACCATGGGGGAGTTTTCTTGGCTGGGCTCCAGCCGACCATCATCACATTACAGAGATTATTTCCCATCTCTGACAATGTTTCTTATATTGTGCCCTTGCCAATTTTTTTCCAATTTGTGATTCTCAGTCTCACAATAAATATAGATTGATTTCCAGGTGGCCGGAGGTTTCGTTGGCCCGTATGTTCGGCTCATATTTACAATATGTGATAATGACAGCGTGTAAAGGATTTAATTCAAATTCATTCAGGCTGGTGTCAGTTAAACTCTCTTTAAATTCTTCCTGCATGTACACAGGATATTTACCAGCATTTCCCCAATATGCACTGGACAGGAGCTGTTTTTTGGTTCCTTCTGTGCAGAGCTGCTCATTTGGCGAATGATCCAGACTCTCCTGCACCAGGCTGGTGTGAGCTGGGGTTAGTTAGGGGCCTGTCATTGAAGCCAGAGCAGAGGACGGGCCAGCTGAAGGGGGCTCGCTCCATCTGGAGCAGCAAAGAGCCAGAAGCAGTCGACTGGTTAACGACGGGTGAGCGGTGCTGAAAATAAAACCTTCTCTGACTCTGTATTTGCCTTTTATTTTGTAGTGTTTCTCAGTTATGAAGCTGTTTTTAAGGACAATAGTTCACATCATCCCAAACACGTTGCCATTTATTTGTCCTGTGAGCCGTGTGAGGACATCACAGGAGGAATCAAACAAGGACAAAGTCTCTCTCTGCAACCGAGAGTTTGCTTCCACTGATCTCACACCGACTTTGGCTGCGTCTTGACTTTGCCGGGTCGTGATTTAGTGCTGAACTCGCATGCGGAGCAGCTTATCCTGAGAATGTTTGTTTGGAGAGGAGAATGAAGGGGAGAAGAGAGAACTCGCTGTTTTGCATTTTCACATTAACATAATGAACTGCAGGAACAAATGAATAAATAAATAAATAGATAAATAAATTGAGCACCGAAAATAATGCACGGTGGCTTAAACTGGTAGAAAAACACGACTGCATCACAATGAGCTGCGAGAACTGTGAAATAAAAGAGCGTCTCTCACCAGCGAGGCCGTTGACCACAGGAGACCTCTCTTCTTCCTCTTCCTCCTCTGGAGCCGCGCTGTCCTTTCTGTCCATCTTGCTGACGGAGGTTGTGCGTTTTCGCTGGACCTCCGTGTCGAACTCCTCGTCGAACAGAACCTGGTCCACCAGGTCCGGCTGCACGGGGCTGGGCTCCGCAGGGGGCTTCGGGGTCCCGTAGAAGTTTCCTGGAACGAAAAAGAGGGAGATAATAAAACATCACTTGTGAATAAGTTTTACTGAACACGTGATGAAATTCATTTACCCCCAAAAAATAACTTAACAACAGTAAGAGAAACCGCAGGACAAACTTGTTTTAAGGATTTTTTCTACACATGATTCTAGGAATACAGTAAAACACACACATGGTTTGAACACTATCTCTTTTTTATGGCTTTGCACAGAACAGTTCAAGAAGCAGAAAAGTGCTGTGTTGATAACAAATCCAGAAGAGACCATATCACTCCAACTGCAACAGTTGCTTGAATTTCCTTTAAAAGGCACAGGGGAGTCTGGCTGCGAGCTACAAATCAAATCTGGCAGAGCCGAACAGGTTGGAACAAGATGATGCCAAACCTTTACTGTCATAACTCAGGTTTTGGAAGAGTCGTAATGGAAAGTGTTTTCTGTTTTTTTTTTGACCTACTCAGTTGGGAATCTTTTGCTCCTCCAACACAAGGAGAGGGTCGTGTTGCCTCCCCAGATTTAAACCTGCTGATCAAACCATCAGGCGAGAGCTCGTGATGTAACAACAAAGATACGATCCCTCGCTGGTTTCCCCTCTGCGAGAAATCCATTTGCCTAATTTATTGTTTTATTTCATTACCCCTGAAAAGGAGGTTATGCTCTCATAACGGCCGGGCCATTTGTTTGATGCTCTGTTTGTTTCTAAGCAAGATTGTGCAGAAACTACTGAAGAGGTTTCCATGAAACTTTATGGTAGGTCAGGGAAGAACCCATTACATTTTGATATGGATCCAGAAAAAGGGCGGATCCGGGAATTTCTCTCCCCTTGTTGAACCACTGGGCGTTTTTTGACACCTCGGGAATCCCTGGAGGTTTTAGTTGTTTATCAAATATTCAATTCATACAATTCATGTCATGTGTTTATGTCCTCTGTGTTTCTACACACGTTTTATTACGACTGAGTAATGCAGCAGTCGCAACAGGCCGCTGACTACAACATTTATACCAAGGTAACTTCTCAAGCACTCGATTTCCCCTTTGAGTCCATCGGTTTGCCTTTGCTGTCATGTCGGCGCCTAAGGCAACAGCCAGCCTCACTCCGCAGAGCGAGTCTTCCCACAACTATAGGAGAGGGGTGACCCACTTTACCACTCGGTACCTTCTCTCTCCGTGCAGGGAGGATATAAGAAATAGGAGAAAGGATCCAAACTTAAAAGCGCAAGAGGTGAGAAAAGAGTTAGGAAGGTATGATACAAATATTGATTCACTGGTTGTGCTGTGTATGTGGGAGACAGCAGCGCTCCTGTGTGTGTGTGTGTGTGTGGGGTGGGGGGGGGGGGGGGAATTATTGCAGCATGGTTAAGACCAAGCTGCGTCTGAGGAGCTGAAAACTGTGCTGTAACAGTTAAACGACTCAGCAGGGATGTGGACCGACGCAGTGATGAAGGAGCCGATTGGGAGGAAGAGGAGGGGAAACAAGAAAGGAGGAAGAACCAGAGGCAGCAGAGAGCGAGAGGAAAAGAGAGAAAACTTAGAGACGAATGTTCAAAACAGAGAAAAATCTGTGAAATGAAGTAAGATATGAACTGATTGACCGTTAAACACAAAGTGAGGATGAGAGAAAAGTGGAAATAACGACTTTTCAGCAAAGTGACGTAGTAGATTACTTCATTAAATGTGATTAAAACCTGCTAAAGAACTCATGCTAAGAAAAGTGCAATTTATCTGATGTTCACGTTGAAGCATACATCGTAATTACAGGAATCCATGTTTTAATATCAGCACCTTGTTTAAACCATTAAATCCTCGACTAGGTTTGTAATTAATGCCGCGCTTACTGATGAAATGCAAATTGGGGGAGTTCAATTAGAAGTGGTAATTTGCTCCGTGCACTCTCTCCGGCTCCTGAAGATCACACCAAACGTGCACGCACGCTGCTGAGCGTACATTAGTGGAAGACAGTGGTCGCAATAAGGAGAAGCAGTTAGATGAGGGTTGTAATTACACAATATGAAAAGCAGAACTTCATCCCCGGCAGATAAAAAAAAACACACAATCTTAAAAAAGAAAGAACTCAAACAACCAGAGGCTCCGTGTTTTTTTACTTAGTAGCCTGAACTATTAAGTGAGTTGTATCTCGGAGGGTTCGGGACTTTCTGCTTCAGTTCATTAAATGAGCTGTTTTGCTTGAGACTCATTTAGTTTCAAGTTATTTTAACAAAAACACAGTAATTTAGCATTTATACTCTGTGGCTATGGGGCACAGTGCTCCCCCGTGTGCGCGCATGACAGTGCAGAAGCTGAATTCTCATTTGTATTAATATTCTAATGTGACGACAAAAGACGTCCCGTCTTTCTTTTCATGCGCGTCCTGTGTTTTATCATATCAAAGATTTCAACCGGCCGTACAAACAGGAATTATTCACAAACAGGCTCCATCAAACAGGTGAACGTTCGTGATTCTAATAGATGCGTGATGAATAAATAAGTGAATGGGCAACTAAAGAACATCAGATGAAATCCTTCTCCGCATGTGATGGGCAGCAGAAAATGAAAAGAGTGCGAGAATAAAGACGGATCACACTGTCATTCATTCTGATGTGTGGTAATTAGGCCACTTGAGAGAAGAAAGTATAAAGTTTTATCAGAAACCGACAAAGTCAGGATCGGCTGAAGCGTCATGTTTGATTTCGATCAGAAATTGTATTTGTTCTTTTTCTCCCGACGTTATAAAGCCTGTAGATGGATGGATGGATAGATAGATGGATGGATGGATGGATGGATGGATGGATGGATAGATAGATAGATAGAGAGATGCTTTGTGTTGCTGCTGGTTATAATTCAGTTCAGTGTTTAATCACTGTTGACTGGCAACATTTTTTAATTAATTCTGAATAATGACGGCAGGTTATTAAGTCAAGGTAGGTGTGAGGTGATCGTTACATTAATCCAGCTTTTGCTTTCTGCACACACACACAAACATAGCTAAATCATTGTCGTCCTTTTACAAACCTGCCTGACGTTTAAATCCAAGTTACGAGATGATGTTTTTTTGGTTTTTAATTACAGATTAATCGATTGATAAACAAGTTCTGTTCAGAGAACATGTTAAAAAGTTTAGAAAGTGGGACAGCAAATTCTGAGAAAGTTTAAAGTATGTAGTTAGAACTAAGAAGTTCCATTCCCTCTGTTGACTGGATACTTGATGTTTGCAAAAGAAAAAAAATCCAAACTGAACAGAACAAGTAGGTCATGGTGGATTACGAGGTTTGAGGTTTGCTGTAAAACAAGCCGGCCTCTTAACTGACTGCACCACATCTGCATCCAGAACTCGTTCCCTATTCAGTGGAATCTATTCCTCCCCGGTACACGCAGTGCTCACTGTGTCACAATTACATTTGTTCTACTTCTAAATTCATTTCATTTCTCTGTTTTCACTTAAAAACTGTGCTTTTTAAAAAAAAAAAAATCAAATTAAATAAAAAGTTTCTCCACATTAAGCCGAACACCTCCAGCACTGACTGAACTCCAGTTCCTGCCCCGGTGGTCGCATGCCTCCGCCAACCGCTTCTCATATGACATCACCGTGACCTCTGACCATTCAAATCTGATCAGTTGACATTTAAAGCGATGCCCGGAAATCAGACTTGAGACATCACGTACAAAGGGACAAAAACATTGTCTCTGAAACATTGTGTTCATAAGACCAACAACATGTTTTGTAAGGTCACAGTGACCTTTGACCTTTGTTCACCAAACTCGAATTAGTTCTTCGGTGAGTCTTATTGATCGTTTGAACCTAGTTTGAAAGGATTCTCTGGACGTGCTCCGAAGACGGCAGGTAATCTTGACCTTTGACCGTTCTCATGATGGCATGTTCACAAGACAACCCGGAAACATGATGCCTCAGGGCTCTGGGTGTCTCATGAATCTGATGTCACCAGACATTATAAAATATATAATATTCATTAATCTTCCTGATGTGAAGTGTAGCTGAAGCTGCCTGACAACAATTGTAGAATCCCTCTCGTCGTTAACCTGGAGGCTGCTCGCTAACTAATGGTCTGAGAGCGAGGCAGAGAAAACACAGATCTGAGCTCCACATGGTCCTGATGGATTCAGTGTTTCTGCCTCATTAACAAGTCCAATGTTTAATTATCAGGACAAAGACTTCTCGTTTTGGGATGCGAGGACAAATACTGAATGATACCCTAACGATGTCAGACTGACCACCACATACTTCCAGCGTAATTACCGCCTTAGATTAATGGGCTGTTCATTATTGGAAAGAGAAAAGGAGGAAGAATTAAAAAAAAAAAAAAAAAAGCCTGGGAGCCACCGTGCTAATAGCTCCCCAAGACTGTGCGAGCGACAAAGATGAACACCTGTTGGTATGTGGCTCCGCAAGTCAGAGAGCTGCTGCTGCTTTTTTTAATGAAACAACAAGCTGCAGATCAGATGAGAGGAAATATTACAGTAAGATCTCGGGAGGAATAAATCTTCCCACACGCTGTTTCCTAATGATGGACACATTTTCCTGACCCAGGGATTCTATGACGCGCTGCAGGAAAACTGTTGATGTTAATATACATCTCTGTTGGTTTTGCTGTTCCACCCATTAGAGGCCAGATTCACATTAAACCGAGCGCACACTGTGATTTCAGACCAATTTTGATCTATTTCTGAGTCGCCAGACTTATTTTAGAGCCGGACGGATTTTCAGCTTCATCATTTTTGCGTGAACTAGGGGTGCAATCGAATGAACGAATATCTGACATGTCAGATATTTCGGTCGGCTGTCGTCAGGCACAGTTGAAGCACAGTTTTAGATCCTCCTCTTTCACTGCGTCTGCGTGAAATGGCAAAACACGAGAGTAGGAAATGTGGCTGAAGACCGGATTTCTCACCAAGGAAGGAACAGAGGGGAAAAAGAGGTAGTGTAGCTAGTGGTCGATTTAAAATATCGTAGCCTCAAATGTTGTTTGCTTTCTTTCTGTGAAACGGCCAAACCCAAAAATGTCAACGTCTTCCAAGCCACCTACGTGTCCATATGCCGACGCCTCCTTTTTTTTTTTTTGCACGTTTCAGAATGACACACAAAGGCAGCATGTTTCTGCTTTGTTAGCATTCTGAGCAAACATGCTTTGACTTCTCTGACATAAACAAACATTTTATCTTGAGCACATAAATCTTGAGCTTTGTTTTTTTTCCATCACAGACAATTTACTATTTCAGCTTGCGGTGGAATTTAACAACAACGCTTCACACAAGTCAAGAAAATAACTGACCCAGTGGAAAATTCGACATTTCCGGTCGTCGTCCGTGCTCATGTAATTTAACTCCTCTCTCTCACGCGGCGTGCACACAACAGGGCTGATGATTTCAGCACAGTGTCATTACATTAAAGCTCCTTTTTTATTTATTTTTTTTGCAGCTTTGTGAAAGTGGTGGGTGGACAGTGCAAAGCGAAGCCGTTTTCATTTTCAACAGCCGGGGCCAACACTTGCTTGGCACTGTCAGTGAATTACACAGCCACTCGCCCCTTTTACACATGCTCAGTTGTGATGGCTGCCAGTAAGAAGTAGTTCCAAGTCGCAGGGAACATTTTTTTTTTTTTTTACTTGCTTCTCGTTTAAGGCTTTGGTGCCCCACGAAGGCCGTGTGTGTTAATGGCTGAGAAAGAGTGTGTGTGTGTGTGTGTGTCACGCCATCTGTTTTAGTCAGCAGCTGTCATTATCTCTCATCTCCAATCCGTGAGAATCTGACTCAGATCTGAGTACAACTGTGACTCCGGTTTCATCCGCAGCGAGACTCCACACGTCACTACATCCTCCTGAGCTACGACCAAAACACACATTCATGCGTTCACGGCCGTTCAGCCATGAGAAATGCAAGCAAACGGTTTTGTGGCGTTGTTTTCAAACACGAATGGAAACTGGAGACATCCCTCATGTTGTGAAAGCTTGGGAAAAAAATCTCTCCGAGGGGTTTATGCTCTGGCTCAGCCCTCACGATCTCCACCCTCTCCGGCCCCGTCCTCACTCCACGTCTATCCCCCTGCCTCTCCGAACACGGTCGCAGACCCTCATTAATCATTGAGGATGGGCCTCCACTCTTGGGCAGCGCCCGGTCTGCCCAGACCTCATCGCTGCCTCACGGGGCCACAGGCAGGTGAAGCTCATCGTGCGCTCCAGAGCTCGGCGCTGCTTGGCATGGATGCCCACACTTCACAAGCCAACCTTGTCAACCCTGCATTCCTCTACTCCCTCGGTGTGTGTGTGTGTGTGTGTGTGTGTGTGTGTGGTGCACTGCTTCACAATCCACTGTCAGGTGACCTCCCTCACATAAATAAACTTCCTTTCCAGTCTATGTTCATCTCCTCAGTCTGTGCCGTGACACCCACTATAAATTGCACAGCGCTCCAATCTTTACTCTCATCCTTATTTTTATACATTGAGCTGCTGTCATCCATCCTAATCCCTGCTACCTTATCGCTCCATTCATTGCTCTTCCACTTTAAGTTTCAGCTTTTTTTATTTCTTGGACCTGTTCGCAAACAACACTAATCTAACTCATGTGTTATCAGCAGCGCAGTCCAAGAAGCTGAGGTGCTTCTTAATCACCCTCGCCTCTTTTTGGCCACTTCCGAGAAGGCAGCTGTTGCAAACACAGAACCTCTGCACCTGCTCTCCTCTGTGATTTCTGGCCCGAGGTCCTTTTTCTATCTTTCTCTTCGCCTTCAGAACTTCACAGAAGCCAAAAAGGACGCTATTATAAAATGGTTGTCGGCCACGTGGTCCAGTGAAACGATAGGACAGCGCATGGTTGATGCTTTTCCAGTAAAATCCTAAAAGGGAGTGAATTGTGTGTCGCTCAAAAGGGGATTTCATCATCTTCGTCCGACCACACGACAAACAGTAACCGTGCTGATATCTCACCTATTAAATATCTTTTTTTTTTCCCTTACATGCTTTTCTGTTTGCGTGCCTGTCTGTGTTATCTCCGCCGCTTTCCTTTAATCAACATTTAATCAGGGTTATGTTTCCAACGCCTGTGATGCAAAAATCAGCGCACGTCTTCAGCAGAGGCAGCTTATTGATGCTCGATGCATCGTGGGAGAAAGGAGATGATACGAGTTAACGCTGTGTAACGCCAGCTGATTCTCAAGGCTGCATTTTACAGAGACTATTTTAACCCACATATCTAAATAGACTCACGTTGTGTATCGTGATCACCTCTGTTCCACTGAGAGGAGGCGACTGACCATGAGACACACAGGCTGTTTGTTTTGGCTGCACGGCCTCGGTATCTTCACAGGTATTATAGAAGGAGACAGTGAACTGTTGTCTGTGTGACCTGTTTTTAAACCGGGTGTTCCAGGGGCTCAAAGAAACGTTGTCTTTATCATGTTATATATATATATATATATAAAACAGTTTTTATTGTTTTTTAAAATCTATTTTGTGGTATCTCACTGTCAGCATTTGTATCAGTCGTCTATTCTCGGCTCATCTGCCACTAATTGATAAGTGAAAGAGGAAAACTCACACTAGTTCCACAGATATAAGAACCTGATTTATACCGACCTGTTATTAGACAACTAGAAAACATGCGGTACAGTATAAATTATCTGACAGGAGGAAAAGGTAGAAAATAAATGATCAGCACGAATTGGCTCCAGCAGTAAAACATCCCTGTAAACACAAAGCTGCATCTTCTGTTGCTGACTGTGATTTTCAACACCTGCTTTTCTTGAAATCTCTCTCGCCCATTTTTTCTGCCCCTGTCTCCGTCATGAATGATTCATATGACTGTTTCCTCAGTTCGGTTCCTCCACAGTGAGGGGTAGAAAATTGGATATGCCCTAATACACATACATGCACACACACACACACACAATCGGACAAAACCAATTTTTGAGAGTTTCAACACAGCCGGGGCAACAAGTATTACTCACACCCTGACACTTTCATCGTTCTGCAAAACAAAAACTGGTGAAGCAATCTCTTTGTTTTTGTGCTGCTTAAACATCCCGGTACAATCCAGCGATGGTTGACTCAAACTTTGCTGCTCAGACTTTCTCCGGACTGTCGAGAAGAACTATAAAAATGTTGCTGACTAATTCTGAGATGCGATTTCATAAACGCAGAGGATTTTCTCTGCTCTTCTGACACGACGGTCTATTATCGGTGAGCGATATGACAACCGATCCCTGGAAACGCTCATCGGCTCAGTTATTGGCTCCAGCAGAGCGCCGGGAGACAGAATCGCTCTCGGTTTCAGATTAACCGTGGCTGCGTCGAGCCGAGGATTAGTCACAGCGGTGAAAATGGCCGCCCAGGTCGATGTTTCCATTCAACCAGATAAATGTACGGAAGAGTAAGGCCTCGTTCAGAGAGAGTCTAATGTGCACTGAAGAAGCTAAAGGCACGACACGAGACGGTGGAGAGAGATGCACAACGACAAGCTGCAGGAAGGAACAGGGTTTTCCCTGAGCTCTTGATTCTTAAAGTTCAGCTTAGTTCAGCGCTCGTCCCACACGAGGGAACCAATAAAAACAATGGGGGACATAAAAAGTGGGAACATCGAACCCATAACACAATAAAATAAAGAGTCTATGTGATATGAAGCTCTAACTCAGTATTTCCTCAAAAATCTTTTGCACCACAACCATGTGTCGTTTTTTTTTAGATCCTTCATTAAACAGGCTGCCGCTCTTTTCCAGCATCCATGCATCTGTCTGCACACGCGTGTCTTAGATTTTTTATTTATCTGTGGAGACTCAGGGGATCAAAAGTCTGAGTGGTTCAAAAGTCATTAATGATTATGAATATGTGCCTCCAATACACACTGGCTTGTGTTGCATTAAGCAGCTGAGGGCACGGCAGATCCATTATTCATCCCGTCGACTCGTTCCCAGGCTCGGGGCTGGAGGGCCGGTCTCTCAGCGCTGGATGTGGGACAGAGGGCGGACGAGGGAGAACTCTCACATTTGATGCTGCACGTTAAGGACCAGGGCGAAGTTCTTTTAGGCAAAAGAATCCCCTGAGGACACATAATCTCCAGTCCTGTCACATTTACGGTGTCAGTTTGATGACACGGGCAATGCGTTGACTTCACCTGGCGACCTCTACGACACACATCTCCGAAAATAGAGAGCTAATGGCCGGGGCATCGGTCGGGGGGGGGTGTGGACTGAGATGATGTAATGTCCCCGTAACATAATATTCAGTAATTTATGTTAAATCCACGTTCTTGCTTTTCTGTTTTGGTCTTTTCAACCTTTATTTTGTCTACTTAATCTCTAATGTATTCAGAGGAAAATCAATCAATCAATTAATCAATCAATCAATTAATCAATCAATCCATTATAAATTGTGCTTATCCTTTAAACGTTGCAGGAGCCAATAGGGTGATTGATACCCACCTTCAAATAACTGGTGTGCCTTCCTTACATATAATGTATCGAGACTCACCATCGTAGGTGCCGCTCTCCAGCAGCAGTCCACTCTCCTCCAGCTCACGGAACTCCCCCACACTGATGAAATTGTAGTCCACACCAGGAACCTCCCCCTCTCTGGGCTGCCGAGTGGTACCTGCCGGTAACAACACAGTTTAAGACGGAGGGAGGGAACAACCACACAAGTGGAACGAGCCATTCAATGATGGAGGAGCTGAAAGTGACTCTGTCTCCGACACGCCCACAGGGAAGTGATTCCAGTCCAAACACAGCACACAGGGGAGAATCTGTATCTACATCATGAATAGTCAACAGAGCCGGGACCACGAAGCTGCGAATTCATTATTCAAATATAAAACAGAGGGAAAATATCGTCCGCACGGCAGAACACAGGAGAAGTGTAACTGACGACGACAATAAACAGAACTTTAATTGAACACATTTACTTTTAATTCTAAAGGCGAACAACCTTCATCCCTGAGGATGCAGTTAAAAAACTATATCA
Organism: Paralichthys olivaceus; assembly: GCF_024713975.1. Taxonomy (NCBI): domain Eukaryota; kingdom Metazoa; phylum Chordata; class Actinopteri; order Pleuronectiformes; family Paralichthyidae; genus Paralichthys; species Paralichthys olivaceus. The sequence goes on from NC_091098.1 coordinate 24,480,485, forward strand.
ATATAAATACATAAGGAATAAATAATAAAGTGAGGAGAAGCTTTCGTGAGATGTGTTTTCGTGAGATGTGTTGAATGGACGACCTGGTGACCTTCAACACATTGATTGAATAACTGCACTATTTCTATACCTGCATCTATTCACCGTGTGATTTTATTTTCCTCACGTAGCTCACATAGTTTTGTTTCCATGGTGATATAATGCAGTTTAATTCAATGTACCTAACGGTGGCTCGCTCAACTAAAAATAATGACGACTCCAGATGTTTTCTGAATTTGTGATTCATATAATGAACTTTTGCGTCCAGAGCACCGTCACTGTTAAAGTCCCTTCTGATAACATCGCAGATTGTGAATGTCGTCTCCTTCACGCCGGCAGTTTCGGTCAAGGTCGGTCGTTCTCTACGTCTGAGAGGATCTCGAGGCGGCAGTTGTAGAATAAGCTCGAGGGTTTTAACTTTTTATTTTATCTTAAAATATTAACTTCTTCTGTTTGCCCACTTTAAAACACAGTGCTGTTCCAGAAGCAAAGAGCTGTAACGCATTTCTCCTCCCTGCCGTTAACTGCTGCAGCTGGTTTAAGAAACTGTCACGTTTTGCATTGTTGATGTTCTCGGTGAGACCTTAAAAACAGGCAGACTCTTCCAACCGTCAACTTACATGTAATCAGCTTTTACAGAACCTCAGCTGAAATGTTCTGCTCTCTGGCTGCACTGCAGGCACGGGGGAATTTAAAAGGAACCAATACCCACACCCCCTTTTTTTTTTTTTTTCATTTTCTCTCTTGTGTCAACATCCATCCTGACGTCAGCATGAGCCATCACATCTGAAACAGCTCAGGCTGCAGCAGACACCCTCTTTTGTTGTGTCACACGGATCAGAGGAGACCATGCATGGCCACAAAAGGAGGAGAGATGAGCTTGTTTTTGGAAGAAGGATTAGCTCTGTATTGTTTATTCAGCTACTTACTACTGACGGCTCTCAGACAAGTCGCATCAGTGTTCAGACCTTCACAGTTTTAATTCTCTCCACAAGTGAATGTTTATCATCTGAAATAACTCCAAGAGGCGATTTTGAAAGACAAACAGGTCATGGTTTCCGCGTTGTGAGCGTTCATACTCGGGTGTTTAGCCGAAACGCTAGTGGCCGTAGAGTTTCTGTTCTACTGTGTTGAGAGTCTTCCAGGTTCTGGTCCACTTATTTATAAATTCTCTCTGGCGTCTCTCTGTTTCCTCCAGAACAATGGAGTAAGTGTTATTATGTTGGAGTTGGAGCTGACGGATGTTGAAGAGCAATTACTTTTTCTTAAAGAACTGCAACGAAGAAAAGAAAGACGTTGGAGGAGGAGGTCTGTGCAGAGGAGGAGATTATGGAAATACTGTCGACGGGTAGTTACATTTTTGGGGAGGTGCTAGAGGCATTTTTTAACAATTTAATTTTAGTGCTTATGATTGCAGTTTTTGTACATTTCCACAATTATCTTCTTTTTCATTTATCTTGTAATGAGTCTCGTGGAGCTGATTGCGATGACGGATATTAATGCCCAGGGAAGGAGAGAGGCATTCTGGGTTGGGTGGGGTTGGGACGTGGCCAAGCTTCGAAGATTTTGCGGTGCCCTGGACCCCTGGTGTCATTTTTTGGCGGAGACGAGAGTTACGCTTAATGAAGCCAAGACGGAAGTCGTGCTTCTCTCGCTATGAGATGCGACTCGGGGCGCTGTAATGAGCGGCGGGCAGTAGCGGCCATATAGGCTCCTCGCAGGGTCACTGTGGCTCAGCCGGCTGTGATAAGCCGCTGGCACGCTGGAGTGGACAGTAGACATATGCTGAGCTGCTGAAGCCCGACGTGGGATGTGCACGGAGCAAGTTTTTAAATCTTGCATGGTAGCTTCCTGGAATGGATTTATATGTTAATTAAATAGACCATAACATGTACTGAGCAACAGTGACAGAGTGACACACGGATATGTGATGCACCAACATTAAAACTTTTATTTTACAGAATAAACAGGCGAAATTATGTTTCTAATTTAATATTACTATATATTTGGTTGCATTTCTGTTTTTGTAGTTCTTTTTCTTATTCTAAATAATGATGTGTGTTATAAGCATTTCATTAAAATGACTGACCCGCAATGTAAAATGTAAAGAGCTTTTCAAATGCAGCGTGAGAGTTACACAGACAATAAACGATGTCTGGAGTGAAGGTACAAAAAAAAAAAAAAAAAAAGTTCCTCGGCTCAGCGGTGCAGCCGAGAGAATTGCAGCTGCTCTTTCAGTTCCGCCTGTTGGCCTTGGTGTCTGTTCTAAAATCAGTCGAGTATAAAAACAAAATTGTTCAGTCCTGGTTATTTATTCTTCTGCTTTAAAAGAAACAGTGCAGGAGGCTCATAAAGAGGGAAACACAGAAAGTGGAACGAGAATGAAAAGATTTACCATCACTCTGTCACTCCTATTATATACATATAGTATAATGTATATTAAATATATACATATAGTATAATGCATATTAAATATATACATATAGTATAATGCATATTAAATATATACATATAGTATAATGTATATAACTGGATTACCATGTTCTGACTATTATCAGAAACTGAAGATTAAATGTCCCTTTTTATATTTTTAGTCTAAGTTAAATAAAAACTGAGAAGCTGTAATTCCACTTGATTTCAGCTTCTACAAGCCTTGTAGTCTTAAAGCATATTTTACTCACGTCAGATAAAGTCCGCTTTCCATATCAAAGTCTTCTCAGGTTTTTCCTGCGACATTAAAACTAAGGCTGCTTTTTCTAATTATGCTGAGATTATGAAGTGAGGAGCAAAGTTTCGCAGCCTACATGAATCAGACATTCGTATTATCTGGTGAACAGAGGAGCAGAGAAGGGAATTGAATGGAAAATAAGTTAAAAGGGAAGAAAAAAGACGAGTAAAATGTAGGACGGTGCAAGTTGGAGGTGAGGCTCCGGGGGTCAGAGGACAGCGAGCAGAGCCCAGGCAGAGAGAGGAGGCTGTGGAGGCTACTCACAGGGGATGGTGCGCAGGTACAGGTTGTCCCTGATCACCTGCTGGAGCTTGTGGTCCAGGGAGCCCTTCTGAAACTGCAGGCTGAGGTAGTGACGCAAATCAGTATTCAACACTTTACCTGGAAGAGAGAAAAGAGAAATCTGGGTCAGTGCGACAGTTTAATCTCGTAGATGGAAATCTTCATGGTGCTCGTTTGCAAAACACCCGCTGATTATTTCATTCTGAGACAATTGGAAAGATTTAAAATTCACAAAAGCCTTCGCCACACTTATCCGACCAACAACACATGATACAAGCCCCAAATTTAAAAGCTCCTTATCTGGAGACTCACGACTTCTGAGAGAGCTTGGTCGCAAAGATCAAGTATTGAAGATGGTGAAACATTACAGTTTCAGAAAGCTGCAACCGGCATCAACAACAGCCCGTTCCAAACAGGAAGGTTTACAACAAGCACTGCACTAATACGTTAAAAGAGGAACACAAAACTTATAGGGAGTGTTGCTTCTCGAGCAGAACAGCAGCACAAGCAAAGTCTGAGGAAGTGCAGGGGCTGCAGAGTCGCCTCAAAGCGGAGGGGAAATTTACCATTCTCCTTGGAGCGACAGAATATTTCAGAAAGAGGAAGGAGAGAGATAAAGAGAGAAGGAAGGAACAGAGAGAATTCCCTGGTGTTTGGACTCTTCCTCTGCGAAGACTCCAACTGTGAGTGGAGAGGGAGCCCCGCTCTTTGGATGAGATTTGGATATGATGTCAGTTACACCGTGGGCATCAAGAGCCAGAGCTCTTTTTCTCGGAGCTGCAGTCGGCATGAAAACAAGCCAGTTATCAGAGCTGCTACAACAACACAACAACACGCCTCATCGAAAGCCAGTCATGCGTTCTTTCATGCCAATAATGTAGTCAGTGTGCAGAGACTCTGACGCAAGTGTTACGATCCCCTAGATCGTCTCCAGATCAAGAAATGTTGACAAATCCAAAATTACAGCAGAAGCCAAGCTGTGAGTGACGTCAAACCCTTTTCTCTGGTGTGCTACAGGATTCTGTTTGTGTGTGTCAAAGTTCTGCACGGTTAAAAAGCTCCATTCTCCCAGCAGCTTGTCCAAGGAGGACATTTTTTGGAATCCAGACCGGAGGAACCAGGGATCAAACTACGGACCCGTCCATCCAAATAAATATTCCCACGGTGAAAGTGATGAAAGTTTTAAGGAGCCGAGCACCCACACTCAACAAGACGATGCTCATTTCCAGTAGGAAGTGCCGAGGGATGGACTCGGCTGCCGGGGAATGAAAAGCCATTGCCTACCTAATTCAAAAATATTGTAAATTAAATGACGTTCTCTCATTCGGCCCCTGAGGGAATTCGTCTACTACCGCTGGGATCACGATGGCTGGTTAAGGAGGTTGATTCCCCCCCCTCCTCCTCCCGTTAACATCTGCCAAAGGAGCTGTTGAAAATGTTTTGTCATTAAAGGCGCTTGGAGTTTCTTGCTTACTGAGTGTTTTATCGTTATTGAGTACTTTCAGATTTTGCTCTTCAGGCACACACACACACACACACTAGTAATTGAAGTGATTTTGGAATTTCAAGCTTCCCCCCCCCCACTCTTCATGCAGCCGGCTGCTTTGCTCAAGCTGAAACAGACCAGTGACTGCAGCATGGGAAGAGGTACAAGCGAGGGCCCGGCCAAGAGAAGCACGTCTCTTCATTATGTAACTTTTTTTTTTTTTTTTACTGGAACGATGAATGTGAGGAATTTATGTCAAAGGAAACAAAAGCCGGTTCTGGCTACGGATCGGAACTTGAAAAGCCACAAGCCTGCGGTCCTCGTTCCCAGAAGCTATGAGACACGGAAAAAACACACAAACACACACACACACAAGCAATTTACTGTACATCCCATTCTCTCCAACCATGTCCGGACGCCTCGATTTAAAGGCAACAGAAACATCACCTTACATGCCAAGTTTATTTTGTTTTAATCAACATGTTTTTTTCAATCTGGATACATTAAATGATCTTCATCGAGAAAAACCCTGATGATTGCAGAGACTCCCGGGGTCTGAGTTCAAATAAGTTTCCCAGATTTTGTAGAATTGGTCTGTTTTCATATTCACGTAAGTTATGGCACCAAGTCCAGAAGCACTCTCCGTCAGCCCCTTAACAGTCGTCTCCTTTTCATTCATGCGTTGCAGTAAAATGTTCTTCCTTGCGGTATAACCTCCTATTGCTCTCTGATGTTACCACATCTACTTGGGAGGCCCAGAATGAGGGACACTGGGTCCATCTCCAAACAATAAATTTAACTCTGGAGGCAGAACTCTCTCACTACATGGGTCACGTAACGTTAGCCTACAGTCAAACTCAAGTCGACAGAGGCCAAAAGCTTTCACGCCGGATTCCGACACCGGGATTTTTAAAGAACTAAGCATCGGTTGAGGCACCGGAACCATTTCTCAGAGCGTTGATTTACTGCCCTGAAAGATCGTCTGGTTTCAACGACAGACAATGAGGGGAAATAATCGTTATACAGGTTGCAGGGAAAAGGACACTCCACTGGGTCAACAAAATATTTCTCTCTCTCTGTCATACACACACTCACACACACTCACACACACACAAACACATGCAAATCACCTCCCCTGCCCAAAGCAAACTCCCACTCAAGTGCTTCCAACAGGGTCGTCTTTGTGGCCCGGCTGTCAGGTTGTGTTAGCGTGCTGCATCATATCTCCAGAGACGGAGAGAAAAGAGAGAACGAGAGGGAGCAGCGACTCTCGGCTTCCCACTAGGTTACAAGGCGGCGCATCAATGGCCTGCCAGGCTGGTATAGTACGAGGCATGCAGGGGCACAATGGAAGCCTTTGTGCCTTGTCATCTAACTATTAGACACTCTCTCACACAAGGGGGGAGGAAAAAGAGGGGGAGGGCCTCCGCTCGGGGATGGAGAATCATTAAAAACAGAGGGAGCGAGCGAGGGAAAAGTGGAGAAAGGGGTGGGGGGGTGTAATGATGATGCATGGGAACACACGTGGAAACTCACTCCACCTCTCTCCTCCTGGCCTTTCATCATCATTCTATTGCTCCATCTCTGACTGCGCCTCTGACTGTTTGCTTCTGCGGAGGGGCACTCGCACCTATGTTTGACATCGCCGCCTGAATAGCTGTCTGCCTCCCCCCCCCCCTCTTGTTCTTTCCTCCACCGCTATCCACTTAACCCTCTGTTTACTCCCGCCAGCCTCTGTTTTTCCCACCAGCCTCTGCTTTCAAGTGATGTGTGCAGCTCCTCGTCGCCGACTCCGCTGCAGCCCCTCGTCTTCTGCTTCTTAGATCAGTGAGGATAAAGGCAAATAAAAACCAAACCCTCGCTCTGGTGCCGTCTAAAGCTGCTTTTAGTGTTCAGCGTCTACACATACAGAGGAGGAGAGGCCTTACTTTGCTCAATAATGAAAGACCTGCTGAATAAACATGCAGTACGGATGTTCTAACACAACCAGAACTTTATTTCTATCACACACATGCACACAAATGAAAACAGAGCACATGCTGCTGCCCGTCATCTCTCCGCCGTTCCCAGGATACTTCTGCGATGGGAAACTGCTTCTCTCAGCTCACTTCACCATCTGTTACTTTCAGTTGCTCATGTGAAAAACTACTGAGGTGCTTTGCAAAAACTATTTCATTGAGAAACAACGTGTTTATCAGACAAAAGAGCAGATTAAGACCTTCAGTCCTAATAAAACAGGTTTATTAGCACAGAGCAGCATTTTCTCTGCTGACAAACACTGTGGGGTTGTAGAGCGCACATCTCCAACAAGGCCCAATAGTCCCCTTAAAGTCAATGGAGCCACATAACATTCACCAACACACATAAATATCTGTTCCCTAAATATGCCTGGTTGTTTTTTTTCACAAAGACCCATGAACAGTTCCCTCGGAAATGTCTCATCTCACAATATTAAAGAAAGTAAAAAAAGTTATTCGTCTGAACCACATCCTTAAAATCAAACAGATCAATAAACCAACAGACAGGAGGCAACAACCTTGATGCTTTGAGCTCAATGCTAACCAGTTACAATAATAGATCCTCATCGGTAACAATGCTAACACGCTTAAGGGGGGTATAATTTATCTTGTTAGCATGCTAACATTTGATGATTTGCACACAGAGTCACACAGACAAATGAGAAACTCGAGGTTGAACGGAAACTCACGGAAACTCTTCAGCCAATAGGCTTCATCCTCTGGGGAGTATAAATATTTCATGTATGTTTAATAGCAGTCCAATCCAGAAGCAGACCAACAATACCAGCCATAAAAACATGTCCCTGTGCTCCAACGTCCTGAAATATCTGCCGATGGATAATGCACCAACTTTTTGGCGAATAAGCTTGCACACTCTAAACTGAAAACTCAGGTGAAACCATCAATCTCAGTGCCTCACAAATTGGGCACAAGAACCCTCTGCAGAAAGCAAAAAGACCTGTCCTTCCCCGAATCCCTGCAGCTCAGCTCATTTCTTGGCACAGCAGCATGTCCTCACTTCACCACGGCCAAAACAATGGCAGCACAGGTATTTACCGCGGCAGACAGTAAACAGGCAGTTAAATAACAACAGGCTTTCAAAGGTACCCTGCTTTTCTCTATACGTGAGTGGAAGCAATGCAGAGGTGTTCCCAGCAGGGGTGTCAGTTGGCGTCTAACGAGGAAATTCTCTCCCAAAACAGCGAGAAAGCCTCCGACATCTGCTGATTACCACCTCGTTAGACTCATTTGACAACTTGGGTCAACATAATGTAGTGCCTCCTTCTGTGTGACAGGTAGACAGAGGGGACGGTTTATTGGCATCACAGGGACACTCTGTAAATGGTGGAGACAAATAAGCTCAACAATTCTGTCATGACTTGCTCCAGAGGATCAACAGTCCCGGCGGCAGTGGTCTCGTCCCACAAACCCTTGCTGGTGTTCCCCCGAAAGTGACGGTGGTCCGAAGCGGCCTGCTGCAACGTTCCCCTTAAACACGTGTCCTTTGAAACGGGAAAGGCGCAGAGTGTTTTCCTATCTAAGACAAGCTCTGTTGCCATTAGGACCACTGTTAAAGCTGAGGGCCGTAATTGGCCGGAAAAAAGGAGTCTGAGTGAAGTCAATTAGTGGCGGCAGAGCCACAGAGATTAATTGAGGATGGAGGTGAGCTGTAGGATGAAAAATGTAACATGAAGGAAATCAATGTGCCCGATCACTCTTCAGGTTAGATGCATCCCTCTTGAAATCCAATTAGTGAGACCGTATGTCAATATAAGGTCAGTCCGCACAGGCTGGGTGCTTTGGCAATAAAGTAGCTAATGACCAGGCTGAACACCTCCTCATACAATAAACTCCCTTTTCCAACTGTATCCTTGATATTTAAATCCCAGAAAACTCTTTCTCTACAGCAATTTTTACATAAGCCACGAGGATCAGATTCCTATATGATATAACAAAGCAAGGAATGACCTTCTAGAGGAGAAGTGACGCTTAATGTTTCTATTTTGAGCCACAAGAACAGTGGCCTTATCCCCGCACCCCTGGCAGAACAGCACCATCAACTCTTTTAACGGACAATTGAGAGGAATGGTCTTGCCACGCTTTGTGTGCAGGCTTAATGTTGCGAGTTCATCGTGATAATCATCAGCGCATTTTGCAATAGACGCAGATGGTGTCACACTGCACTCAGCATTCAGAGATATATATTCTTGGCTGCGGATGATTTGCCTGCTCTTGTTGGCCGACTGCACTAAATATCCATTAGTTACATGTTTGAGATGAATCTGGCTCGGTGCATTCTTGGCTTATTTAAACAGCGCTCACCTATCCTGTTGATACATGGAAGTATGTGTGTATACAAGTAACCAGCCAACGTGTGGGTGTGTATAATAAATTATTACCAACAGAGGGGAGATCACATTCATTCAAGGTACCAGGTTCTCCCCAGGCACTGTTAATATCAAGTATCTAGCATTTTTCTTCCTTGTTAAAATTCTCTAATAATCAGAAAACATCACTTTCCTCGGCCTCAGCTGTTCTATTAAATCGTGGAATATATGTTCCTTTCCACACGCATCGACCACTCAAAGCGCTTTACAGTACAGAACATTCACCCATTCACACACACGTATATTCAGCTCTTTCTACTCATGTCAGCACAGCTGTCAGGGGCTATTTGGTCATTTTGCCCATTGAATCCTTCACACGGTAAGTGCCTGGGATCGAACCACCGACCCTCTGGTTAGTGGGCAATTCTGACCTCCTGAGCCACAGCTGCCAAGCTCACCTGGTCTGTTAGGGCGAGCTCCAGACTAAACGCATCATGGAAATGTGGGCCGGTGCAGAAGGTTACTGATGAACTGTTTCAGGAGCTTCAGTGTATTCTGTCGGAGAGAGGAGCTCACTTCACTACACACTTTGGGCTTTTTAGCTATAAATACTATAAAAAACTAGAGGACACTGAAAAAAACATGACATGTCTACTTTAATAATAAAATAAAGCTTGGGTTGGGCCTCCTTTGTTCGCTCTGTCCCGGTTGGATTCTGAACTGTGGCTGCAGACATCCTGAGTGTGTGGAGCCTTCTCCTCTCTCCTGTCTGCATCCTGTGATGTGGAGCAGACTGACAGATCATGACGTTAACCTCTCCTTTGCCCAGTGTCCGTGTCCAACTGCTTCCCCGAGCTCTGCTATCTTCCCTGCAGTCTGCTGAGTCCAGTGTCGCTCAGTGGACGCTCCATCCACTGCTGTAGTTTGCGGCCAAAAGCAGAAAACTCTCTGATTTTGGTTATCTTTGGTAAAATGTGTCCCTCGTCCAGTGAAATATCTATAGATTGGCATTTCGTGCAGACAATCGTATTCCCGGAAGATGTGACCTAATAGTGTCTTTCTAAATTGGTGTCTTCTACTTTTATGGATCCTCTTTTTCATCCTGAGATGTTTGTAATCTCAGTTATTTTCCATTTTGCGCATCAGAAACGTCATCAACTCGTCCACTCCAGAGTTTCTGGCTCTGAAGGTTTGTCCAGAGCAACTGACTCGGAGCTTGCAGCTTTATTCTCTTCATTCATTCATCAACAACATCTTTAGTACAGTAAAGCAGAGCATGCACTTATCCCACAGAGCACAAGTTTGCCGTTCAGACTGTAATGAAACACGTCATCGCAACAAGACAGACTTTAAAAAGCCTCTGTTGTCTGCTGGTGCTGAGGGAAGTGCTTGAACATGCACTTCCAGTATAAAGAGGAGGTAGCCGGCAAAGCAGAGCGAGAAAGAGAGAAAACATGAGAGGGAGGATGAAAAGAGCGATATTTTTAACAAGGTATCTTTAGGCTTGTTCACCTGTCTTTTTTTTTCTAAGCTACCAGTTTCTCTTCATCTCTCGGCACCAATATCCCAGCAGCTCTGAAAATGCAGAGCCTTAAGCCTCCAACAGCGAGGTGAGCACGCTTCTGAAGCACACAGCTGAGATGAGATGATTGGATAAAAAATGCGAGCATAATGCAGCAGAGTTGAGGGTGGAAGGAGTCTTGGCTACGTGTGTGTGTGCACTTCAGCCTCCGAGACGATTTCCTCCTTTTTTCCCCACAGTTCATCTGGCTGATCTTCGTGTTGATGACGTCTGGATGGAAATGCAGAGAAGCAGGAGGAAGACGGAGCTCCCTTCTGCATCATCAAAACCCCGCTGTTGTTTGCCACTGCTGTAGTCTGAGACCTCTGACTGTCTCTCACACATGGACAAACATATATAACGCAGCACGTGAGCATGTGCTCTCACACACAGAACGGATTCCACAGAGACTGAACGGGGGAGGGATCAAATCTTTTTCACCTCATCTCCATAATGGAGAGGGATCTTTACCTCCTGTCATATGGAGGTGGAGAACAAACGGAGAGGGAGAGGAACCACAAACCTGAAAGACACGACGTCTTTAAATACACGATTATCCACAGATATAAGGTGGAAAATAAGAAAAGAAAAAGGACGAGGCCCAGTTTTTCATTAAGTTGGTAGAGGACCCCCTCCCCACCAACTATGCCACAGTTTGATTTCTCACTAACAGTAAACTCCAGAGCAGCAGCAGCAGCTTCTGCAGCCCCGTGGATTACAGCTCTGCAGAGCAAGTAAAGTAATGCACCCTTAGCCTCAATAACTTTGCCTGTCACTGACTATATGTCGCCCGATGCATCACAGAGAACCCCAGGGGACACCAAAGTCTCTCTAACCTTTTTTTGCCTCCCTATCTCTCTCAAACACGAACACACAAACTGCTCAGCACAAAAAAAGGAAGAATGCATTAAATTCTGAAAACACCAAGAGAGACTCACGTGGGACAGAGAGCGTGTGACGCACTTGCTCTCGACACGAGAAGTCAGCAGTGATGTTTTCGGCAACATCTGCTAATAATATATAAAACCGAGCAGAAGGCATTGTATTTGAAATCGCAGCCCGGAGGAGCTGCAGTCGCTGATTTGATGTGTGCATCTCTTGTTGCTGGGCCGACCCAGATGCTGCCTCCATCCTTGACTCACACACTTCTTCAAATAGCCCCCCCCCCCCCCCGCTGACATGGGCACACACCAGCACTGTATCTGCATACATTAGTGTTAAAACAGTTAGTTCAATTATTGATTAGGTGATTAATTATTGCAGCCATTGACTAGTGAAAACACCAGCTTCTAGTGGTCAGCGTTCTTTTATAAAACACAGACTTGCTTATGTTTCTATTCCGACTGAGGTTTTTTGAGTGACTCAGCAAATGTGTGGCTTCACGGGCTCTTGAGATGATTTTTGGCATCTTTAATCGATTCATAATTATTCACTCTCGAATCCAGATGGTCTCAGCTAAAACATTTTTTGGTAGTTACACATTTGTTTTCCTTTTAGTTAGCACACAGCCGCTGGAAAATACTACACCCAAATGAAACCGTATATAGATCCAGATTTTAATTTGGATCCCCTGAATACCATCTATGATCACATCCATTCTAGTGCTTTTGCTCATATCACACAATCATTCTCAGGTGAAAATTGTTGATGTTCAAATTCTCATTTTCTATAACCTTCCAGAGAGAAATCAATCTGCTGGAGAAGATTGTGTAATCCGAGGAAAAGGCTACAGGAGCGCTAATGACTTGACCTTGAGAACGAGATCATTGCATAAACTGCTGTTTCCAAAGTAAAGAATCTGCTTTCTTTAACCCAACATGAATGAGAAGTCCTTGAGGTGATGAAAATCTTCAACTGCTTGACAACGTGAGCAAACAACTAAGAGTTTCATCAAGAAAATAATAAACTCAATATACTTAAACTACTATAACCTCCACAGGTATTCAACACTTCATCACCGAAAACACATCCCCACAGATGTCGCTCTTCTTCCTTTTCAACGTGTGCCGTCACCACTGGGTGCAGCAATAAAATTACAATTCCAGGGCGATGGAAAAGGTGTATCCGCTATTTTTCACACACATGGTGAAAACCTGATTCCTATCGTCCATCTCCAGGAGGTCAGGCAGGGATGGTGTGCACCAAAAGAAGCCACTATCACACGATTACATCCATCCATCATGCAGTGGAGCTCCTGGCTGCCGAACAAGATGCTTCGCTATCACAGAGATGAGTCAGCGAGCTGGACCTCAGACTTCTCAGCCTTATGCCCACATCACATCCCTCTTACTGATGTCGGGTGTGTGTTAGACTCTATACTATGATAATCCCTGTTCACTCCAACACCCTGTAAAACGCATATCAAGTGACCGATCACGTTCACCGGGCAATGCATGTTTGGTTGTTAGTTGCAAGTGAAATAGGCTAAAAATGAGAAGCTCGTCTCCTAAAGAGTTGTATCGTTGTAAAATACACAACAGCTGTTAGCAAAGACAACAGGGTGAGCAATGCTTGTAATTGATTATCCATGTTGTGCTCTACACTGGTTGTTTTCTTCTGGAAGGGGATCGGTTATTATGAGCCTGACGAATCAGCGAAGACCCAAGAAGCGAGCGGTTAGGTGTCTACATCGCATTTTCCAAACATTTATCTTTATGCCCTGGAGTTTTAAAACTAAAATGAAGCCAGTAGCAAACAAAAACATAGTGGCTGTAACGTCGTGGTCGCAGAAGGATAGGTACCGTATATTACTCGGTGGCTCGGTGAGGCCTACAGACATTGTTTGGCCACTGGATACTGACATTTAGTCCATGATTTATCTCCAAGTCTTTGAAGGCACACACAAGGCGCTGCTCAATAAGCTGGGCAGATGCCCAGGGACGAGAGGGCAGCAACATCAGTCACTCGCCGCAGATGAAAAGGCTTTAGCAGCCAGACGCCAAGGAGCAGATATGAAGAGAATCCGAGGGAAAACCTCCCTGCAACTGCTGAACGCCGAATGAATATTTACTTCAAGCTGTTTCCGAAGCTCTCTCCCTCTCTGATGACTGGAAATTTGTATTCTTTCAGTTGCACACAGCAGACGTTAGTTACGTTTAATAAATAATTCTTCCACATGACCGATGGACTGATGGATGGGGGCAGGGGGAGGGAGGGGAAGGGGGGGTGGGGGGGGTGGGGGGGGGGGGATGAACTGGAGCGAATTAAAATGAACATCTGTGAGCTCGTTGCTGTTGTGAGACGGACAGAATGAGGTTTGACTGAGTGAGCCAACACACACATACAGGCGCTGCAGCGTGTGTAGCCGGAGTGCATCTGCGTATATACGTGTTCAAGTGTCAGACGGAGGTAACACGGCGATGCACGAGTGAAACTCTGCACATTTGTATTCAAACCACCTCCTATATGGTGCAGTGATCCGGAAAGAAAGAAAAGTGCACAAAGCAAAATGTCATGATGATTCCAGCAAAGGCACGAACCACGTCTTACTCTTATTAGCATCTTGAAAAAATTAGGAGAATGAGCCGTGCAGTAACGACACCCAGCACAAGGAGATGAGTCATGGTGTTGCGTTGCTCTGGGACTGATCCCGTCAGAACTGATTTAATAGAGGCGAGGCTTCTCCCTGTTGATCCGTAGGTCTTTGTTATTAGTATGATGTCAGAGAGATAGCTCGCTGCAGCTTTCCATCGTGGGGGGGGGGGGATTTTGTTCGAGTGATTCGTTCCATGTGTGTCGATTCCAGCTGACTCACTGAGACTTGCTCTCATTTAAACTGGCATTCAGTCACACACACACAAACAAACAATAGGATCCGTCACACCCCCCCCCCACACTGAGAGGTTACCCTTAAAAAGCTGGGTGGTTTCAATCATGAGAAAAGAATGGGGCTCAGGGGTGAGTCACATCTGCGAGTGAGTCTATTTCAGTTCACCGGCATCGACCCCAAAAATACCCAGACGCCACCTCTACAGACTAATGATGTGGCACCTCCATGTTAGTGCGGAGACATATTGAGATGTCCGTAATTGCTTGAGGACACGATCGGCCCTGACTCCTGGCTCGCTCCCACTGACACACTCGATGATAATTGTTTGGGTTATTCTGCCACAGATGCTTTTCTGACACACCGGAGATGTAGCGTAGTGCAGGGAAACCAGATCAGTCGAGTGCAAACCTCTGCCTCGGCCCGACGGTGCCCTTGAATTCGATCAAACATAGATATCAGTCCGTTGACTGGTTTTCCATCGAGATCGATAACTTGTTGAAAAATGCCCTGTCGCGCAAAATCTCCCGGATCCGCCCCCCTGATCTGGATCTGCACCAAAACTTAAAGGGTTCTTCCCATTTTTCCACGCCCCCTTCCACAGTTTGCCGTCTCTTGACGCGGAGAAGTGTCTTCCTGCTCTGCAACGACACGACTCTGCTCTCATGTGTGTAAATGCTATACAAAATAAGGGGAACGGAGCGGAGTGGCGGCAGAGAGAGACGGACACACAGACGAAATCTGAGTTTAAAAAAGGAATCGTTTGGGGCAGAAATCATAGCTCGATGACGTACTGCAGCAGAACTTCAGGGATTCACAGCGTGTGTTTTCACATCTTTACTTCTGTGTCTAATGGCAAACATGGATTGAGGGAAACTTCGCTTTTCATATGAGGGTGTAAAATTCACATTGGCACCAGACCCGGGGGCTTCAGTTGCTTAACAGTTACAGTTACCAAACCTTCCAGGCACGTTGGCCGGTTGTTATAAATGAGAATGGGCACGAGAGTACTTGAAACATTTGTTTCATCTAAATCCCGTCTACGGCTGCTTTGGATTTTAAAGTAGATACTTCACGGAAATCCTTTGTCCTTGGTTTACTTTATTTATTTTTATTTTCAATCTTCAGACCTGCAGCAGGTACTGAACAAACTTGCTGTGGTGTTGAAGTAGTCTGAAAAGCTCCCTGAGTGGAAAACGATATTTTATCATACACAAGTTTTTCCATGAAAAGGTTCAAGTCCATGTTTTGGAGAAGGAAACTATCTATTGCGAGGGTAACTTATTCTCTGCTACATGAAAGAGGCAAAGCTGTGAATGAGTTGTTGGCATTTGAATTTGCTTTCTGCCACTTAACGGTGCCACTGTCGCCATAGAAATGTCACGCTGCTGCAGCTGTCATTCACAAACAATGACATGTTTTTCTAAATGTGTGTGTCCGCATGTGTGTGCATTTTTGTAACAGGGGCTACTGCACAAAACGGTACGAAATATACTTTGCTGTGTGTGGTTTGATGCATCTACAACAGGAGCAACAAGATCATTATCCCGTTTTCTTCACACACACACACACAGGAGCAGATTAAGAACATGAATCCCCAGGTGAGAGGAATCCATTAGGCTTAATTACTCAGACAGGACGTCCCTATATTAGAGCAAACGTCCCAGCGAGAGCGAGGAGAATGAAGACGCCAGCCCTTTCCAAAGACAATGATAAATTTAATTAACTGTGAGATACCACTGCAGGGGAAATTTATGCCACTTTGCACGATAATCCTCTTTCCCTGAGAATATTTCTGAGCAGGATTATCAATGGGAGAAGGAACAGAGAGCTGGCGGCGGGGATGAGGACGGGGCCCGGTGGCCAGGAATCGTTCGATGAAAGAAGGGTTTCACCGTCGGCGGGAAACTCATGCAGGGGTCGCTGTCTGAGATTTCTTAAAAAGCACAAACAGTAACTCCGATGACATTTGGGAGCCGAATGTCAAAAAGCAAAAAAGGAACGTGACTCGGCATTTAGCAAGGACTGATAAAAAGCTGTAAAATATTCAACCGTATGCGTCACTATCACTCATCAGCTACACACAGATTAATAATCATGGCTGACCTGTGGAGGCGAGTTTTGTTCTCATGCAGGAAAGAGAATTTAACGACGCTGCCTGACTGCAAATGCTGCCGCCTGCATCTGCAGAAACCAAACGCTCGACTGTAGTAAGAGATAGCCGTCATCCCATTCATGCCACTCGTGAATTAGCATACCCATAGCCTTACGCCTCTCGGCTGATGTCATATCACTATACTCCCTGTGTGGATCACAAGTCTGTCAGGAAGCTGGCATAAGGAATCAATTAGGGCCAATGGAGAGGCAGCATGCTTTTTGTGGTGCCACCCCTAATTTTCAATTACAATAGTGGATTAATAGCAATCAGCACACCCAGGTGGTGCCTGTGATTAACTAATCTACACAAGCGTGCATAATGACATCTGCTCCGCTCCGCACTTCGCACCAGCTCGCCCTGGTTAACATACTGTAGCGAGCAGAGGAGCGGGATGACGGGAAAGAGGGCGGGGGGGGGGGGGGAACAGACTTTGTTGAGAAAATGTTTGTCGTGGAAATTCGTCCAAGGTCACGCGAGGACGTCTGCGGCTGCACCATTCCCCTCATTTGAATCCACGGTGAAGAACAGAGAGAAGCAATTATAAAATAAATTTGCTCCCTTGAAATGATCAACATTTGGCTCTGCTCCACTAAAGCTTCTCTGCGGAGACGCTTGTGCAGAAATCATACTTTGGCACTTCAAAGACTTGACACTTAATCAAGTCAACGCCAACCCATGGCGATGTGGTTTTTATTTTCAAATCATCTCCCTCGTTAAGTGGATGCACAGAGTTAAACTCTCTCGGTCAATCTTCTGAACACGGAGGACAGAAAAGCCGGGAGCAGGCTTCGGTTAATTCAGAGGAATAAATTCATTTTTCGATTAGCATAGCAGAGGCGGTGAAGGAGTCGCCATTACGCAGCAGTCCAGTTTTCATCACACAACTTGGCTGGGATTTAGGCATCACTCATTGTTGTTTAAATGGCTTTTAACTAATGGTCTCCGGTCCTCGGGGTCTGCTTCACACGCCGTCTTTACATTGAAAACACAAACACAATGAAACTTTACTGCATGTGGGTTGTCCAGCGTCATTATCTCAGCATGACTTTTACTAACTAGGACTCCCAGGGACAACGGGAGGGCGATGTAGTGTGTGGTTTATTTCACTGCTTTTATTATTATTACTTCTCACTCAGCCAAATGAGGTAAGTGACCACTTCACCTCGTCTTTTCTAGAGAACTGAAGAGGAATTATAAAACAAGGGAGGACAATTAAACCATGTTTCTACTCATTTCATTAAAATATATTAAGAAAAAATAAGTACAAAGCAGGAACAGACAAACTCTGACGGTAAAATGTTTGCAAGGTCTTTGGAATTATCTACATTTCTGTTTAATTCGGTCATAATTAGTCTAAATTAAGTGGCCTCAGTCAAAACAACTGATGAATATAATAAAAAGTAACAGTAAAATATTTGAACTCAAGATGACTGGAAACACCCGACCTGAGGAATGACTCAGCAAGACTTGTGAAATTGTTTCCCATTAACCTACGTGTCAAAAGTTTATCTCTAGGGGAGGAAATAAGGTCCAACATCGTGTTAAGGAGAAAGGAGCAAGGAGATGAGTAATGTCTAAATTATTGCAATACTTTCTCATATTATGAGTTTTAAAAAATACTTTACTAACCCTAACAAACCCATGGTACCTGCTCCAATAGCAGTAAAGGTATTTCAGTGTGGATCAGACTGTAGGCCAAATAAACATGGACGACATGACGCCTCCCAAAAGTGAAGCCAAAGTATCTCAATCGCCTCCTGGTGGCTGGCTGCAGTATAGGTCATAACCAGCAGCTCGCCGAAGGAGAAAACTAACAAACACGTCAAGTTCAAATAACAGACACAGAGAGAAGCAGGAAATTACCAACAGGTAACCTGTAAAATAAATGTTATGACCGAAACGCTGCAAGCCGACGGATTACATGATCACTTTCACCAAATTATTTAAACGTGTTTATATAGTAACGATCCTGTCCTGAGGTATTTGATCCATATAAACAGTTGATCACTATCTCCAGTTTACACTGTAGTTATTTGATGCTATAAAAAAAATGTACAAGTTTAGAGACAACAACAGAGAACTCAACACGACCATCTTTAAAGTACAACGCTGAGGAAACCGTCGAAACGAGGACCCAGATCTATGAAGTCTCCCAGTGAGATGAAGCTATCAACAGAGATAACGTCAAACAGAGATAACGATTTTGTGACTCTTTGGCCAGATAAGACACCAGCAAAGAGAAGGGTCCTTCAGATTGATAAAGCACAAAGGAGATTAATAAAAAGGCTGCGTTAAAAGAAAAGCAAGACACAGGTTGTAAACGTGAACATCTGAAGGGACGGCAGCGGCGTCGCTTCCTCTCTGTCCTTTTCTGAGGTCGAGCCAAGTGAACGGCCAGCCTCTGATTGATGCCACATCTGTCCTCCCCTCGTGCCCCTGGGAAAATCGTGCCGAGTATGGTGTGAAATGAACCCAGGTTCAGATTTATGATACAGGGGACATTGTTATGAAAAATGATAAAAGCGATTTCAAGGTTTTAGATGAATGAGAGTGAGAGAAAAGGCAAAAAGGGAAAACAATAATTGAATTCTGCCAGGATAAATGCTGGAGCACATATTGGATGCAGCTTGCTGTAGGGTCCTTTTGAATGAGAATAATAATGAAGAAGAATAGAGAAGACACAGAGGTGGGGAGGTGAGATTATCAAAGATTTGCATCTTCTGAGCTTTATCACCATCTGTCCTGCCACCACTGGATATATTCAACACACTTTTCACATAGTGTTTGGCTGCTTGGCACAAAACCCACTTGCATATAGCATATGAATAAATAATATTAGACATGGTGATACAGAGAAAGAAGTTCACGCTGCTGCGGAGCGCTCCGATGGAACATGGACCGAGAGGGTACGTCAATATACAGACGTCAGAGCTCACTTCCTACGTAAGGAAACAAAAAGTCGTCCGTGAATTCCCAGCAACAGGAAAGCTTTCGGTCATCACACAGGCATGACGTCAGATTAGTGTCAGAATGGTTTCAGTGTTTTTTTGCTGCATTCAGGGCTCACAGAAAAAAATAGAGTAAAGTCAATCATCAATCATTCTGATGCCCTCTTGCGTTTTCAATCCTGGTAACTGAGCACACACACGACCAGAATTAAAAGTAGTGTCATGCACAGTCCTTCCGTCTGCAGGGACTGAACAGCGCACGGCTGCTGTTATGTCGATATGTCGTTATGCAGAGTTTCATCCAAAACTGGGCAATGACGTTCAAAAATATAAAATATTTATTGAACTGGGGCACGTTTAGCGTTCCTTAAATCCTGAGTGCATAACACACTGATCTGAAATAACATGAAATCAAGGGTGATGATGCAAAAGATTGGAAAGAGCTGAAAAAACGTTATCACGCTGAACAAGTTTTTTTTTTAATCAAGCGTCTTTGCGCAAAGACAGACGGATTTGATCCACTGCCTCTTTCGATATTCAGAGCAGCAGAGTAGCACAAGGGTGCGGAGAAGGTGCTCATTTCAACCATCAGCGATGAGCTCACTGTGACACACAAGGGTAAACCACCCCCATTCATACATACGATCACCAGGACTTGATGTAATATATTTAACCACATGGCCTAATTTCCCCTGCCCGGATACAGCAGGATGATTGATGCTGGAGTGGCTGTACTTAATACACAGTGGAGAGGCTGTTGCACTTGAGGCCAATCACACAGACTGCCTGCATGCAGAGGGAGGCCAGGTTAACTTCAGACTGTCCTTGAAAGCGGGCACCCAGCTCCTCCACAGCGCCGTAATAGCTGGGTGGATGAGAGCAGCAGGCTATAAAGGCACACCCCCCCCCCCCCGGTCTCTGGGGTCTGAAGTCTGTCGGACTCTTTAAAACTGTTTTCAGACATGACCTCTGGGTAAAACCTGGAGAATTGGCTGCAGAGTTTGCCCAGAGTTTTCTCTTTGTTTTTTTGTACATCAAAAAACTTGATCGCTGTGAATCCCGCTGTGTTTTCACTTCTCCCTGAATTCTATGGACTTTATACTGGGAGGCCAGGTGGATACAGTCGATAAAGTAGAATCTGTGGAGCGTCTCACTCGGACATTTGCGTTCACACATGCACCTCCTCCAGGGAAAATACGTAGGATCTGCAGAGTTCAGTGCATGTCTGAAAGCAGCTTATTGCTTGTGGACAGGTCAAAGTCAGCAGAGATCTCCCTGAGTCTATTTATGTCAAACTGTCCTCTCCGACACCACTGTTGTAGTATCGCTGCAGAAAAACCAACAGGACATTACTGGAAGGTAATAACCATTTCCAGCACACCACTGCAGCCCAGAGAGGCAGGCGAGCTGCGTTAACCTACTTAGGAAAAGCTTTTAAGGGGCAAGGAGGCATGAAAAGAAACAATACCATGCAACTGAGCCAAAGTAGGTTCTGCCTGTGCAGTAAAAAGAATGAAAACATTCCCATTACAACTAAGAGTCAGTTTATCTTTGGATCAGTGTTTAAGGAGAATCCAGGCAAGAAGCAGCTACAGAAGAAAACGGGCAGATCTGTTTAGAGGACAAATCATCTGCAGACTCAAGGCTGGATTCAAACTTTACTCCGTTCCAACGATAACATGAGAAAACATGGACACAGCTGACATGAAAACTGACGTGACATGTTGCTCTTACCTGACAGACACAGACGATTTTGAATCAATGGGAGGACGAGGATCCACATGGAAAAAAAGAGAGGAATAAAGTCAGTCATTGAATAACATATATTAACATTGAAATTCGCTCTCTTTACAGATGTTACCCGTTGTAGTGTAATACATTTTTTGCCTTTAGCATTTAGAGTCCATCTAATGTGGATGTTTGAGGCTGATGCCGATACATTAGCTCATGTGTA
Source organism: Paralichthys olivaceus (assembly GCF_024713975.1). Taxonomy (NCBI): domain Eukaryota; kingdom Metazoa; phylum Chordata; class Actinopteri; order Pleuronectiformes; family Paralichthyidae; genus Paralichthys; species Paralichthys olivaceus. The sequence continues at coordinate 24,501,752 of NC_091098.1, forward strand.
CGTACAGGAAAAAAGAAATCAATAATTCCTAAGATGTCCTTATAATAATAATAAAGTTTTTAAAAATGCCTACTTCATAAATAAAAGACACGTAAAAAATAGCGTCCATAAAAAAGGCTATGAAAGAAAAAATAAAGGAATAAAAACACTGAACGTGTGATAGGTATTTGAGCATGACTACCCATAACAGAAATGAAAACTAGAATTAGGTCAAATGTAGAAAGATAAAGTATGTTTCGACCTTTAGGGCAGTTTCACTTGAGGTGACAATTGAGGTTTGATATTTTTAACCATAAACCCTTAAAAACTATGACTAAAACCAACTCAACCAAATAATTTGAATAAAAAGTAAATATGTCTCAGGGGAAATAAATAAACATACATCTTCTTCTTGTATAGAATAAACGTTTTCATATGGGCAAACATACTCGCTGACACCGACATGCTGCTGAAAGCCTCGTATCTGCCATAACTTTTTATGCCAGATGGCAAAAAAACAACCTGGATGCATTCATGCAGCCGTCTCAAAATACTTCTGTCATTCTGTGCAAATATTATTCCATTTGCCACACGAGAGCAAAGCACACAAAGTGTATAACACCTTCTTGTCTGGCGTATAATGTACAGAGCACCCAGCATTGTGAAAACGTAACTGCAGCTGGAATTTGATTTGACTCCTGCGTGTGAACAAACCACGAGCAGAGCTCTCAACAGGTTATGTGAAAACAAGCACTGTTCATATTCACCACACTCTGACAGGCTCCTCCAGCTCCACGCTGGAACGGGCAGGTACAGTAATAGAAGGTGCCCTGTGTAATCTGCTGCCTCAAATTCAATTCTGGCTACGTGGGAGTGAATAAAAGGTTTTTATGGCATCGGACTGAACCCGAACAGTCACCTTGAGATGCTCAATTTAACACTGTGGGGTCTGTCACTTAGAGAAGATCAGTGAAGAAGAACAACAACATCCCAGGCTTCGTATCAAACAGACTCAAGTAGTACTCATTAGTAGTAGTAGTATTATATATGGAAGTCATTGTCACGAGAGTATTCTCACCAATCTATCTGAACTACGCTACCACGTTGACAACAGCTGTTCACAGACAGACGGACGTATGGACAGACCTACACCTGCCAAACTGCACGACGATATGATGACACACCCACACATGCACACAAACACACACACACACACACACGGCGGCTGGTAATAACAACATAGTGTTGCACAGCGACTCTCTGACACTCAAACCAGTCTCTTCTCTGCTGAAACTGCCAGAATCTCCACTTTTGAAAGAGCCGTGACAACACATCTGCACCATTTTCTACACAATATACTGTTAGTGGCATACGGATAACTTATTTTAAAAGAGGTGATCATTCTAAGGGTTGTCTGTGCCCCAATCTGCAGGCACATCAGAGGGTCAGATGACTTGACTTCCATTTATTTGAGAACAATTTGAAAACACTCTTTTAACGAGCGTAGCCAGGTTTGTTTCCCTTGTTAGACGAGAGGACGTGCTTGTGTTCAATCCCTTCCTGTGTGAAAAGAGAGAGACGACACCAAGGATCCTGACTTTTCAGATTTACACCCAGAGAAAGTCAGAGACAATACAGTAAGTGTGCTCTCTAACTTGTTCAGCCCGTGGGTGGTGACCCCTGTCTGTATCAGACAGGTTTTAATCCTAATATCTGTCATGTTTCATTATGCAGTGTGGTTTTTCTTGGGTCCCACTAGTGAGATAGATATTAGATGCCAGCATTCTCGGAGCCCTGAGGGTTTCTGTCGACGTTCTGGGAGGTGTGGACAGCTCGGAACAATCAGTCAGCTTGCAGACAGCCTCTCCTTGTCATTACTCTCAGTGAAACCGACTCAGGAGGGAGAAGAATTTTTCCCTAACCAGCGGGTGTTCTCTGCACACTCCTAGCGGGGCCCTTAGTCCCCCATCCATCTGCTGGCCGTCCCTCACACCCATTAATTCTGCCCGATCCCGTGCAGCTGCTAGTTGGTGCGATGTGATTATGCTCAAATGAGCCGTGGAATAAAGAGAAGCTCGAACTCCTCTGAGGAGAGCGTTGAGAAAGAGTTGAAGTTGAATGCAAAGAACACTGACGGGTATTTCTGATTTCAAGGTGTGAGGGACTGTTTGTCTCTGTGGACTTCGAACCAATGATAAACAGTTTTGACTGCAAACAGACACGAAACAAGTACAAACAAAACGACAAAGAATTAAATGACTTTAGGAAAGTTAAGATTCAACATTAGAACAGACATTAAATCAGCTTTTAAATGTCCGTGCCCTGAGGTCTACTGTCTCATTACATTATCACTATTATTGGCCTATTATCTATTATGAGCATTATCATTATTGATCACTGCTGTAATCATTGCTGATTACATATGATATATATATATATAATATAATGAAAAGGATTACTACATCTATAAGCATCAATATCATCATTCTCATTATCTCCCTTTCCCCACACTTCTCCTCTCAACCCATCAGTCGGTGCAGAGTCTGCTTCTGTTCAAGGTCTCTCTCTCTTTCTCTCCGCTGGATTGTGGGAACCTTTGTCTTTCTCTCGATAATATTGACTCTAATTGAACCATCTATCTATGGACGTGTATCCTCATGCCAAAATAAACCAACAACCAACAACAACATCATCTGACACGTGGCGCCAAACCACAACATGGATTATTATTAAAGGCATTTTTAAAGAGTAAGCTCACAACCTTAAAACATTCCAGAGAGAATCTTAACGAACAGGAAGTGGAAATGAGAAACCTTCTGTTCTTTTTACTGGACACGCACTGACTGGCCAGATGTTGATGCTCACAGCCCGTCACACTTTCCCAGGTACCTGCGAAAGTCTTCATGAAAACTATTATCGAGTGGCTCTCTAACCTTCGTCCTCCTCCCTCCCAGGGGCCGCTCCGCTCGGGGCCCCCCTCAAAACCCTGTCAGCCCTGATCTTTCCAGTGACTCAGCATATTGACAAGCTGTCCGGGCCTCACAGTCCAGGGCGTCTCAGGCCCAACAGGGTCGCAGTGAGCAGATAGCCTTCACTGCCCCGGCCTTTTGTGGTGGATGTGATGGAAATGCTATCTCGACTGGTCCATCTGTCCCGTTGTTGCCTCTTTACACAGGCCAACAAAACAGGATGATGTTCGGGGTCATCCTTGATGGATGTCAGGACAAGATATGCCGATTGTGGGGGTTTAATAAAATAAAGAAAATGAAAAGAAGCATTGTGTGTGTGTGTGTGTGTGTGTGTGTGTGTCACTAAACATTAATGCATCTTTATTGATTGATGAAACAAAACCAGGGTTAAAAGAGCGGAAGGTGCCGATCACTCACCCACAAGCTATTTAATTAGGTTAATTACATTTAATTCTTTTTGACTCGTTTCCGCTCCGTCGACTCACGAGCGGCTGAGCGCGCGCAGCAGAGAGCCGTTGCTACGGAAGCGTCGTTAAAACACAGATGGACCTGTGAGCATCTGCTAGTAAAGATAATGAGAGGCATGACTATCTATGACTGTGACAACCTGTCCCCGAACACAGTGGGACACAGTAGCACATCCCACCTGTTTTTCCGGTTTGCTCTCGAAAGCTGAACTAAGGATTCTTGATATTAGAACAGGCTGACCTCCTTCTCCTCCTCCTCCTCCTCCTCTTGCAGGACTTTGATCATCCTTTTATGGGTCCAGCTCCTTCTAATCACAGCCATCTGGGTCTGTTTTGCTTCTGGGATGTGTTTCTCCATTTAAACTGAAGTTTGAGGCCAGATTAGGACATAAAACCTCTCGAGGCTGTGGATGTAGTTAGCTTGGAGTTTGAACCTCATTGTTAAACTAAATCAACCGACTATTGCTCCAATAGAAGTGTTTTTTTACTTTAAACAATGAAGATCTATATTTTATTTCTAGTCATTAATAATGAATGTTGTGATTTAACTGTAAAATATAAAACTTCAAATACATTTCATTGTCATAACAGTTTTGATGAGTTCTTCTATATATAAGCTATTCGCTGATGAATCGAAAATCTTTTACTCCCTTATATCAGCACCGGTTCCAATGACTCCTATTGACTGATTTAAATATTCAACAGAAACATGTAAAATGTTCTAAGAAGCAAATTGTATGATTTACATATGATTTGCCTAAAGGTAAAAATTGTAGAAAACGTATGTTTAGTATAACTTATTTTCTTCTCCTCCACTTCTGCAGTGCAGCACCTATAAGGCAACAATTTCATAACCAGGCTACGTTAGAACAGCTGATGCAACCAGCCTGTGAGGTGCGGATGTGCAACACTATGTGCAGTTGAAGCTGTAGAGTGCGGTGAAGTCAAACCACTGAGAGATCCTGAGATCAACATGACATCCACCTGTCTGCTCTCAGGTCAGGATGTGTTGTGGTTGTACGAGCTTAAGGGATCAGTTTCCAATTCTGCAGCAGCTCTCGTGGAATGCATAAATCTCTTCAATATCAAACTCTGTTATCTCTTCGGGTTTATCGCTGGTGGGTGTGTTTGCTAAAGGACGTAGACGATTGTGTAAGTGGCAAACTAAACCTTTTTCATCGTTAAAACTGACAACAGCCTATGTTCTCTATAAAGTGGGAAACGACTTCTATTTAACAACTAACTTTCATAAAAAGCTTGTGGGGTATTAATTAAAGTATCAGGTCACATGATTCACTGCTGTAAAAACACTAATTTAAAGTTTATAGACTCTTGGTGCAGTGAAGGGGAGACAGATCTATGGCCGTGGCTGTACACCAGGGGGCAGACAGGCTGTGAGCATACAGCTAGAATGTACAGTAATGTACACTCTGGGATGATCCCTTGTAATCTCCATGTAAGAACATGAACTATTGGTTAATATTGTAAAAGTAGGAAAAAGGACACGTGCAGGGACACATCTTTAACATGGTGTGTTGTGGTATTATATGGAATGTGTGTTTTATTGACAACACTCGCTGGATTTCCCAGCTGAAACCCGAGCCGGCCGCATTTCATCACCACGCTGTTACACCGAACCTTGACCTCTCTCAGCGGGGCCGCCCTCGTCAACAAGAACGTGAAGCATGGGGCCCCGGGTGCCTCTCCGCTCTTCACATGAAACCGAAAGAGTCACGACACGCAAGAAACTGCAGCAGCAAGAGCAAGAGCCTCCGTCTGAAATTCTCCACACATTCCAGATACATCAGTGGGAAACGAAAGCAGAGGAATCAGATCCCTCTGAGCTGCATTAACGATATCTTGTTCGTGTCATTAAGATAAATGTTGAGTGTGATGGGCTGTTCGCTTAACGAGGCGAAAGACAAGTTCTGAAAACAGCCGCTTTCTCATTCAAGAAACACGACCTCTGTGAATTCGGGAGCTCGTACATGCGTCGTGCACTGACAGCTCCCAACAGTCTATATTCACACATGCTTTACACCCTTAAAAACACGTGCATGTTTGGAGGGGTGGGCTGACAGGAAGCGTGTGAAGAGCATGATGGGAATGCATCTGTGAAGTAATAACTGGATTTAAAAGGGGCCACAGGGGCTAATAGCTCCATCACCTTCGTGCCTGCCCTCATCTTGTGTCTTTACTTAACTACAGTATGCTAACTAGCTGCTGATGAATACCAGCCATTACCTCACACACCTCAGTTCTGGGCTGGTGGGACTGAACAAGCAGATTTGGACCGTGAAGACAGGGATTTCCCTCATGAAGCACGGCATCAGAAAGATTCATTTTAGTCATAGTTTGTTTTTGCCTTCAGGACACAATGAGATCCCAGCTGCTAAGCTTCTTGTTTAGAGCTCAATGTTTTGTTTGTGGTATTTGGCAGTTCCTTCAGCTCGGAACAAAAGGCGCTCTCCTGACAATGCATCCTCCACAAACACTCCACTCGTCGTCATGTGGGTGATACATGTGGTCCGACATTCTCGAGCCGTTCCAACACTGACCGTCGAATCAAAGGAGTGCTGTCACCTCTGCAGCTTTATAAGCACTGTGGTATATGTGTAACTAGAATACTTATAGGGTGCATCAAGGACCAAGTTAGTTTTTGTGTTCACTAACAAACAACCAAACAAACACTGAAGAAAACTTTGCTTCCCTGATGGACGTAACTCAAATCTCAACATCTCCCAACAGAAACCACAATTAAATTTACGAGATCCCAATCTTTTTATTTCAATTATTATTTCTGATATCTTTTTCAAATAGATATCAGTCCCATAAATATGCCACATCCATGAATTATTCCCTTGGAAATCTGTGGAAATGTACAAACTGAACCGCCCTTCATCTTGTTGAGATGTTAAAGCAAGTAAGAAAAACACTCATGGATCTGCCCACAAATTAAATGGGTTCTTTCTTGGCCCATATCCCATCCGTCCACCAGGTTTTCGTGGAAATCTGTTTAATGGTTTTTTGTGTAATGCTGCTGACAGTCAGACAAATAAAGCAAATGGACAGGGGTGAAAACATAACCCCTATTAGCGGAGGTAATTATTTATGGTTGTTGCAAATCTTCAGAACCTTGGGAGCCTGCAGAGGTTCAGAGTGGGGATGAAAAACATGAAGCATTTCTCCAGGAGAAGGGCTGTGGGTGCAGTCATATTTCACCCCCATTCAGCGTGGTGCACTTGTTTTCAGCAGCATCCTGAGGGACCCCCCCCCCCCACTGCTTTGCCCGAGCTCAAGAAAGAAAATTGGGCAACATGGAGCCGCTCTCCTTTTCTAATTTTACTACAGGAAAAATAACAAACAACTTCATTTAAATGCAACAGGGACTGGTGGGAAATTTACTCTGGTTTATTAACTGAGAGAGAGAGAGAGAGAGAGAGAGAGAGGGGAGGAATCATTCATCAGCAAACACACACACACACACACACACACAGAGGAAGTTTTTCAATCTGAAGCAGCCGGATGCGTCAGCCAGGCGCAGTGCTGCAATGTTAATGCTCAGTTGAGGACAGAAAGCGCAGCCCTGTGCTTTCAGCTTGATGTGTAAGTGGAGAGGGCCTGGAGATGCAGCGTCTCCAGAGACAAACGGTTTAAAGGTCACACGCTGAGCTGAATCGCTAAGAGGAGAGGTAAGAGATACCAGGGGGGGGGGGGGGGGGGGGGGGGGGGATGATGAAGAGAGGTAAGGTAAGAAAGAGATGTGGACAGAGAGCCAATAAGTGCACACTTTGATTACATGTTGATGCGGATGCAGATTAATAAGCGGATCCAGGATCATAAATAAATTATTAAGGTTATTTAGACCATTTTTTCCCGTTATATTTGACCTGAGTCTGTGCTGTAGTGATCGTGGTGTGGAGCCGCAGTACCGAGGTCCCAGAGACACAGACGCTCCGCTCTCATCTGTGAATCATGACATTTCGCCCTGTTATAGCATCAATTAACTGATTAAAACCAAACTTACTCTGACCCATGTCTCGTCCACTAACATGGATGATGGTGGGGGTTTATGACCTAAACTGCAGAGCAGCCACCAGGGGGAGATTGAGGTGATATGGCTTAACGAAGCGAACCATCGGTGAGTAAACACTGTTTTCAGTCTGTAAGTGAGTGAAGTCAAGAAACAAACTGTTGTGCTGTGAATGTGTGTCAGATGTATTATGAGCTAACTGCTCTGTGCAGCCGGTCATAAATATGGAGGGAACTGTTCGCACATTGGTTAATGAACGCGCGGCAAGACTGAAAGCAACCGGCTCCTTATTTATCAGTCCATTTGGTTAATTGAATAGAAGGCACTGCAGAAGGAATGTGGGCTGGTTGTGTTATCACCAGCAAGAGCTAATAAGTGTCAAGGCGCAGTTTAATTACGGAAACCATTTTGGAATTATACACACCATTAGACTGTTTTCTCGGCCCTGTCAATATCAAGCAGTCGCGGTGGAGAGAGAGAGAGAGAGAGAGAGAGGGTGAGCGACCGATCTCGTCTTCTCCTGTGGCGCCAGAGTCAGGGAATATAAAAAAGTGCTTCTTTTTGAATATAGTCATGTGGAAGTGGATTCCTGACTCTGAAGATGGCTCATTTTTTTTAGATGCCTGATTATATCACCATCCCACCGCTGTGTAGGCTACAGAGCGTATTGTGTGCATGAAGGAATGTAGACCTTGCATTCCTGCACACATGCAGCAGTGTCTTTTACTCTGTGACAGCGCAGGCAGGCGAGGACGGGACGTTTCAGCTGCTATCTGATCGGCCATCATTCGGCTCGAGCTGTGAGCAAAAGCACTGAGAGCTCTAAACCGCCCCCTACGATGGGCCTGTCTCCCTTTTACCCTCCTCCCTGTCCCCAGCTTTTTCATCCCCCCACTTATCTTGTTCTTGTCCACTGCAGTGAAAGGGTTTGATTTTTTCTCTTCCGTGCCCTTTTCCCCCCCTCGCCCACTTCTCTTCCAAACATAAATCAACGTCTTTATCTGCAATGCGAAAATTTCTCATTACTGGTATCTTAAGAAGTCATAACACAGCAGAAGAAAAGATTCGGTTTGAACTTCTTCACTGTCTCCGCGAGTTGTCGGATCCTTCCCCGAGCTGTTCTGTGGCAGAGCAACTCGAGAGTTCATCAGCGGAGGCTACGTCCGTAACATTTTAGTTTGAAAATCAGGCTCAGGATCAGTTTTAATCCCTGTCCACACGAACACATCTGGGCTACTACACATGGGCTGGTGTGTAGAAAATGCTCTAATAATTGCTTCTCTCCTATGTAAGCAGGAAAATACCGAATTTAACTGTTGACGACAGGCTCAGCCACACTCGTGACAGAAAAGAACCAATCAGCAAGAGGCTGAAAGTGTCTATGTTATTCTTTCCAAACACTTTTCAAACTAAAACTGGACTAGCAGCATTTCCAAGCTTCTCTGTTTGAACGACTCTAAAACGCAGCAACGTAACGACGAAGCCTGAGTCGTCACCTCAGCGCTACCGGTCACTGTTTAAATAAACAGATGAATACTGTTAATGGTGAGATATTAATGTTTTTCGCAGGGATACAGTGACATAATCATGATGAAATGGGTCAAAGGTGATCGTCATTATGCAATGGAAGCCACAGCTCGGCTCAGCTTTTGCCTCTCCCCCCCCTCCTCCTCTCCTAATTGAAGCCCCCTGATGGTTTAAGCCTTTGGATTTGCCCAGTTATAGAGACTAGGAACTAAAAATAAACACACAGAGGACGGACGCAAAGGCTCCATCGCCTTCTGCCCTTGTCGGACACACACTCATTTTCAGTCTGACCGACGGTGTCCTCGGTCAATGGAGTCGACGTCCTTGAGAGAGTGGCATGTTGGCTCACTTGGCATCTTGTTCTCTCTTTCACACACACTTCTCCTCATTCCTTTGCTCTTCCCTGCAGCCGGCTGAGTAGATATAGTAGTTAATGAAAAACAGCACTGTTGGGGACAGCGAAGCAGAGATTGGACATGGACGCCTCCTCTATGCCAGCTGATCCCCTTTATCTAGGTGCCAGCACAGACTGATGCTCATCCCACAGTGGGGAGCATTTCTGACAAAATAAGAAAAAGGAATGAGGGGTTTTTATCTGGCCTGGTTGGATTTTTTTTTCTTTTGAGCTCCTCCATGAAATAGTTGCTTGCTCAGAGATTAAGCAATGGTTTGCCTTGGAAGGAATTTTGGATATTCAAGACGCAGAGCTGTTGAGGCTGTTTCACTGAACATATAATAAAGGAGGGTTCAGAGGAACGGCCACACCACAGTGGTCTACAAAAACATCATTCAAAATATCCCCCTCCTCAGCTCACGTAACCACATGCACACAATCTCACACACACACAAACAAGCACACACTCCTCGGTTTGGGAAGCGTAGTGACGAAGTCCCGTCTTGTGGCTGACTTTTCCAGAAGACCACAACTCTAAGCCGCTAGTTCAGCAAAGGCACTTCCATTTTTCAGAACACAAGAGGTGCCTCACACTCCACCTCTGATTCCACATGACAACTGAATACGCAATAATACTGGTGCCACAGTTTGTTTCTAAATATCTGAGGTCTCATGAATCGCACACAGAATAAGCAGGAGGTCAAGTTGTTGGCTACAGAAGAACGGATCAGCAACTCTTTGTTCTTCATTATAATGTCGGAAAACAACTTGACCTATGATATATATTGTGTCGAGACGTGCACTTAAATTATTTCAGTTTTATTCGATAGGATTCAACATTTGGGGCAATGTTGGTATATTCCGTACGCAACTTTACACCAGTTCCAGCCAGAAGATGTCGAGAATAATTAACAGGAGAAGTTTAAATGTTTACTTGCACTAAGTCTGTTAAAAAAACACTCATGATGTTGATATTAACAAAGTGATTTTCACCGAGTCTGTTTTATTTACATGAAGACATTGAAAACGGGGTTGAAAGGTCATTTTCATGCTCTTGCTTCTGCTCGTGATCTGAATGCAACAGCTGCGCCTCAGTGAAATAGTTCGTCCTTGGCACCGAGTATATAAAAAAATAAGAGATGAATAAAGAAGTGCCGAATCGTTTTATCATCTGCGAGATAAACTAAAATCAAACGTCTCCATCAGTTCATCTCCGACAAAAACTGAGGAGTTATATAAGGTCAGAGGCAGAGATAGTCGTGGTGTCCTTTGCTTTTCCACAGTTGTTCTAAATTATATTATTGTTATTATGTTATTTTACTTTTCATTTTTATTCAGGCTACAGTTTACCCACACGGAAGAAGATTTAATATTCAATTATGTTGCATTCATATTTCAATTTCAGTTCCATTAGTCGTATATCATCAATATTAAAAGAGGTCCTGCAAAGGAGATGCTTTGCACACAGAGCTAACTGTGCTGCTAATATTAGATAAAGATCGTGTTTGCTCAGCAACACCACACTTTGCCCCTTGGCACCGGGCCGAGACGACACATATTAGCCCAAATATCAACTCGCAATGACTGCTTCTATTAACAGCAGCTCTTATCCTGCAGTCCTTTTAGTCATTAGGATATCAGCATTTAACCATGACCCACAAGGACAGCATTTCTTATCCCACATGTGGCTAGCCACTGCCACGTTAATTGTAGCGCTGGCTTCCACTTTGAGGGGAAACTGCAGCATATGCTAATTGTTGAGGTGAAGCGAGGCCTCAACCGGCCCGCGTACATCACGTCTGGGAGCCAGCGGGATGTTTGTCTTTACTCGTTCAGATAGCGGAGATCAGCTCAACAAGCACAATACCGGCTTTGCATTCCTGACTCTCGTTACACGGCAGAACGAGGCCCCGGCCTCTTCCCTACAGCACGCCAACACAGCAGCGCTGTTGTTGTTTCTTCCCGAGCATGCCATCGACGGCTCGCGCCAAACAATCTCTTGGGCAGCCTCGTTTCCCCTCATCTGAATATTTATGAATGCTGTTGAACGGCCACATTCCATTATCGCAGAGATTGCCTGGCATGGGGCTCCCAATCCTTTCACCCCGCTCACGTCCATTGGGGAGCCTTGCACTTCATCCAATTGCAGTCTGTATTTCACCGTGCCTGGCTGCCACAAGCGTTGCTGGTGTCATGGAGAGAATGGAGAGGGTGGCAAGCAGTCAAAAAAAAAAAATCCATACAGGGGAAAGATGAATGCCGATTTCAAGGTTACAAAGCCTGAATTAAATTGACTGATTCTCTGAGGTGGAAACACAAGCTGGCAGGGCACCCCCTCCCTGAGAGCAGTGTGAGTCAAACTTTCAGGGTAGAGGTAAACACGAAAAAACCCACCAATGAGAGGAGACGTGGACGCCTGCCAGTGCATTTACACTCCAGTTCTCCCTCTTTATCGGTGCTTCCTGTAACAAGCTACACGCTATGAGATTTATTAGCAATCTCAGCAGTCTACAGAACCAAGCAAACAAGAGGTTGTCGAGGGGCCATTGCAACTCCGCTCGCGCACAATGTTCTTATTGTTCCCCGTCTGGTTTAGAAGTGGGTGTATTTGACTAACATCCTCTATTCACCCTGCTGAAAACAAACACTGGTGAGGAGGGAGGGAAAGGCTGACCACAAACTGCCTGATAAGAATCAGGTCTGAATCATTGGTCCTTTACCTTCCTCTGTGTTTAAGAGCGGGTTTCATGAGAAAAAATGAAATACATAAAGGAGGAAAGATTGAGTCCTCAGGTTTACAGCTTCAGAGGTTTTTATGTAAACGAGAAATTCTCCATTGATGATAATAAACGGCTTAAGACTGAAATTACTATTGGACCTAGCATTGAAATATAAGCCAAAGTCCAACTGTGGCTCCTTCTAGCCCCACAGGTGCAACTGTGTTCGCACACTGAAACGTTTCTATGAAGATCTCAGTGAGGGTAAAAGGTGAGGATTTCAATTTCAACAGAGAGAAGATCGCTAAACTGTGTTCAGCGTCTGTGATGCTTCTGCAAAGCACAGTCTCCCTGCAAGGCCACTGCATCTTTCCTTTTTTTTTTTTTTTTTTTTTTTGGATGTTGTTTTAAGAGCAAAAATTGCAAATACCACAAATCTCCCTGTCGTCCTACTCACACAACCCGGAGTAGATGCTGCTGAATAAAATCCCCACGGCTTAGAGTGGAAAATAGTGCTGGGGTGTATTGACAGAGAGAAGAAAAAGGAATAAGAGACAAAAATACACACAAGTGATTTCCTTAATGTTAGAGTCGTGATCTTGTGCTGCAACCGCACACACCTGATTTTGTCACTTGCACGCCTCTTCTGGTTTCTATTCTAAATTCACTGAGGCTGAAGATGTGACTGTCAACAGGGACAAGAGAGTAATTTAAAAACAATCCCAGGCCATGGGCTGAATTTAAAGTCGTAGTTAAACGAGAAAGCAACGTAAAGATGGATCTTTGACTGGCGATGGCGACGAGGGCAGAGGACACGTGAGAACCATGATACACATTTATGGTCTCCCTGTGAACCATTCACTCCGGCATAACAACATCCACTTTACAAAGCGTTCTCCCACTTGTCATATTGATGAGGCGCCTCCTTCACCTCCACACATGTTTGTATAAATATATCTCTGCCGGCTGCCCACAGTTCAGACACACATTTGATCTAATCAGCCTGTCAACAACGATTCAGCCTCCTCCCGCACATCATTTTCATGCAAATGCACATCTAAGTGCTGAGATGTTGCAAGTGTGGGGCGTGATGGATAGGCGTCTGTGTTCTGCTCACTTGCTCAGACACGTATCGACAGCAGGAGTCAAGGTCAAGCCCGCGGAGCCCCGCTGCCGCTTTGTGCTCGACGCAGATTCCCCGTGCTCTGCCTAAAGAACAGCACGCGTCCCACAAAGCACCAAAGAGCTGCATGTAATTAGGATACAATGACTTTTGTCAAAGTGTCAGCTGTTGATCTCATGTTATAACATGGCCTTTCACAGAATGTCACTCTCATTTGATTTTGCTCTTTGAGAAATGACCTCCCTGAAAAAAAGTCTGACGAGTCCTTGTGCTCCAGCGAGATAAGACAAAACAATGTGCTCACAGCTGGTGATTAACGCTGCGTCGGGGTGTGGGGGGAGTTCCCAGAAAGAGCTTGAGTGGTTGGTGGTGAGTGCAGGATTGAACTGGAAGACATCCGGGCCCAGTTCTGTTACAACTGCTGCAAAGATGAGGCAAGAATGGAAATGTGCATTGTGGGAGATTTGATCCATCACAACAGATGTTTCGCCCAAATGATGTGCAGCAACGATCACGGGTTATTAGCTCTGTTGGTTTGCAGTATAGGTCAGAGAATAACCAACTAAACTTTGGTGCAGATCCAAGTAAAAATCTCTATCTAGTAAATTCAAATGTTTTTCAGCAGGATCACGCAAAACGTACAAAATTGATCTGCACTAAACTCTGTGGGGGAATGTGACCTGGCCAAGGGAAGAAATCACAACATTTGGGTGGATCTGGTTAAACGTGCAGATTTTTCAATCAATTCCCTTATCATAGCGAGACGGGGCATTTCTCAGGAAATAATCTTGATGTAAAGGAGCATCTGACCTTCACGAGGAAGGAAGGGTACCAAACAGTCCTTGGAAACATCCTCCATTCTAAAGAGCCCAGTTGTTCTGCGAGAATGGGAATGTGAGTTTGCGCAATTTGATGCAAATTCTCTAAAGGTCAGACGGAAGTGTAGGATTGTTTGGCCTTGGCAGAGGGAGGCGATGTACTGAGCGACGTTCTAGTTGTTCAATAAACAATTGAACCAAACATTTTTATGTGAGTGTGTGTTTGACTGACAGTTACAGTCTGTTGCCCACTGAGAGAGCTCTCTACTTTTCTCTGGGGGAAGCTTCAGTTTAGTCTTCACTTCATTCTTCAATTCATTTATTGCACATGAATCGGCAGCTTATCTCACAAGACTTTCCGAGCAGCTTGACGATTGCTGCATAACGATCTGGAAACCAGAGCCGACCAATTTGGATTTTTGAGGGCTGATACCATTATTATAGGATAAAAAGTTCGGATATATGATATATTGGCCGATAAGCGTTAAAAAATGCCATCATTCCTAAGATGTCGTTAGCAAACCCTCGAGACAAAGAAATGTCATCGAGGCTTGATAGGTTACAAATTTACCATAGACTTTACTCTAAATAACCATAAATAAAAAGAATTCGCTAATACAACCGAATATATAAACTTATAAGAAATTAAATATGTTTTTTGTAAATTGTAAACATAAATGCAGACACTGATGTGTCTCATATCAGCAGCCGATGGACACCCTCCAGAAAATGTGTAGATGAGAGATATCCCACAACAGAGATTGTTGATGTTTGCTATGTGACACTGGGTGGAAGTGAAAAAAAGCCCTTTGACCCTGTGGTAAGAGGGTGACTGTACCGGCAGAGGGTTGGTCCTGCCCTGTGATCAGATGAGCAGCTCTGAAGTGATTAGGTCTGGGTGCAGTGGCCTGTGCACAGGCAGCAGAATAAGGTCCTATTGTGGGAGAGTCTAAAGTGGAGGAGAGGTGAACCCTGACGCTGTTAGTCCACATCGTTAGCTCTGACTTGACTCATTTCACTGATACAATGCAAGTTAATTCACACGGAGAATTGGAGGTACCGTGGTCCGTCAGCCGCTCGGTCAATAGAGTAAACCAAATGATCTGAAAGCCAATTTATGAGTTGAAACAAATGCATATGCATGTGGGGGTGTTTGTCTGAGCACGTTTCAATCCTCCTGGGGTTGTGATGCAACTCCCCTGAATTTCTACAAAGTGACGTCACTTTCTGACACTCCCCAAGTTGTTGACAGTCACATGGTGAGCATGAAATCATCGGCTACAACCAGCGAAGCAGAAGACGGCCGTCCACCCCCTCCTCCCCAGGAACCAGTTGCGTTCCTAAGAGAAAAGTCCTGCAACAGCAAAACAGCTTCTTACAAAGCCAGGAAGGGGAAAAACTGAGAGGAGAGCAGCTCCAAGGCACCTGGACCTGGCCCCATGAAAACAATAGTTGGAGATTACATCAAATGTCTCTGGGAAAATGGGGTTTGCACAATTCGTACGTCTGCAAAGAGACCTAAAAATGAATCCATAAAATGGTTATAGTTTGTTCAGTGTGGATCTGTGCTTCACTGTGTCAATTGCAACTATTTACAAGTGAGAGCACCAGAAAATTCATTATTGTCTGAATTCTTAAACTAAAGAACTGCATCCCAAGTGAGAAGTATCTGAATTCAGATCGATTCCACTGAGCGGTGTTGCTGAAACAACAAAATGTCTTCAGTTCTTAAAAGGGTACCTAATGTTCTTAACCTATCACTATAACCTGAATATGAGATCTGAGCTGCGAGATATAAAAGTTTGATCAAATGTTTCCCACTGACACGATTACGCCCGGCTGGCACGAGGGATGTGCTTGTACCCTAGTTTTTGTTTTTTTACTAAGAAAAATAAATGAATAAACCAAGTGAATTATTGTCTTTCAGAAAATGTCTAAGCCTCTGGTGCAACTCATTGATTGACTATAAAGATGGTCGACATGACGGCTTCTGAAAAAGGGAAGCCAAAGTGTCTTGATCGCCCCCTGGCAGGAGGCTGCAGTATGTGTCGTAAACTCTGCCTCATGCGTATTTGTGGTTGGGAAACGGACCAAACTAAAAGGTCAATATTCACGTCTCCATCATGGTTTCTGTCATCGTAGATAGTTGTGGATGTTTGTTAATGTGTTTGTTTGACTCATGATTGGTTGAGTTGGTGTATCTGCAGGACCTTGCTACCCCCAGTCCCTCCCCCAATCGCTACTCGGCAGAATCTGACTCCAAATGTCGTCAATGGCTCAAGTGTTTAATCGGAAGGAAGTTGAGACACATCGTCCATCTTTACTTACAGTTAATGGTACAACTCAGCAAAATGTCCCAAAAAAATACTTTAGGAGCGTTCAAACGTTTTCTATGACACACTAAACAACCCCCAAACCTCCAATGGCATTTTTGTCTGAGCAGGGCAGTCTGGGTATGAAGAGTGAATGGAGACTAACAATCCCGTTTAATGAGATATTGATCTGAGCAGCAGTGAAACACAGCAGAGTAAAACCATGTTGTTTGCCCTTTCAGGAAATATGGAATGTGGCAAGAATGCGATAGAGCTTCTCTGGGGAGGACTCTGGACTTTGATTTAATATTGGTGTTGTTAAACTGTTGCCTGCATGGATTTGTTGTAAGATTAAGAACTATTGATCACTTTCTAATGCCTTAAATGTTAGTAATGATTTTACGACTATACGGGATGGTTCATGCGTGCCTGAATTTACCCATCACAGAAAGGTGGCACTATAGATCACACACTCACATGCAAAGGCAAAGACTTTCAATTCTACCTCATCGGGGCTTAAATTAATGAGGGTGGTCCCGACAATGAATTCCTAAATGTGGCATTTTTCTCAAACAGCTCTTGAACAACAGACAAGCCAACAACAACCGAGCAGCCGGTGAGTCGGAGAGCAGGTGGGGGGGGTGACGTGGAGGAGAAGGAGGTGGCATGCAGCTGTAAACAGTGTAATTTGAGGAATGTCAGAGACGTCGTTGAGAAGGCAAGGGAATAGCAAGTGACAGGAACGGGTCAAAGGTTGTAGCAGAGGAGGAGTGTGAGGTGGGGAAAGGAAGCAGAAATAATAAAGAGACAGATTGAAAAGGCAGAGAAATGAGAGAAGGAAAAAGCACCAATACTGAAGCAATTACCCGTCGTACCATGTCCCCATCTCCTTTGTCCCCGGTGCAGCACTCAAGGGTGAGAGATGAAGGTGTGAGAGTGTTGTGAGCTTCTCTGGACACATTAGCAGCAGGAGCTACATGAGCTAAAAACTGTTCATACAGGAACGTGTACATCTGCCTAGTGAAAACCAAAGACTGTATGAAGATGGATGACGCGGCAGCTTTATCGCCCGCTGGTGACTGGTAGCAGTACATGTCAAGAAACCCCTTCCTCATCCATGTTAGCAGATGGGACATGAACGAAACTAAAAGAGTCAGAGTTTGGTGAACACGCTCAGAAGTTAATCGGTTGTCGAGACACACGAGCCACAGAAAAACAGACGGACTGAGATTTCTGGATTTAGTGGATATAGATGAAGATTTATTCAAAAGGGGATTTTGCTGTTTAAAGTAAAAATACAAGCAGCTGAGTCCTGGTCAATATCAGATTGCTATGTCACTGTATAGTATTCCATAGTATATGTACAAATGGCCCATTATGGACCTCCCTGTTTAGCATGTAATCACGTCTCAATAAGTAAGACTATGTCAACACCACTTGGATCGATGCTCCCCCCCCGGGCGGCCTATGGCTCTGGAGAAACTGATGCGCCCATTCATGTGCAGCGAGTCGATGGTGCCAAATGCAGATGCCCGAGGACTGAGACGTATTACGGAAGAGTTGCAACTGCATCAGGGAGACAGATGAAGAAAAGGGGGAGGATTATTATGACGTAGTATCGATCCAGGTTGGGAAAACAAGCCCAGGATGCAGGAAGCTACAGAGAAACGGATGCTCAATCGATCTGACACCTGGCGCCCTACAGAGCAAAGGATTATGGGGGGGGAAAGAATGGATAGGGGGATGTATGGATGGTTAGACAAGCAGACTGAGAGATGAAAACAGATAGGACAAATACATCTGGGGGCTAAGAAATGAAATGAAATGAACCAATAGAGAAAAAAGAATTTACTTCGGCCGCTGCACAACTTCCAAACAGTGAGCTCGGAGTCAAGCCTGATTATGATCCAGCCAATGTGCAGACAAAGAGCATCACGGGACCTGGTCTCTTAAATCCTAATATATTCACTCCGGAGAGCCACAGGAACATTTGCAGCAGGTTCACCAGGTTCATTTAAAAATGCATATTTGGTTTAGATGCTACCGAGTAAACGAAAGTGACAAATTAATAACACCGTGCAGGAAAAAGCAGGTTGTCTCTCTTGTAAATTCATCCCATCATACGTCTGCTCCTGCAGCCACTTTGTGCATCGTGCTGAACCACAGATGATGCAGAGGCACAGATGGGGGAACGATGTTGATCAGACTGTGTCCCCTGCAGCCTGGGAAAGACTTAAAACCTGCGTCCTCCCGGGATTACCGCCGTCTTGCAGGAAATTGGCCTAATCCCAAACAAATCCAGTGGGATGTTTTCTGGAAACCCATCGTTTGTGGTGACTGTCCTTTTAACCACACGACGACGTTTGACAGAACTTTTGTTCTCACGCTTCACCGGCTGCAGCCTCAAGATGTCAATCTAACGTTATTAGCCAGCCGGGACTCGACTTGATTGCACAAGAGCCGAATTTAGAGATGCAAGATAAGTAATCCTTTGCAGATTGATAATAAAATGCTCAAAATGCATTGATAAATGTTACTGACTTTGTTAAATAGCATTTATAGGCTGAAAACACATTTTAATTATAACGGAGACGTGTTAAAGGAAACATCAACACCCATGAGTAATAATTCAGACTATATCCCAAAAAGCTTTACATCCCCTGTACAAGTGTTACCTGATATCAGAATATCATGTGTTAACGTTATTCTTCTCGTGTTGAACTAACCATATGTTTCTCTTTATCCATCAATAATTCACTAGTCTGCAAACACACAGGCTGGTGGTGTTATTAACAACTGTCACAGCAGCCTGTCGACTACAAACGTCCTCCTCCTCAGCTGGAAGCAACAGGGCCACATCTAGTCATGCCATTTTATTTTTTTTCAGAGCCCACCCTGAACGTACAGCGGCCCCTGCCCTCCTCACCCTCCTCATCTTGTCCCCACAGTGTGTCCCCCCGCTCACCTGCTGCCAATTAGCCTCGGCTTAGAGACCCAACCCAAACCAAGCGTGTCCCTCCCTTACAAAAACCCCCTTACATAAAGGGATCACGAGTTGGACATATGCCTGTGTCTCCTGACGCTGCTGCAGACCCCAGACCTCTGCCTCCGCCAAAGCCAGAAGACGACAAATGATGAGGGGGGGGAAAAGCATAGAGGGTGGAGAGAAACAAAGAGGAACCGTGAAAAAGAAAAATGAAAACATCAGCATTAGTTTTTCCTCTAATCTGCTGTTCTGATAAAGTGACATACGTCCTCACTCTGTTGGGTTGCATCGGAATGCAGCATCCATGCGTCTTTGCACGGATCAATAGAAAGCGTGATTGGAAGGTTTCAGCTCAGGATTTACAACGTCCCCCCACACAGCACAAATGATAGGTCCAGTAATTTCAAGATGAGCCGCAGAACACATCGCCCCTTCTCCGGAGAACAGGGCAGAGGGGAGCGGGAGGACCGAAGGAGCTGAGCAGAAATAACATGAATCTGAGGGAAGAATAGAGCGACGGCTGTAGACGGACACACAAACTCTGTCATCCTTCCCATCTCGAGTTGTCAGAGCTCCAATTTCACCTGCATATTCTGCACCGACATGTTTTTCAACTCTTGGTTTATTATCCCTGTGCTGCCTCCCTGTGTTATTGATTTCAGAGTTTGCAAGCTCAGAGAGGAGGGGAAAAGAAATAAGACCAGACCACAGTCTTATCAGTCAGACAGCGTCCCAAATCCACCATCTCCTCCTCTTCCTTTTACCCTCTCTGCTACTTCCTCTTCCTCTCCTCTCTCGGCTGCATCATTTTACATCCACTTTCCTCCTTATATCTCCTCAAGCTTTACAAAACAGCAGGCTGCCATCGAGGTAATGGAAGCTCTGCCGCTGAACCAAAATTGCACGGTTGGGTAGAAGGCGGCGAGCGGGGATGATGCGGTTTGTGAGCTGCCACCTTAAGGTCAGGAAGTTGGAGCGTGGCGACCTTCACATGGTGGAACTAGAAGACTGGTATCTTATCTCAGTGTCAGGAGAGGCAGTGGCGATGATGGATGTGCAGCTAATGGGCCTCTTGTTTCACTGTTGATAAACTCTACAGGACGACTGCTGGCGTTATTGATTTGACATCAGGTTTCTAAAGGGCTAAAATAAAAAGAATCAAAGCCTCACTGTTTTCTGGCTTTTCGTCGAAAACAATCTTTCAAACCCTTGAACGAAGTATAAATCCATAAATACTGCAAAGTTCAAAATCAAACCAGAAAAGACAATGGGTGTGTTACAATTTTTTTTTGGGATTACATGGACACAGAGCTCCCACAGCCACAGATCTATAGACCGCAAATATTTGATTTATTTTCATCTCCGCGAGGTCGCACGAATCCCAGGTGACATTTCCCCAGTGGTCAAGGTCGCTGTTCTCGTGGTCATGAACACCTGTGGTTAAATCCCCGAGGGCACTGGCTCTCTGCGGGAGTGTGGGCTGATTCACGAGAGTGAAGGGTCGAGAGAAGAGCCGAGGAGGGGAGGGGAGGGTCGGGGGGGGGGGGGGGGGGGTTAAGATAAACGAAGCCTGTGCCGCGGGGCTGAGGATTCGAAGGTTGCAGCATTATCTGTTTTTTTTCACTTGAGACAGCAAAGAGAAAATTACTTTTATTTAATATAGTAAAACCAAACCCTGCATGTCGTTTTGATCACACTGAGTCAAATTTGAGCAAAGCCGCCGGCACGTACAGTTGATACGATTATTTTAATGAAGTAGCAAAAGCCTTTCTCTCACACAATCACTTTTAACGAATCAATAAAATGCATTTAGCTCTTTCGTCAGGTAGGAAAGAATGAAACAAAACAAGCATCTGCTGGCGGGTTTATTGATTTCGGTCCAATCACTATGTCTGGGGACTAATTTGGCTCGGCAAGGTTGAGGCTCCTGACGCGCTGTCTGGCCAATGGTTTCTCAATCAGCGGATATTTGCTAGAAAAATCAGCAAGTGGTGCAGAGTTGAAAAGTGCTGAAAGTCAATATTGTATTTGTTAGTCCAATTCTGATAAACCTTTTAGAGCCCGTACTTTATCGTGTACTTTGTAAATACAATAACATCCAGTAGTTCCAATCTTTATAGTGTATCAATACACATTTAATTCACTACACTATAAGTAATCTCTAGCTTTCTTAGCTTTTATTTTTTAAGCTATTTTATTTTAGCGATCGATGAACGAACTAAGAAACATTTTAACTTTGGACTATACGTTTCAAACATTCTTTCAATGGTCACTTAGCAACTACTGCAAAACATCATGCTACATAGAAATACGACTCTAATGCTCTCCAGCAACAGACCTTGTGTTTTCTTTTGTTGACACTCGGCCTGCACAATGAGCTTGGACAAATACTGCATGAAAGACTGTTGTCCAGAGGTTTGCACTTACAGGGACGCTCAGAGCCTCTCAGGCCGATTGTTCGCTTGGACCTCAGATTCCACACAGCACAAAGTGACCATAACGCTTCATAAAGTTAGTATCCAAACTGTGCAGAAGTTGGAAAAGAAAGAGGAGTTCAAGTGAACGCTTCAGAGTTGATTGCTGCTATCTCGCTGTGTGCAGTAGGAGCACAAAGAGAGGAGGATTCTGGCTTGGCCGGGCTCGGGGCTGACAGCTCGGGGAAGCTCTGGGCAGAGGTAGATAAAGATATCAGAGCAGATGCATGCACGCTGACAGCAGCTGGATGGGAGAAAGCAGCTTTTTTATGATCGTAAACACTCAGTGTTTCTGAATATCTAGAGTAGGAGGGGAGGGACTGAAGA
Organism: Paralichthys olivaceus; assembly: GCF_024713975.1. Classification (NCBI taxonomy): domain Eukaryota; kingdom Metazoa; phylum Chordata; class Actinopteri; order Pleuronectiformes; family Paralichthyidae; genus Paralichthys; species Paralichthys olivaceus. The sequence goes on from NC_091098.1 coordinate 24,523,878, forward strand.
GAGCAGACAACAGAGCAAGAGAAAGGAAAAAGTCTCGGGGGGAAAATGAAAACAAACAGGTGGTCTCTGACTGTTACATCACGGCACGGTCGCATAGCGGTTGTGCTTTTCGGATCAAGTTAAAAACTTCATCTACTCTGTCCTTGAGCAGAGCTGCGCCTCGAGGGATTCTGGAGGTCAAAATGTAATGCAGCATTCACCAGCGGGGCCAGCAACTGCAACACTGGTCAGTACTTAAGAGCAGGGCCAAAGATCAATACTGCTTTATATAGAGAAGTGTGCACGTTGCTGCACGCTCTTACATGCACACAGACAAAAACTAGCCTGTGGGCATACTACGCACACACACACACACATGCACACACGCAGACACAAGAATATCTACAGATAACAGATCAAAATTTTCAGTTTCAAGCCTTGGGGATACAACACTGTGAGGTTACCATTTCAAAAGTCACAGCTCTGCATTCACTTTTAACCTTTCTCCACAGAGACACGAGTCGGGGAACAGAGAGTGAGGCAGCACTGAGGCATGCAGGGAAAAAAGCCCCTTGAAATCAGCGGGTGTTGGAGGAAACAGATAATCTGAGCGGTAAAAATTTTTTTAAAAATGTGTCGACCGAACACCAGCATACGCAAGATAAGTCACAGGTGTAATCAACACACATGCACCTGTGCACACACCTGTAATTATACGGCTACGGTGAAAACGCAGCCGACCCGTTCATTACATCATCTCTCTCTCCCTTTCTCTCCCTCTCTCTCTCTCTCTCTCTCTCTGGGGTTTATTAGGTAAAATGTAAAAGAGGCAAATGAAGCAGTGAGATGAGAGAGACGCAAACACAGACAGAGAGCAGAGATAATGCATGAAACATTAATGCTTGGATTCACACCGTGAAACACAGAAGAGGCTATTACCAACACACACACACTAACACACACACTACTCCACAGTTCACTTAACAATGACTTGGCACTGTGCTCACTGAACTACAAAAAAGTGTGTGTGTGTGTCTGGGTGCGTGTTGGGGGGGGGGGGTTGAGTAATGTCCAAGCTGGGTTCCAGCAGAGTGCAGCATAACACACTCCTGTTGTTCTTCCTGACCTCCAAGACACACACACACACACACACACACACACACACACACACACACACACACACACACACACACACACACACACACACACACACACACACACACACACACACACACACACACACACACACCAAAGTTCTCCTCTCCTCCCTGAAGTCTGACCATGGATCAGGAGAACAATAGGCTCCATTAGCCGACCCTCGTGAACCTCTGTTTCTCGGGAGGGATATTTCTTTTAGCTGGCCCATTATTTTTGAATGAATGATGACACCACAGAGCATTGGCAGAAAAGTCTGTGTGAGGGAACTGATCTTGGCCCGGACGCAGCAGGAGTGACTGTTTGGCTGCCACCGTGCAGAAGCCAAACCTCTTGGCTCTCACGGTGAGCAGAGCGGAGCAGAGCTGAGCGGAGCAGAGCTGAGCAGAGTGACGACGATAAATCAGAAAATAAATAAAAAAGTTTATGTTTATTATATTAAGTGGTCAGCCCATACACTGGGAGGCAATAAGGTGGTTCAGTGTCTTGCCCAAGGACAAAACAAAACAAAAACACGTGATCTCGGAATGTTTACCTCCTGCCTCCTTTCTGCTGCACCACACCTCAGCTGTGTGAAAGATGTCTGGTGTGGACATTCTTCATGTCTGAAAACAGTTCATATGAGAGAGTTTATAAAAATGAGAGATCAGACCAACTTATTAAGATTTAATTAAAAAAAACAACACAAACCGTTTTCTATTATTCACCTGTTCCCGGCCTGTGTGTCTGCCTGTGTCATGCTCTGCCTGCAGAAGAAGTAGGACTCACATCACACTGCTGGAGAAATGCCTCAGAAGAAGTTCTACTCCCTTTCAACTCCTCACCTTAGCATTTCTGACAGAAACAGCTCTGGAGTCAAATTCTCTTATGAGGCATTTCAAAGTGCACCCACTTCAAACAAACAGGTTCATTGCACCAGGGGGACTTTGTAGAACTTGGATGAATTTCAAAGAGAATCCGGTCTGAATATGGCCACAGTGCAGAAGGAGAATATTTCCACTGTTTTTCTTCTTGTCTTTTTTTTATTTTTAATCGTACCACGTGGGCTGCGGCTCAAGCCCAATAATTCCCCGCTTGTGACCAGCAGACAAACGCCGGAGCACCAGACTTAAACCATCACATGCTTAACTTATGCTCCACTGGTCAGAGGTAATCTGCCGTGATTGGCAGACACATTAAATGCAAGAATCACATGCCGCCACCATGCTGCGCTGGTGTAGGCCAATCCCAAAATCATTCGGTATTCGAATCAAACATGAGGCTGGATGTCTGACAAATAGAGCAAAGTCCACACTCGAGGGCAAACTCCAGCAAAAAGAGTTCCCTCACAGGAAGTAAAGTGTGGAGGCAAACTATTAAGCGTAGTAAGTAAATATCTCCATTTGAATGAAATAATTTTCTGCGGTTTACAGTGGATGGAAAGGCTGAACTGTTGAAATAATGCTGCAGGCTGTCACCAGAGAGCAAACACATGGTTTCGGTTTGGATGTGTACTGGAATATTTACATAGACCATGTCATCCAGCTCCAAAACAACCCAAGAATGTGAGTGTGTGTGTGTGTCAGAGAGTTTCGAGGGTTATCTGAGGGTAAATACATGTCGACCGCCCAAGTGCGACGAGAAACTATTTCCTTCTGAAGCAATTAAGCTGGTGATTTACTATCTTCCGCCAATTGTGCTCAGTAATAAATACGTCGGGGCAGAAACATAACATACAGTTTATCAACAGTGGACTGGTTGGATCAAGAGAGCAATTTGATAAGTGATAGAAACACAGGAACGCACCCACCCACACACACACACAAACACAGAAACTCCCATGTGGACACAAGGAAAAGATAAAAAAATTAAAACCGCACATGCGCACACATTAAATACACAAATTTAACACAACCATTTATCCCCACACTATTACAGAGAGCTGATTTCCAATTACGCTTTAGAAAGGAGACAGTAAACATGATCTCTATCACCTCTGGGTTTCTGTGTGCAGGAAAACAAACACACACGTGCACACACACACACACACACACCGACAAGTTGAAGTCCAGAGTCCGGCGACGATTTCTCTCCAGCTAAATGACCCGGTGAGATATAGACACTGCTGAGCGACTGGAGTGCGCCTAATCAACGCATGATTGTGGTGACATTTCCGACGAGCCATTATCTGCAATTGGTCGTGATTCTCTGCTGCCTCTGATGACTTAATTAAGCCCTCCCTGCAACTTACAGACAGCGCGGCTCATCTCCTCCCAGATGGGGCGTATATAGGGCTTATAGCTCAGACCTCATCCCCTCCTAATCCTCCTCTTTTTCTCTCCTTCCTCCTCCTCATTGTGTTATTCTACTTCTGCGCTGGATTGAAACAGCCTGTAGCCTGCACCATAGAATGCGAAATGCCTTCTCGTCCTCGTTACAGAGCTTCCCGAGGCGCGGCCCCTTTCCACCAAAAGAACGCATTTATGTCTCATGCACTTCCAGAGTGTTCACCCCTGTTGCCACCTACCAAACACTGACATTAAAGTCTTGGAGCAGAGTTATTATTATCAGCTTACATTTACATAATTTTACCCCTCATAGGCTCATTGCTCTTCCAGTTTTTATTTTTTTATGAATGACTGCAGCCAATTCATCAGAACTCAAGTACAGCAAGTAACAGTGCCATTGCAAAGGAAATACATTATTAATGTATCATCAAATGGCCTTTGATTCCGCAGGATTGGCAAGGAAGGCTCAGAATAGACTGCAGAAGACAGCTCGGAGCAGGTTTAATAAAGGAGAGCGAACACTGGATCTGAGGCACTTCAAAGACACGCAGAACGGAAAAAAAATAAAAAATACTTGAGAGCGCGACAACGAATCGCGAAAACAGAAAATGCCACAAAGTGAGAGCTTTGGTTTCCGTGTGTCTGTGTGCAACTGCAGCGCTGCATTGTGCAGAGGGGAAGTCAGACCTTGCTCCCACAGAGATCCCCGGTTGGGCCGGGATCAAGGAACAAGCTAATTGGTCTCACTGCACTGTCTTCCTCCAGCTCCCCTATTCTTCTTCAACACAAATTTGCACAAAACACACGTGCGCTGCACACTCATACTCGTGCCCGGCAGCACCGAATTTCATCTCCAGCTCAGCGTCAAACTTTTCCTTGCAATCTGCCATTCAGTTTCACCTGTCCTCAGGTGAGTGGAGATGCAACGGATGTTTGTGTCATTTTAAACCGCCTGCACTGCCAGTTTTTCTCTTTAAATCTTTAAAGGGAGGAATACAGTACGTGCCCATTCTCGGGGATTAGGTGACAGCAGCGTAACTGATACTGGTTGGTAGTTAGGCAACATGGTGCTTTCATCCCCGATACTGTGATTAGCTACGCTGGTTGTCAAGAGCAGCAACAGGCGGTGTTTGCACTCCAGGCAACCAAGTGTCAGAAACAGCAGGATTTCAGCCGCTGTTATCGCCACTGTCAATCTGCTTGCGCGGCAAAGAGATTCAGACACAATGACAAACATCCTCGTCCTTCAACCTGGAAAAACAGGCTCCGCTTGGAAATACAATGCTGCCTAGAAACTAGCCCTGAAACCAACGAACAAGTGTGGCAAGTTTTTTTGCGAGCACGGCTAATAGGCACGGCTCCCTCTGGAGACAAAGGGCAGCCGCTGATGGGTTTTACATGAAACCGAGGAGGTAAACTGATGCGTAGCACACTGATGCTTCCTGCACCTGCTCCCTGGGAACCAAACAATCCCCTTAACTTTGTTGTGGATTCCACATCAAAAGCAGGACTGGAGCAACCACTGCAGGTTCAGCGCACACGACATCTTTTGATGATGTTTACATGCACTCCATTAGGGGCATCGCTCCCCTTCCTATCAACGACCCCGCTTCCCTTTGAGGGAAGTTGTATAACCCGCGCAGAGGAAGAGAATAAAGCCTGCTCTGCTTTATCCCATCTCTCACATAAACCATCCGTAGATGAGCGGGAGGAAAACAGAAGGACGGGGGAGATAAAAAAGAGAGAGAAGAGGAGGAAGGGAGGGTGGAGGTGGTTCTGATAGAGGGCTAAGAGGAGGGAGGAGCTGGGCCACTTATGCGCCCTGCCACCCTGCATCACCAAGCAGCCAATGACGGATGAATAGGAGCACGTCCCAATAATAGAACCGACTTGGGCAGCGAGCAGGATCATTAGTCGAGAAACATCAGAGTGCATGTGTGTCTCTATGTATATGTGTGTATGTTAAATTCAGCGTGGCTTCATTCATCAGCTCAGCGGGAGCGAAAACAGCCGAGTAAACACAGATCCGTAAACTCAGCCGTTTAACAACCGGCCTCGTCCGAAACGCTCCTCTCAGCCGCCGTTACGACTCCCGATCATCACTTACTCAAGCAAACTTGGGATCACGCCGGTGTTTGCCAAAGCTGGTCATATATTTGCATACTGTGGCGGCGGCGCTCGCTGTGGCGTGGAGATAAAAACGGACAATAAATCCGGGTAAACAAACAGACGCCTGGAACAAAGAGAGAGAGCGAGGTGAGATCCGAGGGGCTGAGAAAACACAGGTATCAAGGACCTGCAAGGACAGAGGCACCATTATGTGTTCGTTTGAAAAACAGCATTTTCAAACTCAAACCACCTCCGTCCACACAAGAGCTTTGGTTTCTCATGTGTTTCAGTCGCCGTCGATACAACACACATTACGAGACCATGATCACTAATTGCTTGACATTCTTTGGCTTTGATTTTCTTGAGTTCTCTGCTGCTCTGTGATGAATCAATAAAAGAAACACAAACGTTAACTTCTGGTCTCTGCAGCCTCTTTCAATGCCCAGAGTGAAATTCAGAAATGACTCATATCCCAGAAGAGCAGTTATTAATGTGGTTGATGGGCCAAAGCATGAACAAATAATTGTGTTGTCCTTTAACTCTCCTGTGTCTGTTTTTTTTTTTTTGTGTGTGTGTGGTTGCGGTAACCCACTGACTGATCGACCACCACATACGTGACAGCATCAGTGATGTGAGATTCCTGTAAGCCAGCGTGGATTCATGACCACGGAGGAATCCCTCTCATCCACAAGCTTCAGTGGATGTGTGACTCACCGCAGAAGTGAGTAAGTCATCAGCTGCGAAACAGCGTCAGCCTACGAGTCACACACACACACACACACACACACCCTGAGCAAGGTGTGTGTGTGTGTGTGAGACAAAGATCCACAGGTGAAAATGATGCTGCAGGATTTAATAACGCGATAAATTTGTCCTGAGTGTTTTTCTCTTTCATTAATTTCCTTTTCTGGCATTTGCTGTGGCACTTATATTCGCAGGTTAGATTTCAAATCTTTTATTATGTCATAATGTGATAATTGCTGAAACTCCTTATCCTCTTTTAAATCTCTCCTCAAGACACAATTTTATGAGTGTGATATTTCAGGAGCTGGGATCAGCATTATCCTTGAACTTTTTAAAACTTTTGCTTTTTCATCCTAAACCTGATCTCAATTAGTATTCGAATCATTCTCAAATGTTTCATTTGATTTTCTCATCTGTAAAATGTGTGTTGTTATCTACTCAAATGGTGTCTGATCTTCAAACTGATTTTATTTCCTTCCTAGCATTTTCATATCTTCCTGTAAAGAACCTTGTATCTGTGTTTTGAAAAGGTGCAACACGAACACAGTTTTTTTTAAAAACACAACAAAAGCAGCAAACTGTCGCTGCTGGAGACCATGAAACCACTGATTAAAAGTTATATTTGCAGAACGAGCACCACTTCCTTTCAGGGGCATAAACATAACATTGTGTTCTCAGCATTGAAAACAAGACGGTCTGCGTGTTTCATGACAGGAGGATCTATTTCTTCTCACCCCCATATGTCCAGTCTGGAGCCGTCTCGTGCCAAACTGCTGTGAGGGGTCATGCAGGTCAGTGAAGGGGTGGGGGGCTGTCAGGAACAATCTCAACTTTATTCATCATGTGTGCAAACGTGTGTTCGTGTGCATGTGTGCGTGCGATTCCTGAGCCTGCATGTGCGTTTGCTTCTCAGCCGAGCTGCGGCGCCCGTCAGCAGAAGTGTTGAAACGGTGTGAGGTGCGCTGCACTGCCAGCTCGCGATGAGCCCCCCGACACGTGGGCTCTGAGGCAGCCTGGGCACGCAGACAGCAGCAGTGCCACCCCATCACAGCTCCGCTAAGCCCTGGACCAATTTAAGAGGAAGTCTGATATCATGAAAGCGGGATGAGCCTGGCGGTCGACCCTCCCCGAACGAGCTCAAGGCAACTTCCTTCTCCAAAAACAAATTTGAGAGCTTTCAAGTTAAGATTTGCTAAATCTTTTACTCAAGTTTTTCATGTTTTTCCCCCCTCGGCCAGTGTGCGTCATTTTGCTATCGGCTCTCCAAAGGACTGAGGTTCATCAGTTTGATAATTAATCTGTGGAGTGACGACATTTGACATTAAATTTAAAACACCAGAACATTCCAAAGAGTCTAACCCTCCTCATTCTTTACAGGTGTGAAGGAGAGAACAGGTCGTGCATCTACATTAGAATAAGACCGGTTGGATCACATTCCTCTTCACTGACTGAATCTTCCAGTTCCTGTGACTACAACCGCTTGAGAGTGATTTTTTTTTAGTGCTATCGCTTGGATGGAATCGTAATAAGTTAAGAGACCTCACTGCCGCGCCACCTTGAAACCACTTTTCATTTACAGGACATGTGCCAGAGACACGATGAATGACAGGCATACAGATGACGAGCCTTGACTGAAGCTTGATGAGGTTTTGATGCATTGTATTAAAGAAAAGCAGAGTACAAACCGAACACACACACACACACACACACACACGTCTGGACCAAGGACAGCTGCACCTGAGGGACGATAAGACGTCTTTCTGAATAAAGATTAAAGACGCTCAGATTAAAGACGCATTTTCTGAACACACATTTGATGTGATTACATTGATCCTCCTCTGTGTTCCAGCTGTGAAAATGTGAAGCGTATTCTATCGTCACGTCTTTTCATGAGCAGAGAAAAGATAACGACAAACGACCCGACAACAGAAGCAACTGTCTGCTTGAAGGTTTCACCGTGAGAGGCCACATGGAGACAATGTGGAGTTTGTGCCAGAACAAGCACCTGTTGGTAACAATACACTGGAGGAACTTCAGAGCCGTTCACACTGTGCTACAACAAAACCGAAATAACTGCATTCCGCAGATGATCCCCATTCCCAGATAAACACAGAGGAGGGACCTCCCGCGGGTCGTGTTTGTCAAAAACATATCAGGGAATGTTTCAAATCAGGAAACAGTATTCAACTCATTTTGTCATACAACTGTGATTCTGGAGTAAATACGTTTCTCAAGTGATGGGAGTGTAAGACTTAAGTTCTTCCTGAAGCTGAAGGAGCTGAAACTAGAAATTAAATGTGCATGTAAGGACGATGTTGAGTATTGATGGCATTTTAAATAATAAATCCATGAATTATTCCCTGGGAGACGAGTGGTACATTTCTGGTTTCGTCCATTTGTCCAGATCTGCATCAAAATTCAATGGATCCATTTGACCCATCCTTCCGCCAGGTTTTGTGAAAATCTGCTCTGTAGTTTTTACGTAATCCTGCTGACAAACAAAGCCGCAGGGGCGAAAACAGAACCTCTTCGGCGAAGATAACAACAAACTGCCCAAGGCGATCGTGACGACAGGAAATACAAGCATGCAGAGCTCATTCGGCCCCCAGGGTGCTTGAGGGTGAAAAGGTGATGGGGAATATAGAAAAAATGTTGCCCTAAATATACACAAGACTGACCTGCTCATAACCCGAGAAACAGGTGAGAGAGAAACCCTCTCTGCTTAATGAGCACAGAACAAAGGGCAGAATATATTTGCAGCATCGGATCTGAAGATATACTAACAATCTGCCTTGGCTGTTGTACAACAGGCTCCAATGACTTGTGTGGATGACAGGATGGCCGCTGCAAGAGCCTGTGGCAAATGTGTCAGTGTGTGTGTGTGTGTCAGTGTGTGTGTTTTGACATTTAAAAAAAAACACCTGATATCCAAACACACACACTCACAAGTGCAGGGAGTTCAAGTCCTCTCATCTCAGGGACAGAAACGTTCTGCAATTTGTGTCCTGGGCTCGGGCTTATTAGCAGAAAATAAGAAAAAAAGGCCTTCACGAGCTGAATACCAAGAAGGGAGAGCTGTCAAAACAAATCCAATCAGCAGTCACCGTGAGCGGACGCACAACATCATGAATAAAAAAAGCTGTGAGTCAAATACACTGTAAGCAAGACGCACTCCCGGTGTCCTCCATTCGCTCATAAAAATCGGGCCCCTGGGCACATGCGGCGGCTCTGGATGCGTCTGCTGACTTAACGGGGGTGAGATGGGACCCGATCAATAACCTGTTAGGGAAGCTCAGGAGCAAAGCTAGCTAAATTGGCCGGCCGAGATCCCGACATCCATGAATTCTAATGAGGACACTCAGGGATCGTCTTCTCCACGGAGCATGACATCTCACCACGGAGGCCGAAAGGTGGACACACAGTGCATTAATAACATATTGAGAAAATGGCTGCCTCCCAAACTGACTTTCATAAGAGACGTGTTCAAGGAGGAGGAGGAGGAGGAGGAGGAGGAAGATGAGGAGGAGGAAAATGGGAACCTCTACTTCTGTTTTTGTAAATACTTATTGGGTTAAACCATTAACGAATATCTCAAGCTTAACGATGTGGTGTTTTGATTCCTCAGGAGGACGAGAAGATATAAATAAGGAACGAGGAAGCTTCACTGGTTGAATATGAAATGCTCTCCTCCCCTCAGCGTTCTCGTGCAGAGTTTTGGCAGCAGTGCAGCAGCTCTGGGAGCAGATGGGGCCACAGCAGCAGCTGGCTGAGTAGGTGGTTATTGTGAGGGTGTGTTGGGAGGGTGGTGGGCTTCATATCCGTTTGATATGAGATGTTGTCACGGGCACCAGGAGAGTGGGCCGAAATCGATTCTTTGAGGTGGAGTACCGCGACTAAACAGCTGAGTGGGCCGCGCCGGCAGAACGAGTATCGACGAAGGCTCATCAGCGCGGGAACGAGGCCAAGTCTGAAGCACCACAGCCGACCGACCAGGAGACTGAACTCTGGGATTGAGTCTTCTCGACTGATTTATTACCCAGAGCGTAAAGAATGATCCCAACCGGAGGATCAGACGTATGACCACACTCCACAGACGAGCAATTTGTCTTCGTCTTATCGTCACACCTGCAAAACAAACCCCTCAGATCTGCAAGATAATGGATCCAAAACATCTTCCTTCACTGCCAGAGGAAAGAGAAAGAGTCAGAAATACAAAGTTACTTAGAAGATTTTCTGGCATCTTTTAAAAGTGCAGAGAAGGAAACTCGCCGTCTTCCTCTCTCTCTCTCTCTCGGAGATTGTGTTTGGCTTCAAAAGGCAACTAGAAGTGAAAACCAACTCAATTGTGCCTTAATTTGTCATTATCACGCATGCCTGCACGCACATGTGCAGTCAGCTCACACAGACTTGCAGACGTGATCGGAAATACAGACGGTGTGCGGTAACTCTGAGATAGTCGGCGCTGGCTTGATGAGCAGTCGGCAGAATCATTTCAGACGAACACAACAGAGAATCGATGCCATTATTGTGATTAATGGTAACAACAGCCCTGAGATTATTACCGCTCTCTCTCATCTTTGTTCTATTCCTACCTCTCCGATTCCTCTCTTTTCTTTTTCTGCTATGTTCTTCCCATTGTCTGCCCCACTCCTCCCTCTTTGACCCCATTTTCCTTTTCTATTATTTCTCTTTGCCGTTCAAATTCATCCTTCGAAAAGAGAATCCTTCTGCGGGAAGTTTCCAAGACGTGCCAGCTGCTCTCTTCTCTCTTCCCGTTATCGCCTCTGCAGCAACACGACGGGGAAGCTTCACACAGACCCAGCCAGAAACAAAGTCCCCCAATAGGCTCTCCGCAGAGTGCAGGGAGTGTGCATCTGGAGGGAGCTCGGTTCAATCAACCATCGGATAATCTATCCCCCTCGATCCCTCTGTCCACATGTGCACCTGTGTATTGATTCATTTCCAACACTCCATCTCCGTCTCCCTCACGCTAACAGAAAAGGCCCAAAATTCAAAGTTTAATCATCCGGTGGCCAGTCCGTCCTCACAGTCCTCAGGTGGTGGAGCGTTTCCGCTAAACGCACGTCATCTTTACAACCACTTGTTGTGTGATAGAAGCAGAGTCCAGTCCTGGCTGTCTGTCAGGCTGGGGGCACAAACACTCCCTTATCAGCACGTCAGTATCAGTGCAGCAAAGCAGGGAGGATGTTAATGGATGACAAGAAGAGGCAGAAACTAAGGTAACAGTTAACAAAACAACTTTTACTGTCGCTGAGCTGGTCATTGTTTTACATTCTCACAAGTTTAAGATGGCAACTGCCAGAGCAACTAACTTAACTTCATGCACAAGGTAAGTTTGATAATGATTGGTTGTGGGAGTTTAAAAACTTATCCTGCCTGCACCTACCTACTTTTTCAGGTTTCATTTTGAAAATGAGCGCGACTAAACTCACTCTATCTCCTCCGACAGAGCGCTGGTCGTTTTGTTTATTCAAAGTTGTATCATGTGTCGAAATCGCACCAGATTGGACACTGCACTTCCTTTGGCCCTTAACAACACACACACAGTATGAAGCCGATGAGATGAATTGTTCTTGAGATATCTGTTTCACAGGCGGACGATGGGAAGTCGGTTTAAACAAATGTGTTTTTTTCAGTGAAAATGGGCCAAACGCAAAAAGAAGGAGTTTTATTTGTACAGCGCAGCATCGGAGGTTATTATTCCTCATGACAGAGGAGGTGCCAGGCCCTGGTCTCAGTTATGTATATGCTCTGTTTGGAAGCTGACCTCATCGTATCTCAGAAGGAATAAACAGCTGCGGGGACGGCTGGAGAGAGACCCATTAAGAGTCAAGCTAAAGAAGAGAGGGTGTGTGTGTGTGTGTGTGTGTCTCTCTAAACTAAACCATCCATTTCCACCAGCAGCAACCTGGAGACACTGCTGCTGCTGACGGTGCAGCTCGACCACTCAGCGAGCAGAAAGAGAAGCAGTCTTGGTGAATGTGCACACACTCATCTCCAAACATGTCTGCCAAGTCATGGTGCCTGCCAGTGAGCGGCATGGCTCGTATGACAATGCCTTCTATGTTCCTGGCCTGTTCATTACTGCAATGCGGCTCTGCAGACGGTGTTAACAAGGATTAATGAAGAGGCACATGTCAAGAAACTAAACATCTGGGCGGAGAGAGATCTGGGGAGCGCTGGTGGTTCCAAGAGAGTAGAAATGATGCAGGGATCTGCATCGTCATTAGTCCTCTGTCATTTCTTTGTACACTGGACCAAACGGAGGAAAAGGAGGAAAGAAAGGAGGAGGCTGAGGTCTGAACGCTGCTGGACGGATTGGTGCGGACAAGGAGAGTGAGACGGTTGTGGGTTGCAGAAGGAGGTGGCCGCTCCAGGGAGGGATGGAAAAGAGCAAGGGGAGTTGTGTTTTGGTATTCAGAGCAGCTGCTGCTGTCTGGGGGCTTTCAGCGTGGCCGCCCGCTCTCACACCGTCGTCCCTCACCCTCACGCTGACAGGCTGGCAGGGCGGAGGAGTGTGACAGGTTTGGGGAATGAGCCAGGAGAGCAGCCAGTGGGAGAGGGTGAGGGGTGGGTGTCACGTCAGGTGTACGGCGACGCACATGCTTAAAGATGCACATGCACCTTCACGTGAAAATAGGATGCAGCAGAGAGAGAACAGAGGAAGAGGAGGAGGAGGAGTAGGAGGAGGGTTCCGGTGATGCCCCAGTTGCACTCGGAATACAAATGTTAAGAGTTTCAGGAGGAGTATGAGATGATTGTGCAACCCATGATGCAGTGGTCCAACTTTTTGGGTTTATTAAAGAAGGGACCGTAGTCTGTATCCAAGCTAAGGTTACAGTAAATCCTGCGCTTCGCTGCAGATGCACGATAACGACAAAAAAAAAAGGCGATGCGAGGAGCAGAAGGTACATTAACCGAGGGGAGACGTAGCCGCAGAGCCAGAGAGATCCTGACAGCTCCTCTCAGATGCTTTAGAGCGGCTCTGTCACCGACGCCCTGACTGCTCTGTTGGGGGGAACCACATTAACGCAGCCTGTGAGCTTATCGCTCCACTGCGCTGCTGATGGCAAACGCATGAACTATTAACGTCAGGATGACACCGCCACTGAGACAGAAAGAAACTGATACAGCCTAGTCTGGAGAGAAAGGGTGACAAATGACCACACGGTGTTCGGAATGAATCCTCTTCTTTGTCATACGCTAAAGTAACTTTAGAATATTATTAATATTATATTAGAATATTACTTTACGATATATTTGGGAATCATACATCAAGACACATTTGTTTATTTATTTATTGAGATAATAATCCATGGATTGCTCTATAGTTGCAGCTCTGAACTGTTGGGTTTCTAATTTTTAAGGTCACTATGTAAAGTGCCTTGAGGTGATGTATACTATTATTTGGCGCTTTACAAATCAAAATGAATTGCTTTGAATTAACCCAACGAGACGTGTGTATCAGGATACGACTCTCACTTTCCTCAGCCGCTCGGTTCAAACCACAGCCGAACGCAACGATTTCAAGCGCACCCTCAGCTGGTTGTAAGAAGGGATTATGGGAAAATGTAGTGTGATGTAAATAACCAAAGGCCTGAGAGAGTGTGAATGTAGGCGCATCAAGAAGACTTAATAATTTAGTCTGTATATCGGAATAAAAGCCCCGGGTGAGATGTCTCAGGTACTTCGGTTGTGCATAATTCTCTTTCCTAAATTAAAATAAAAAATACAGGGAGCAGCTCGTTTTTTGGAGCCTCTGCTTGGGTATTAAATGGAGTGTGGTTATGTGAAATTACATGGCAGATGATTTCTCACCAGTGCTGCTATACATTCAGAGAAATAAAAACCTGTTAACACTTAATTCCGTCCGTAGGAATCCTTTGTGTCTTTATTTACACAGACTCACTGTGTTTGTCTCATTCAGAAATGTATTCATGCACTAACGTGATCTCTGGGGTAAGCCCTAACCCTATCATCATCTCTTTCAGACTTTCAATGAAAACCTTTTTCCATTACAGAGCTGATTTGTGAATCGCTGATCGGCTGATCCGGGACCTGAGAGCTGAACGGCCCATCCATTAAGCTCCACGAGGCAAAACCGAGCAAGCTCCAAGTCGGTTTGCAGCATTAATCAATGAGCTGCCCACTCACCAGTCTCTGAGCTGCAATTTACCCGCGATCACTACGCCTCTCCTCTCAATCGTCCCCTCAAGGTTATCCTGCAGATTGCCTGCTCACAAAGGTGGGAGCTGTTTACCGAGGTCGATGGCTGGGCGGGAGCCAGAGGAGCACTCAACGCAAACTTCTGTTGTTTTTGTCACGACTTGTGCAGGGGGAGTGTCAAGAGGTCTCCAGTGTAATGAAGACGCAAAATCATGTTTGATTTAGAGGCTGCGGGTGGAATTGTCTTCGCTAAAATCTGTTAGATTAAAAAAATGAAGGAGTATAGAGTTTACTGGTGATTGTAGGGGTTCACGAGTGAAATATGGAATAAAGGCGAGATGGTGTGATAAGGCGTAAACATCTGCAGGGGGAAGATAAAGTAAAGACAAATCAGGCAGTGAGGAAAAAAAGGGAATACAGGGGGGTGCTCTGATATGATGGGATGTTTCCCTTATTGTGGAAAACAAGCGGTGAAGCCTTAACCTCTGGTCGGAGCGTTTATCCTCACTCGCGGCTCTGCCGTCCAGGAGAACGCAAGTTTACATCCACAGCGGTCGGCTAACATCTGATCCGCCCCCATCGGCCACCTCATCTTGGCACGGCGCGGCCATCAATGATGGATGAAGCATGAATTAATCATGAGAGCAGGGACAAGGATACAAACACACAGCGAGGCCCCGAGAGGAGACGGCGGTTTGCAGCGGCCTGCACACTTCAAGGTGCAGCTCAGGCATCACTTAACATAAACCAAACATTACATAACACAAAGTCAAGAGAGCAGACGTGATGCACCTTTAACAAACCTGAGCAAAGACTCGACTACATTTCCTGTTTTGTTTTATGGTCGGACGTGACACACAAACACAGACCACAGCTGCCTGCGCTGAACCTTCTGTGCAGCAGAGAGGCCACCATCGAGCTGAAGGTGTCGGAGCGTGTGGCCAGGCCGGGACCGCGTCCTGGGGATTTCAGGATATGAGTCTAATTGATTCAATTAGACTTGGACTCAGCTCAGTGCTGCAAGCAGACTGACACAGTCTGAGCCCTGCAAGGCAGCCATTAACAAATCCCTGCTAAGTGTTTGCAAAGTGCCACACTCAGCAGTGGCTCTATCAAATTCATCCACACACACACACACACACACACACACACACACACACACACACACACACACACACACACACACACACACACACACACACACACACACACACACACACACACACACACACACATCCTCAGACATGACTGGTAGAGTTTGTCAGTTTGTTTTGGCAAAGCTCAGAAATCAGGAAATGACAAACGTGCAAATCCGATCAATTAGCTCTGAGCTGAGTTCATACAAACAATAGAATGACAAGGATCTATAACACGTGAAGACTGTGTGAGAGAGCGTACGCAAACCTCAGAGCCGGACAGGAAACATACTCGTGTGTGCGAAGAAGATTACAGGTCGAGTTCAGACAAATGGCTGCGAGCCATTCACGGGTGATGCACATCTGGGCACCGAGAGCCGGCGTGCTGAATCACAGTGTGATGCTGAAGCTTCTGCTGTTTGCATGGAGGGAGTGAGCTGCAGCTGAGGCAGCAGAGGAAAACTGTGTGTCTGCACATGAATGAATGAATGAATGAATGAATGAAAAGGAGGTTTACACAGTTTAGAGCTGCTGAAGCCTGCTGGAAATTACAAGCGTGACCAATGGAGTTGCTTCTAAAAATAAATATGACCACACACACACACACACACAGAGACAAACAGTGTGGTGTCTCTATGACTTCAGAGGACATTACATTGACTTACTCTAACCTCAAACACGGTCACTACTCGTCGAACCCTAACATTAACCTAAACCCGATCCATAGCTGAGCCTTAAAACAAGTCATCGCCTTAAAATGTGGTGATTTTCGTGATGGGGACTTGTTTTATGTCCCCATGAGGAAGACAAATCTCCATAATGTGACTGTGCACTTTGACTTACATTGATTTCCTGGAGACTAAACCTTAGTTACTGCATGTCTAAGCCATAATCTAAACCTGAATCTAACCTGATCTTGAAACATTTAACGATTTACATTGTGCAGATTCGCTTTTTGTAGCAAGACAAGTCCTGATAATGTGACACATACACACTTACTCTAACATCAACCATAGTTATTTATGAATCCAATCTTAACCTAAACCTTAAAACAGCTGAGAGGATGAACCCCAGGTTCCTCTCCTTCATCCATGGCACCAGTCACAGCTTCACCTCCAGGTTCCCTTCATTTTAAAAATCACCTCATCCGCACATGGTGGACGTGAGGACTCACCTGGTTTCACCGTCTTCAGTCGGATGGGCTCCCGAAAGTGGCGGATGACAGCCAGCGTGTCTCGGTTGGTGAGTCCGCTCACCGGAGTCCCGTTCACCTCCAGCAGCACGTCCCCGCTGCAGGGAAACCTCCCGGCGTGACACACCATCGCGTCCGAAACTACGTGTCCGAGGTGCGGGAACTCTCCCAGCTCCGCGCCGCCTCGCACCTCCACCACGGTGACCAGCTCCCCGGATCCCCCCCACGACACGGTGCACTCCTGCACTTTGGTGGACCAGTGCTTCTTCTTCTTCAGAGTCTTGGACATTGTCCCTGGCTCCTGTAAACCTCCTCCACCCCCCCACTAAAAAAAACAAAAAAAAAAAACTAGTCCAAGAACGTTCGTCCTTCAGCGCAAAGAGCCGCTTCTGGTCCTAGGGCGCAATGACGCACGGGGGGATCATCGCGAATGGGAGAAGTTGGGGCCGCGCTCTTGTGTTAAAATCCATTCCGGGAGAAAAACTAATATTGTTTTATTTCACACCGAACTCCCTCCGGTGAAGACGCGTCCTCCCATCGAGCATCACCCGCTGCGATGATGCGAGAGCTGCTGCGTCAGTGTCGCATTGAGGAGGAAAGTGGTGCCTCTGGAGCTGGGGCGTCTCGATCCCTCACCACCGGAGTGTTGTGTTGTGTTGTTGTGTTGTGTGACAAAGAAACAACAACACCACAACATCAGCCTCCTCCACTCCGTCAGACCTCCGTGTTGTGGAGCAGCAGTGCTCCTCTTCCAAACAGCAACAACAAGAAGGAGACACCAGAAAACTTCAACAGCTGATTTCAAAAATAAAACCAGGCGTAGTTGTGGAGTGATCCCCGCTCCTCCTCCTCCGCTCAGTTCCTCCTCGAAGACTCCCGGAGAGGTAACTTTACTCTACGCACCTGTCCTCCTCCTCCTCCTCTCCTGTCCTCCTCCTCCTTCTCCTCCTCCGCGGTGACATCAGCGACTCAGTCCTTGGAAACGGGAAAACATACCCGGCTCTGCTGCGAGCCGGGCCGCGGATCTGATCCCTTCACAGCGGCGTGGTTCCCCCGGCTCCTGGTTCTCCGTTGCGCGCCGTGCGCCCTGCGTCTCCGGTGGCACCGCGCGGGAGGGCTTCTCTTCCCGCTGGAAACTACGCAGCAACAAGCAGCAGACGAGATCCGCTCAGGCATCGCTCCATAACTTTTTTTTTTTTTTTTTTAAAGATCTTTTTCCGTGTTGCTTCCTTGACTGCAGGGGGTTCTGTCCAATCAGAGGCCGGAGGAGGGACCTTCAGCCTTGCGATTGAACCAATGGAGACGAGGAAGAGGCGGGTCTCTGGTGATTTGGAAGCGCTGGATTTTGTTTCCACGGTTGTGTTGAGGAAGGCGGGGTTTTGGTTTGTGGTAAAATTGGGGACATTTTGAGTTTTGAATTTTTATTTCCCAGCAATGCAACAGGCCGCAGGTGATCCCAGGTGACTGAGGAGCTGCTCCTGTGCAGGAGAAGTGTCCTCCTCTCCTCCTCTGAGGCCGAGGCGACACGTTGGACTAGATTCCCTGCACAATCCTGCCCTCGTGTGTTTGTATTCGATGATGGCATCTTATTCCTGCACCAGATTCCACTCTGCTCCTCCAACATCTTGTTTCCCAGGATGCACTACAGCACGTGGCATTATATCACTTGGCCTGTCTACTGGGTTTTAGAATAGATTTTAAAAATGGTATCATCACATACCCTCTGCCTGTAATCTTCATTCTGCAAACCAGTGCTCAGAGCAACACAAGAGACAGAGGAAGTGTTTCTTCTGTTCAGAATCAGTTTAATTTTCTTTTTTTTAATGTTTTAGTGCTTTATTTTGTTATTTTTAATATTGAGTTTAACCAGATGTTGGTTTGTTTCATTGCTTTATCCATTCTCTTGCATTAACTTTTGTAATTGCACTGCATGTATTTTCAGTTTTTATGTCTGTGAAGCACTTTGTAAACTTTTTGAATTGAATGAATAAAGATTGTTATTGTTGTTGTTGTCATTGCTGATTCAATGAACGAAGCAAAATCCAAAATGTAGAACAGAGGTCACACGGGAGGACGAGAGAAGAGATCTTAGACTTTGTTCCAAACTTTATTTTTTTTATCTGTCACGTTTTCACCAGCTGCGACAAAGATTTCCTCACAAAAGACACAGCGATGCACAAATTGGTGTATTGTGTTTTAAATACAATAGTTTTTTAAGTACACACTTTTGTACTTTTGAAGAACCCATTACATTATCCCAGACAAACGGGCGGATCCAGGAATCACTTTCTTTATAGCTTCATTCATGGATCTTGAGAAAGAAATCAAATGTGTGTGTGTGACATTTGGAGAAGCTTGATTTAATGGAAGGGGGCCTTAAGTGGAGGTGTGTGTGACGGTGTCTTTTTACTTCTGTCTTACTTTATATTTTCAGTTTTCTAATGAGCCAAATTTCCCAGAAATATCCACATGAAATCAGCTCTTTATTACAAATAACAATCACAGTTTCTTCATTTAGCGGTAGGGGCTGCAGGAGGTGTGAGCACAGCACCTGTTTCTGTTATCGCTCCTGTTGATTTGTTAATGATCCACCGTCGGTCAACATCTCAGCTCACCACAGCGGTCAGCGCCCTCGCACACAGACCCAGCTGAGCTCATTTTCTAAAAGCAGTTGATAACAGCTTTGTTGTCGTTCCACCTCTCTGCTGCTGTTAACATCTTTATGATGTATCACGTTGTTGGAAATGTGTAATCTCTCCATCAAGAGGGCATCAGGTGACAGGTAGGAAAACTTAAAGTCATTTGGAGCCATTACTCTTTTATTTTTCAGTTCTATTCAGGACAGTTGTTTTCCGTCCACAGGGACAAACCTTTGAATTCCCTCTGTTGATATGATCCAATAATTCTCTCACACGTGAGAAATGTCAGCTGCTCCTCATGGATGTGGACACATCATGTGGCAACGACACCTCGCTCCCCATGTGCTGTGAGTTTCACATGCTCCAAAACGTATACGTTCCAAATTGTGATTCCCCCCCCTTCACTTTTCTCTGAACCTGCTCCTTCTCTCTCCTGTGGTGTAGCTGAGGAGTCGTCGGGTCCACTTGCTGTGATCATCATCCCGTCTCTGTTGGCTCTCAGCACGGTTTTAGTGGTGATCCTGATTTTCTACAGTCTCCACAAGAACAAGCAAAGAGGACAGAGCCCCTCAGATGGTATAAACTGCAATACCTTCATTGCCTCTCTTCATAAAACACAACGTTATTCTGAATGAATCCCTGAGAGCAATGCCTACAGGTCGTATGTATCTAATTCCCCAGCCTTGACTTTGTTTTTCTTACAGGCCGGCAGAGTGTAACGCTCAGTGCAGCTTCTGTAAACGCTCCAAAGGCCCGGCAGGATTTGTGTCCTTGGGAAATCCCTGAGGAGTGTGTCCTGGAGGGACTTGAGTTTTGGCAGACGGGCCGCTATGGCCCCATTTGTAAAGCTCAGCTGAAGAGGAGAGACGGTCCCTCCTCGGCCGTGGTGGTGAAGTCTCTTCGAGGTACAGCCTGAACCTGGGTGATCAGAGTAGATGGTGTTGTGTGAAGAGGTCGCTGGTAGTTATCCTGTAATTCTGTTATTTGTTTAAAGGTCCATTGTGAATATTTAGGTGAAAGAGATGTTTTTTATGGGATATAAAATAATCCAAGTGATGTTTCGACTAATGTTCCATCTTAATTGTTGTTTTCTTTACCCTAGAATGGGCCCGCTATATTTAAATACTTTATATTTTCATCAGAAGAATAGGAAGGCTACCACAGGTTATGTTTCCTGTTTGGAATGGGAGGGTGGTGTGAGGGGTGTTCAGCTGCAACATGACACTCCACCACTAGATGTCACTAAATTCTACACTGAACCTTTAACTCGGTACAGACGGGCCCAACCAACCTGAGGCGAAGGAGTTTGTGAAGTGGCTCCTGTTCCATGCCACAGTGTGTAAACATGACAATGTGGTGCGGATGTTGTTCTGTCAGACCAGACGTCTGCCCATGTATCTGCTCTTAGACGCCTACAGCCCAGGGAACCTCCTTCTCTTCCTGTGGACGCTCAGAAATGTAACGTCACTACACAAGCGCTGGACATAACCTGAACTTTAAATAAGATCAAACGTGCAAATGACGATAAATGTTTCCTCCCTCTAGAAGAACTCAGAAATGGCAGATCCATCGCAGAACGTCTCCGAGAGGTCGGTGTTTCTGGTGGCAAAGCAGGTTGCTGCTGGCTTGGTGAGTCACTTTGTGCAGACCAATTATTTCCCCACAAACAATTTGACTAAAATTAGCTCAATTTAGACGCCGGGCTCGGCTGAAGATGTCAGTCTGTACCGCAGCAGGTCACGATGAGCTTATCGTCTTTCCCCATCTGGAAAAGTGTTGTCGATCTTGAATTTTTAATGAATCTTTAACCCAGAGATTGATGTGTTTGTCTGCGATTGATTCCTCCCTCAGGATTACCTGATGTCGGAGCACAGGCTGGTGCATGGTGATGTGGCTGCCAGGAACATCTTAATTGGCCCTGGCCTCTCCGCCCGGGTGTCTGGACTGGGTGTAGCGTTTGAAGGTCGCAAAATGGATTCAGCATTTAGGCCGAGGGCGGCAGAGGTGCCTCTCAAATGGCAGGCTCCAGAGAGGATTACAACACAGCTCAGTATCGACAGGAGTGATGTGTAAGTTCTGGCGAAGAAAACAAAACACGAAAAAGTCCTAGAATGCAGAATTAGTTCATATTCTCTTCTCTCTACAGGTGGTCATTTGGGATCTTACTGTATGAACTGGTGACTTTAGGTAAAGCACCATCTCCTGTTATCTATCAACAAATTATCTTATCCTTCTTCACGTCTTTTCAGATGAGTGTATTTTAAAGTCTCGTCTTCTTGGTTCTATCCCAGGCTCTCCTCCCTACCCAGAGCTAGAGCCGCAGTCTGTGCTTCCAAAGCTGCAGGCGTCTTATCGAATGCAGAGGCCTGGGAATTGTGGAGGACCTTTGTAAGTAAACTACTAAAAATAATTGGTTCTTCTTAGCATGGACAACCAGAGTGACGCGCAGTAGAGTGGCTCCCATCTCACAATAATAAAGAAAGTGATCCCAGATCTATCACGATCTGTGCCAAAATCTGTAACTGTACAGCTGCTCAAAAAGCCCATGAAACCACATTACATCCACTAGACCAGCCCCCTTAAAGATCCATGAGGTATTCTCTGTGATAATTCTTCATTGAAGCAGCTTGTTGGTGGATTTTCTTTCCCCTGAGCAATGACAGGCCAGCCTCCTCCCCCTCCACGTTCAAACCTTTACAGAAAATGATTGTCTGTAGGTACCAAGATGTCAAACCATCCCTCTGTGTGTATTCTTCTAGGTACGATCTGATGAAGTACTGCTGGATGTGGAGCTTCAAAGACCGACCTGCGTTCTCCGCCATCATCAAGCTGCTGGAGTCCTCCCTGCACTTTGCAGACGTTAAACCTCTTCATGTTCCTGAGGTCATAGATGTGTTTGACTATAACAGAAAGGCAGGACTATCCACGTAGTCCATATATTTACTCAGGATGCAACATAGACTTTAAATAAAGATGGACGACAGCATCTCTACCTTCTCCCACAAAAATGAAGCCAACATAACCCAGATATGCATCATCTGGAGCCAGAGCCTTTGCAGCAGTGGTCGTCATGTGGAGCTACAGTATTGCAGTCCCGCCGTTACACGTGTTTCGATCAATCACGAGTCAGTATCAGTTGTTAATCAGGATGTTTCACCATGTTTTATAACCATCTTGGAGAGTTTGGGCCATGACCTTTAATGTAACCAGCCACCAGGGGGCGAAAAAGATGACAGCTTCACTTTTTGGGAGCTGTTGTCCATCTATACTCTTTGTTCTTCAGAATTATGTCTTCCATTGAATTTAAACCCTGCAAGTCCTCCAGCACACGAAAAATAATGGATTGAAATAAAAACACTGACAGCAAGTTATTTCAATTTCCCCTTTATTGTCAAAAAAAGTACACACTTGAAAGCACAGATCTCATCATTCATCCAGATCTATGTTCTTCTTTCGAATCATTGGGCGAAGTACAGGTTTTGTATCTCAAATGCTCTCGGCATGCATACGTCAATGTGACTTTACAGTTTGAAAACCAAAACACACACACACACACACACACACAGGAAAGCTGAATGCACTCGTGAATGAACTAGAGTAGATTTAAGTTCAGTCTGTGTATGAACGGTAATCATGAACCAAATCAAGAGCCAGGGTGGGTTTAAACCCATATCTGAATCAGAGGTCATGACCTTTTGTATTGATGTTTTTAAAATGTAGGTCTTGATTCATGACATTCTGCTCCGTCTGTTCAGTTTTCCCTCAGAAGAGTTTGGAGTTTTTGCTTATACAAGTTACAAATGGATAAAAATCACAAGAAATCAAATTGTGAATAACGCCCTTCCCTTTATTCTGACAGCTGTGAGTAGGTGTAATTTAAATATGGGGGATGAGAACAGATAAATCATCTTGTTTTTCGATCATGCTTCTGAAAAAATCCCTTCAAATCTATGTAATCTCCCCATTTGTCGCACACACGTATACAGGGAGGGAGAAATACACCAGATGTAAGACACAAAGTTGTTCTCGCTTGAAAAGGACTGACAAAAAATACTGAGTTCAGGTCAAGTTAAAGAGGAATTTAAAGTCTGGCTGCACATTTCACACAGACTGTCGTGCTACAAAAATATCTTTGAGATGTTATCCATAACCACTAGATGGCAGGATTGACAGTCTGTGTTGTTGCTCTTTATATATTCAGTGTGTAGAATCTGGTGACATCAAGTGTTGAAGTTACATGTTGCAGGGTAAAGAAAAACCACAACCAGTACAATTTAGATGAAACACACGAGTGAAAACATCACAACGATTATTTTAAATTCAATTTCTGTAAATAGATCCCTTTCACCTAAATCTTGGACCTTTAATCTCGTGTGGAAAAAAACGTCTGCAGCCGAGATATTTATGATTTTCAGCATCTACTCAGGATGCATTTCTGACTCTTCTAACACACCATGTCATGGACAGACTCACAACTTGGTGAAAATGGAAGAAAACAAGAACCCTGATTAACAAAAGCTGCAGTTGGAGTACGCTCGCTTTCACGTCAACTGTTTTAAAACGTGCATTCAAACTGCAAATGGAATAAAAACGATAACAGAAGAGAGTGGATCTCTCCCATGGTCCAAAGACATTAAGGTGTGCGATACAGATTTTAACGACACACCATGAGCTGAATACCATGAAAGCAAATTGACCCCAACCATGAACCACAAACGTTGACCGATGTCACAGGTGCTGTGCGTGTGTTCATTACTGTGTTATAGATAAGAGAGACAGGGCACGCAGTCTAGAATCTCAAAAAATGCTGCTGAGAAATAAAACTCGTGGATTAAAGGTCTTGTCTGCATAGTGCAGCACATGGACAGTTAACTCACAACTCTACGCTCAAACACCGTGGAAATCCTATTAGTGGTTGTGATGTCTCGTGTGGTTGCCAAACTAAATATAAAAAATATATGAGAAAAGTATGCAATCATTTCATCTGAAATTTTACCCATCGACGAAAGATTGGATTAACACTGAAGCAGGGAGATTACAAGCTGCACACTCACGACTCATAACTCCCCGTCATCCAGGTTCTGTCTCATCAAATTAAAGGTCAAATAGAGCAAGTGTTAGCCTGCATGAGCATGTTCAGCTTGAATCCTCCATGGCGGTGGGGAGCAGCAACAGTCCGGAAGAACTAAATTCAACCAGATAGGCCGGAGGTGAACCTACTGCGAGTTGTCGACCAGTCCCCCCCTATTCCTACACTTTACTGCTCCAAAGGGAAGTCGGGAACAAAACGTAGGAGAAACACCAGAGCAGATAGTACACGCACATGGGGGGGGATGACGAGCAGAACAGCATGACGACTCCTGAGAATAAAAAGTAAGAAGAAAGTAAAAGTTAAATGGGATCAATCAAATCATCAGCTGATTGTATTTTCGGTTTGTAGGACTGTGCAGGGGGCGATGAAGGATTACTTATGAAAATTATGAAATTATATTGTTGCAGCCAAATTAAATTCAATTGAAGTCAATGGAACCTCTTCTTCAGACGTAGTAAAACAACATGACATGCCTCCATACTGTTTGATTGGTGTCATCCAAATGTCCGAAAGCCCCGACATTCATAATCGACTTGAAACGGCGTAATTTACACTAAGTTTTAAGCCTAGTGGCTCAAAACAGTTGAAGCAGTTGACCTCTGTGGGTTACTGCGTATTTACTGTGTATTTCATGATGCTTTACCTAGTACAAATGAAAATGTATTCATCTTTATTGTTTGCAGTTGGTGGCAGGAGATTCAGAGACAGTTATGTTTTCATAAAAACCATCTACATTAAAAAAAACACTTATAGGGACAGTTTTTGAAAATGGCTCCATACCTCCAGCGTAAACGACTTTTTTCCAGGCCTGCGACTCCAGCACTTTGTCATGGGGGTAGAAGTTCTGATTGATCATGAAGAGGATCATGGCGACGACCACGATGCGCAGCACGGCCATGTTTCCCCCCGACAGCATCGTGGCACAGGTGAGGATGGCTGAGGCGTAAGTGCAGGGCAGGCCGCGGTACATAAACGGGATTCCTGAGTTCGCAAACAAAAACAAATCCACAGTAAGTCATTTAAATATTATCGACACAACGATCACACTTCTTGATAAGATTTGACTCTTCAGTTGTATTGTTGAGGAGTTTATGTTAATCCTCACACATGCATACTGTATATGCCACTATATACCGTATTATGTATATATAGTGTGTATTACATTATATCTGTACAGACACTCCCTTCTCAGTACCCAAGGTCAGGTTATAGATTAAGGACCAACCATCAGTGCATTGTAGTGTCTACGCTTGGAGACTTTCAAATCTACCTCAGATGCCCAAGACAGAGAGGCAGCGTTTGTTTATTGTTTCACCTTCTGGTCTCCTTAATGCATCAAGTCTACATTACAATCCTCTGCATAAGACATCAGCTGCTGCCAGAGTTCTCCTTTCACCAGCTTCCAGAAAACTTCCAGAACAAGTTCGCGTCACGAACAGGATCTCAACACAGCGATGATACGGTAAACTGCAAATGTGAAGTTATTCTTAAGATTTGATTTACCGTGTCAGAGCTTGAGGAGATCATAGAGAAAACGTGAACATTTCTGCTATTTGGACTGTAAATCAAAGGCAAGTCTGTGTGTGCAGGGCAGCCTGTCGTTTCTTTCTTAGAAGACTGGTCACATGCCCAACGAGAGTCAAATCGAAACTGAATGAGCAGAAATTCAAGGAAGTGAACTTAGCTGTAGTGAAAACTGTATATTTATAATATCATGATGCACTGTACTTGTGTGCCAAGTCTGTACTAAATGTGTTTACCAGTGCTTGGTTGGTTTCCGGGGCGACTTCGGGTCGCAGCCGGCACCGGCAAAAGCCGCCACCTGGTTACACCCTAACTTTGGTGTAATCAGCAGTTTGGTGAGGAGCCTGTGTCCATCGGGAAAGATAAGAAAAAGACTGTGGTGCGTTAATTGAACCCCACAGCCCCCAAAAGGAAGGGATGTTCCCGGGGCGGCTTTGGGGCTGCACTCGACACAGGGGGACTCACCTGAAGTTTAAACTATAGAAAATATGTTTTTGAAGCAGTGCGAAGAGGCCTCTGTCGTTTAAATCAATAACGGGGATTATCTACTCTGTGTTCTTTGGGAAAAGTAGAGCCTCTGTTCGGAATCCTTTAAGTTTGCCACTGATGATGTAGTAAAGCAAAGTGTGACTGTGGAAGCTCTGATGCTGCAGCAGGGTTTCATGATAAGCATAAGCAAATGTTTTTATTTTTTAAATTGATGTTAAGATGCCAACAAGGGAAATAATCAGTCCACGGCCGAGGTTAAAACTAAACTGTGAACACTTTGTTTAAAAAAAAAGCAAAAGTGTCCAGTACAGTAAATCAGTCCACCAGTGATAAACAGGCAAAACAAAGTGCCTGGTCCGCAGCAATGTTTTGCTCCAGAATGCCAGCTGGAGTCACAGGCAGATAAAAAGATAGACTTCAAGAATGTTGTGTCTGTTACTGCGCTCCTGTGTGAGTGGACTGATGGAGAATGGCCAGTGGCTAATGGGTTAGTTACTTGCCTTCTGGCAAAAGCACAAAGTCGCAACCATTTACAGTGATTCTAGATAAGATGCTGGTGTTGATTTAAGTAAAGTAAATAGTTAAGAGGTTGGCCAGTCTGTCTGTGATCCCTTTTGTTTCTGTTCCTCCAGAAAACGTCCATAACAGATATAATTTGCATGGCTTATAAAATATACGGTTAGCACTACATTTGGGAATTTACCAGTTGAGTAGAAACAGAGGCGGACGAACACTGACAGGACGTAGCACACACAAAGGATGTTGTCCAGCAGGCCAGATGTCCTCAAGAGCAGTGACGTGGCGATTCCAAAGGTTGTGAAGTCAGCAAAATCATCCAGCTTCGCACCTGAGCATGAAAAAGAATATTTGAATACATGAATGTTACTTTGAGAATTATGACACCATTCAAGTGCCTCAGTCAGAGATGTTTACATTAAAAGGGTAGATACTGTGTGTTATCTCCTCTGTATGGTCCCTGCTGATGTCACCATCACATGACACCAACGTGGAGCGTGTATGTGCAAAAAAAAAAATTCCAAGTGGAAATTTCAGCGTCAGCCCGACAGCCAGTCATTCAATAAACAACATTCTCCGCTGCCTCGTCTCTTTATCCCTCAGGAGCCCGGAGAATGTTTTCAGCGGATGAGGACGAGGTGATTCAGGCCACGGCTCAAACGAACGAGGTGGAATTCTAACAAGCCCAGGGGTCAACAATTTTAGAAATTTCAGATATGCAGAGAACTCAAAGCAACAGGGATAAAATAGACAATCGGAGCGTGATCCTGTGGAATTAGGCTGCTTAATCAGAAAGTGTTTGTTCATTTGACAAAAATACGTGGGGGGGCACAACAGCATTCACCTGCAAAGTCATGCAGAAAAACCTCGTCGGGACACAAAGAACAGAAATGTGCAGCTGACGAAAGTATTGTGGTGCACCTGGGAGCTATTTTGGGATTTTGAGAAAATGTGAAGCAGCTATTTGTGTCCTGATGACTATAGAACTAGCGCAGAGCCTGTTTTAAACCGACCTGGTAATAACTTTATTTGTTCTGAACAAGGATACAAAGTGCGTCACAACATACATGGCAAAAAAATTAATGGATAAAAAATAGATTCAAGGATTCAATCCAAACATTTTTTTGTGTTCTCTTGTTCTGTGTTGATGCGCTGTGCTGAGTCGTCCTTACTTTTTCAATATACTGTCCCTTTGTATTGTTTTTGTGATGGAGGTTGTGATGCAGAGTGACATTTAAAAAAACTTTGTGTTCATCCTACCTGGTTTACCTGCAGTGAAGTTTTTGGCGTCGATGTTTTGCATCGTCAACTGAATTATCCTTATTACTTTTAAAAGTGGTTGTGTTATTTCTTACATTTAGAGTTTAAAGCATAGCAGCAACAAAATGAGATATATTCTATGACTATGTATCCATGACAACGGTGTCTCATTCCGATAGTATGATAGAAATACAAATAATTTAATTATCAAGCAGGTTTAACCCAGCTGTCAACAGCTGCTGCAGTTTATCCGAGGACGTAGAGGAAGACTTGTTTTCAACTCGCTCCACAGAGTGAGGACACGCTGCCCCGCCCCCCACTACAGAGCACTGGTCGTGTGTATGTGTATTTGCTCGTTACATTCGTACCTAAACCCTACTAGTAACACCAAGTACAGAAACAACTCAACAGACTCTGAGTCGACAAGGCTCCAGTTACATCAAATAAAATATGTATGATTGTTCTCTCGGACACACCCAGAGTTTCCTTTTACTGCTTTACCCTCTTTGTTGAAGACTTAGCGAGGCCAAATAAGAATGTCCAGACAAAGCACTGAGCTGGAAGCTGTGCCAAGACCGCGGCTGGAGTTCTATTTCGGTAAGAGCTGGTGACCACAACACTGCACTTACCCAGCGCCGAGCAGGCATCCAGTCGCCTGGCAACTGCCCCATCAGCATAATCCAGCAGGTAGCCAATCAGAACCAGCCAACATGCAGCATGATGGTGCCTGGACAAACCAAGCAAGTGTTAGGTTTTGGCTTTTTCCGTGAGCGCAGCTCAATTAAAAGGGTAAAATGTCGATAGTGGAACAGGGTTGAAACTTGTGCAAGTGTACAGCTGAGCTTGACTTGACATATCAGTACAATTGAATGATGGCGTGTTCGCTTACCCGTTGAGACTGCTGAGAATGGAGGCCATGCCCATGACCATGTTGGCGACGGACAGAGCGTTCGCTGCATTTTTACGGGCGAACTCCTTGATGTGGAGCCTGGCGGCCTGATCACTCAGAAAGAGCTTGTTGGTGCACTGGAAGAAACCTGAGACCACACAATGACAGCGGTCAGGAGCTGTCCCTGTCGGGTCAATAACCCTGGCTGTGGTTTAAAAGCTAAATCCCTGTCTGTGACTCCCTGACCTTCTGATGAGTGAGTCTGAATGGGAACAGTCTAGTGATTATATCCCAGTTTGAGTCAGACTCCAGTTGAGGTGACAGGAAAATTTCTGAAAGTAATCATAAAGATATACCAGGATAGTAATGTTTTGTAAATCATCGTTCATTTTAACCAAATTATAACTATGAAGCTGAATCCCCGTCTTATGTAAAAGAAGTATCACTTACCAAGACGTATGTTCAATGGATGGAGACCAACCTTACGATACATTCATCCTTTCTCAGATCACTAAAATAAATTTGTTACTCTACATTCACTCAGCCTCCAGCATGCAACATTTAACACAGCCTCGCCTCATCAGTCTATGCAAAATTACACATAACTACTAGAAAAAATGGCCACACTCTCATGCATTAAACTTCAAATATCTAGATATTTGAAAGTAAAAATCTGAAAATGATGCATGTGAAGTGTTAGATCTCAAACGTGAACTTATCAGGGGTCAAATACACACAAACACTGGTGTGAGGGAACAAGCTGTGAACACTGAGGGGACTAACACATACACCACTGCCTACAGTGAGCTTGAACTGGACCTAATGCAGTGACACATACCAGACGTGAGATCAATTAGCCCGTTAACTCTGATCAAACCTAGTGACCTGAGACGAGGACCGGCAGCAGCACTCACAGCTATACTGTTCCCGTCAACACCACTGCAGCCCCGGATTTAAAGGGGATCTGTGGTGTGAAGATAAATCTGCAACCTCACCTGGTTTCAATGTCATTTTAACGTGATTTCAAAGTTACATCTTGAAAAGAAATCGTTTAACAGGACTTTTGTTTGCTTTAAAGGTCCAGTGTGTAGAGTTTAGTGACATCTAGTGGTGAGGTTGCATGTTGCAGCCGAATACCGCTCATCTCGTCGTCCCCTTCCAAACATGACAGAAAACCTTCGTTAGCCGCCAGTTGTCATAAAAACTCAATTACTGATGTGAATATAAAGTATTTAAATATAAAAGGCCCAAAACAGCAATTAGTACAATTTAGTTAAAACATAATACTCCTAGTGAAAAAAATCACTAGGAGTATTTTATATTCAATTTCGGCCAATAGATCCCTTTAAGCTAAATCTTACACACTGAACCTTTAAGTGCAAATTTGTAAAAGTTATAATTCTAACTTTAAAAAAGGATACATTCACTACGTCAGTCAGCAAGATGGAATGACTGCTGCCGCACTCCATCAAAACAATCTGCCTCCGCCCCCACGAGGCTGTGATGTTTTCTAAGTGTCGACATAGAAACCTTTGTTCCGTCCCCCGGTCTTGTGAGCTTTTTGATTTTCTCTCAAGTCTTGGTACTGCCCAAAGACATTTTATGCACAGACAATGACCTGCAAACTTCTTTTTTTTTCTAAACCTTGAGGAATAACAACCCTTCAAGTGTTTTTCACCCTGAACTTCCTGTGATTCCAAAGCCAGGCGAGTTCAGGGGACTCTTCATCTGAAAGAAAACAGCGTATGAGACACAGCAGAAAGCAAAAAATAACTCACACTTTGACTTGACAGCATGCTTTTAAAAAAAAAACTTGAATATTCTCAAATCGAAACAAAAACTTGACAATTTATGAAAATTATGTAACTGGAAAGTTATATACATGAATAATCAGGTTTGTTATTTTTTGTTATAGCCAATAATATTAAATCAACAGAGCCTCACAGAAGCTGTGAGGCTACCGAGCGTGCTGTCAAGTTTTACTCTGACCACTTTACAATCTGTCTTGGTCACTACTAAAACAAAAGAGGATAAAGCCAGAGACAAACTAACTTTTTTTTTCAATTTCTATTCAGGTCTCTATTTCTGGATTAATGCCTGAAGAGTGCAAAGCATGATGGGAAAGCTCTTGTTATGTAACACCCTGCTATGTTACCTGGTAACCAGACTAAGCGAAAGAAATTCACAACTGGGAAAATCAAAAGTGAACTTACAACACAGTTTAAACTATTTGTTTAAATGTTAAATTAACATGTTTTAACGTAGTAAAATGAAAACATTGAAATTGCAATTAATTATAAATAGTGCACATCAATCACAGGATATTTAATCCTGTATATTCTATAATGTAATTCCTCAAAAGAATCATGTAGCCCATGCATCTTTAAAATTACCTCCGCAACATGAGTGGCTGTTTCCCTGCCCAATTTAATCCAAGCAAACCTCGTCTTTAATCTGTGGCCCCCGCACCTGCACATGATGTAAATACAGTAATCCAGATTAAAGATGAGATTGACACACTGGTACCTACCAGAGGAGAGAGTCAGGAGGATCATGATTGTCTCAGGTTCACAGCAAAACAGCTAAAAGATTAAAAAGATATACATCACTTACATCATATTGAACTGTGAAGACAAAACCTTTTCAGTGGCTGCTCTGCATGAAACATTAAAATAATAATCGTCACGAGGTTGTTGGTTTTGGCAGAGTTTTATATACACATGTAAATATCAAGAAGGACATTTTGGTTTTGACTGGTCCTGCTGGTTTCAGGTGCTCAATTTAAATTGAATTCAAATGGGATTTAAATAGTCTTATTTTTCATTAAAGCATTGTTTGCGAGTTCCTGTATTGTGTTAACATGAGATCTCAATGACACAGCCTGATTAAATAAAGATTATTTCAAAGTAACCCATCTCATTTTAATCGATATTTTCGGGATTAACCCTCTACCGCATTAGTACATCTCAAGTTAACTGAAGGGCAGCCATCTTTAACTGTTTATTTATTTTTAAAATAAATCTTTACGTTTGATTGAACATATAAACATTTCAGCACATGACAACGAAATCCTGTTTGCATCTCCTTCTCCGTGGGCATGTGAAACTGGAGATGTCGTGGTCTGAGGGCTCCAGAAATTGACTCATTCTGAAGTAATTAGGTACAATTCTGTCAAAAACAATAGAAAGACAATCTCTGATGAATAAACTGTTTAATTTTTTAACTTCAAAACCAGTTTAGAATGGTTTAAGATAAGTTCTTCGTCAATTTGTTTCCATATGAAGGTGACCTGGGTGCATTCAAGCTATTGAACTGAATTACATGGCACAAGGTTACACAAGGAGAGTTTATTTAAAACTTTTAATCACATTTATAAAGGTAAAAAAAACACCATCACGACTTTTTAGGACCATTATCTGGATTGTAAATGACACTAACAACATGTTTCTGTCTCTGTCATTTCTTATTTAAACAACAAAGGAGAGAGTACTCAGTGATTTCTGTTCTTTAGCCCCTGAGACCAGCTGCTGTTTGACTCATCCTCAGCACCAGTCCCACTTTACTGCAGCACCGACATCCATCCTCACAAAACCATCACCAGAGGCAGGAGATGCTAAAACAGCTGATCAGGAAGAAACAGAGGTGTGTGTGTGTGTGTGTGTGTGTGTGTGTGTGTGTGTGTGTGTGTGTGTGTGTGTGTGTGTGTGTGTGGAGGGCACCTTGTCTTTGCAGATATTTGGTGTCAAATGCAAAAAAATTTTCGCTGATATATTCAAAATATTTAGCTCACTTTCTTCACATTTAGCAAAAGGTGTTTAGTTTGTCCAGGTTTGACGACTGTAAAAAAACATGGCGGCCTCCGCAGAGAGAACCGGTTCCCGATGTAAATATTAAGAATTTGAATATAAAGGGTCCAACAATTTAGATGAAACACAATAATGAATGAAAACATCACTCGGATTATTTCACATTCAATTTCTGCAAATAGATCCCTCTCACCTACTTGACCTTTAAATGTCAAATCTAAATATTAAATCTAAATATTAAATCTAAATATTAAATCTAAATATTAAATCTAAATGTTATATTTAAATACAAATGTTTAATCTAAATGTTAGTTTTAAATGTTTAATATAAATGTCTTTGCCTAATTTAAAGCTTAATATTTAGGAAATAAGCAAAGATCCACGCCCCCTTGAACTTCCGTCAGGCCACACAGCCCCGCCCACATAACAGCATGAACTGGTCATCATCCAGTTTAACTCGCGCACGCACGCGCACGCACAGAAAAAAAAAAGTTTCACTGTTGGTGCTGCCTTCAGGTGCTGTCGAAAAACCAAAAACTCTGCTGGGTGACGCAGAGTCTATGGTAGAGTACCACGAGGACAGTTCAGGGGGCGTGGGATATTTGCCAATTTCATGACTATTTAGCTTTACACTCGTCGAGATATTCAGATTTAACGTTGACGTTAAGATAAAACATTTACACTCTCGCTTCTCTTCATTGGCTCCCTGTCTGTTTTCTGAATCGATTTTTGAAGATTTTACTGATCACTTCTGAAGCACCTGCCCCCGGAGCCACGTCCCAGAATCGTGAAGTGTGTCTGCAGCAGCTTTGTGTCCTCATGGATCCTGCAGGTCCAGAGTCCAGGCTGAAAACCGGTTCACTTCCTTTTAATCACCATTTTTACCGCTTCCCTGCATGTTCACACGCACTCTTCTGGCTCTGTCACAACGCCCCATTTTTTTAAAAAACTCTGTTCTTAAACAGTGTGCTATTTTTAGATTTAACATTTAGATTTAGGTTTTAATATTTACATTTGACGTTTACGCATAGATATAGCATTTAACATGAATATTTAAAATTGATATTTAACATTTTAAAATTTAGATTTAGAAAATAGCATTTTAAGATTATATTTAACATTGAATTGTTTCACATATGTGGAGAACGTGAGCAGAATAGTTGAAACACACAAAGCTGTGAGTGGATGTTTGGACACTTGACGCCCCACACTTCGCAGAGGTCGGAGCCAGTGACGCAGCTGCGTCACAAACAAATACTGAGAGAAATGAGCGTGAAGCGGAGCAGCCTCTGATTCTACACAACACGAAATCACTTCCATCACACAGGAGGCGTCGGGATCTTACCAGAGAGCAGCTCCTCAGATCACACGGCCTCCGCAAAAATTACCCAAAGTGAGGGAGACGTCTAACCGCGCACGAGCCAAACCCCAGTCTGAGCCTGTCTGTTCTGCGTCACGCGCACCGATGTGTGTTGCTGTGTGTGCTGTGTTGTCTCTGGAGCGCGTGCAGTCTTCACAGAGTCAGGAACATGGAAACAACATGTGTCTGTTTACCTGTCAACTCCACAGCAGCGTTCTGCAGCGCGTCCTTTTAAAGCCGAGAGCGACTCTGATGGAATATTCCACCGGATGTGACGCGGCTGTTCTTCCACAACACTTGTTGGTGGGGTTTTTGTTTTAGTTTTTTTTTTTTTTTTTTTGTAGGCTGCCGCTTTGTTCCGGAAAGATTTCCACACACAGAGTTAGAGATTTTAACTGAGATGATTGAATTCATTCACGTGTTTGTGATGAAACCACACATCAGATCAAGTCAACAGGGAAACAACAGAGAGCTTTGATGTTTGCCACTTCAAACACTTTTCTTTAAAGAACACATGATGCATTTTATTTTTGAACTCAACATGAAAAAGAATCCGTTTGTTTTATTATGTTTATTCAAGTTGTTTGTATTTTATTTTGTTCACAGTGGAAGTTGTTTGGGGCTCTATCCCTGTTCAGGATTTCAGCTTAAGATTGACCTTGAGCAGAGAATTCATTTTTAAATGAGCATTTGCACTTGAATAGAAATGTAAAAATACATGATCCATTAAATCTTAGGTTATATATATATACAGTATATATCAAAGCTCACATCTTTATTTTGGTACTAGTATGTTTTACTGTGTATTCCTCCTGTCACAATGGTATAAATGTAAAAATCATCTAAATATTATTAGGACTGAAGTTGTAAGATCAGAAAAGAAATATGCCTGAGAGGATTTTATTACATTTTAAAATGTGTTTCATCTACAAATAAAGATTTCTCCACATCATCATGTGATGTTTACAGTAATCATGTTAATTCTTGCGTTTCTTGTTGTAACCAATAGGTGTTGACCTACTAGCTGCTGATTTCCAGGTTTTATTCCAAAACATTTCTGCTCAGTCAAGTGAGCTCTGAAATAAAAATACTTCACAGACTAAATATATTTTCTTTACCACAAGTTTATCTAGTAACCTGAATTAGTAAAAAATAAAATATATGAGGAATCCTTCAAGAAAAGATGATTTGAAAATCTTCCATCTGTTACTACACATCCTCCACCGACACTAAATGCATCATTAGACATGATCTGTGCAGAAACTCATCGGGCATGTGAGTCGGACCTTGTAGTCTTGACAACGTTTCCCATCAGGCTGCTCAGCGTTCACACAGGAAAAACCACGAGTGGCATCATACCTGCAAAATATATAACATGTGATCTGTTAAAGGGACATTTACACACGTTCATTTGACTCGTAAGACTTTAAATGTATGTTTGTCATGAGTTTACCAGCTGCCAGGAGCAGGTTAGCTTAGTTTAGCATGAAGATTAGAAACTGTTGACCATTAATCTCCTTATTTAACTGTCAAGAAAATTATTAACCTTTGGCAAGTAAAAATAAAACAAAATGAATTAAAATAGAATGAATCAAGGTATTTCTAACAGCTCAGGGTTGTGATGCAATACTTCAATCACAATTTATTTGTATAATCAAGGTCACAAATTTGTCTCATAGGGTTTAACAAGATGCAACATCCTCTGTTCTTAATCCTCAACAGCAAAAACGTATAAACCGTAGAGAGAGTCTCATGTGAGGGATCTCTCTCTCTCCCAGGACGGACAGAAGTGCGATAGATGCTGCGTTACTGAACACGTCAACACAATAACAGTGTTGATACGTAAGAAAATGTCTGATAGAGATGAAGGCAGCAGCAGTGACAAATGAACTGAGACGTTATTGTCAGTGATGATAGAATATGTGAGGAGACATATTGTATATCAAGTAAGTTAATCATTGTCCACCGTCAGTCCCACAACTCACACTTGAAGGACGTCCCCCGTCTCGTGTGCAGGGACATCAGACAGCGTCATGGCTTCGATGGCCACTGTCTGGTTGCACACCTCACTGGGATAGAGCATCTGCAGCTGGAGGAGTGTCTCGTAGTCTCCTTTCCCCGTGGGATTGTCCACGTCGAACCAGCGCGTCCTGCAACCTGATAAACAACACAGACAGACATCGTCTGATTCAGACGTATTCGTAGGTTGTGATGTTTTGTTCTTCATGACTTCTATGAGGCCAGGGAAGCAGAAGGTCTTACATTACGTCTCAGATCTTTGCAGTGTCTCACAGTAAGGACAGACACTGATTTAAATATACATCTCTGTCCATTGGTCTCTTAGGTCCTCAGGGATCAGTCTCCAAAATGTTCTTATAAACAAAACTGTATTCGTATAATCCTATGTTTAAAGATATCATGTTATGGTGAGAATCCTTTTTCAAAATAACGACTCACCAACTGAATAATTAGTTACCAACGCAAAATAACAAGTTGTTATCTCAAAATAATGAATTATTACCTCAAATAACAAGTTATTAACTAAAAAATATTGATTTACTCTCTCAAATAATGAATTATTAACTCAAATAATGATTTACTAACTCAAAATGATCACTTGCTATTTCAAAATAACGACTTGGTATCTCACTTGTTTGACTTTTTAATCTAATAAATCTGAAATCTCTTTTTAAAATCCTGAACCGACTTATCGCAGCTGCATGAGGACTCACCCTGACAGAAGTCCGGAGGACAGGTCAGCACCACTTGATAATCCTCACATTGTTTACTCCTCTGTTTGTCGTTGATGCACACGAACCCAAACGTTACGTCGTAGCTGAAACATGAAGAAGAACCGAACGAAGGATTCGTCGTGAAGAAGCCGCTCGACTGAAACGGAGTCACATCTGAACGTGTGTTTGATTTCAAAACAACATGCGTACGACAGGAAGGTGTCTCCGGTGTGATGGGCGGAAATCCCTCTCGTGGTTTGGGCCTCGATGCTGATTGGGTTCTTACACACTTGACCTGGGAAGGTTTTCAGCAGCTGAGGCATGGACTCAACATCCCCAACGTCTGATGGGTCGTCACTGTTCAGCCACTGTGTTCGACACCGCTGCGACACTGAGCACGAGACACACACGGAGGCTGGAGGTCAGAGGGAGGTTCCGGCTGGAGGTGGCTCAGGTGAGCACATTTGTATTTTGTCTCAATAAAATCACTTCAAGGGGAAATGCTGTCGTGTGGTCGTGAGATGGGAGACACATGGTGGAAGGGAACTTTTCCTCGGGGCCCAAACAATATACAATATACAGAACGTCAAGTTGAGTCTGGTTGAAATGAGTTTTTCATCATCCTACAGAAAATGATCATCCATTTTCTATTAACACTCAATTACCAGCGGTAAACATTTGTAAAATAGCTCTGAACATCAGTTCATACCTTCACAGAACTCCTCCGGACACGTGAACCTGACTTTGTAATCCTCACAACTCCTGCTCCCCTGATCTGCATTTACGCAGGCGAACCCGTAGGTGGCGTCGTAACTGCAAGAAACACAGGAGAAGGCAGTGACAGGTGAGAACAACGTGTCGCCATCGCTCTGGATGTTTGTTGTTAATTCTCACTTTAAGAAAGTGTCAGTCGTGTTGGAGGCCGGTTCCCCAGAGACGGTCTGGACCTCGATGGCGATCGGCTGCCGGCAGATTTCTCTGGGGTAGATTCTGAGAAGGTCACTGAGGACCTCATAGTCTCCGTTTCCTGTTGGGTCATCATGGTCGAACCAGCGCGTCCTGCACTCTGTAACCAGGGAGGGATGGTGTTAGGGTACTGATTTTCAAAAAAGGCTCAAACTTTCCTACTTGTCCGTTAAAAGAACCTGAGCAGAAGCGTCCGGTGCAGGTGAACTTGACCTTGTAGTCCTCACACTGTTTCCACGTCTGTTCTGAGTTGAGGCATAAAAGACCCCGTGATGCACTGAAACTGCAAAACACAAGCATCACATCTGGATGTTACAAATAAATCCACAGGCGTGTCTAAAAGTCCCCAAAGTTAAGGTCTCACATTTCAGCCGTTAAAGTTCAGTCAGCGACAAACACAAGTGATATTTAGGGTTTGAACACAGTAAATCAGGATCATGAACCTCCAGTCATAGTATTTCACTGTCAACTCGTATGTTTACATGTGGAAGTTGTCCCCCGTGTGCTGGGACTTGAGTCCAGACACGGTCTCGGCCTCCATGTCCACTGGACCGGAGCAGATCCGTGTCCGGTGCCTCCTTCTCAGGTCAGCCAAGAGCTCGGAGTCCCCGTCTCTGGAAACGTCCCCTTCGTCGAACCAGGCTGTCTCACAGGCTGGAGGAGAGAGGACGGAGAGAGGACGGAGAGAGGACAGAGCTCAGGTGTGAACGACCTGTCTTTCGTTGTTTTGTCATTTGTTAAAAAAAAAAAAAAAAGTGATGCAGGACTTACTTTCCAGAGCCGTGAGGAATAAGTGGAGGTCTGGAGGAAGAAGAAGGAATCATCTTAAAACTGATTTTTTTTAATGAAAATAATAAAATAATGAATTAACTGTTTTTTCTTTTTTTTTTCTTACCTGATAGTAGAAGACACCAGGTTGCAAAACTCTAAAGTAAAACAACGCAACGGAAAACAATCAAACCACAAAGATTCACAGTTACGAGATGAGATGAGTGAAACTAACTGAAAATGCACAAAAAGCAAATTACCTGTGGGAGCAACATGATGCTCTGTCTGGAGATCCTGAGCAGAGAAAATACAATCAGATACAATCAAAACATACAGAAATATGTGTTTTTAAGTGCTTCATTAAATTAGAAATACTTTTTAATTTGCTTTTTTACTCACAGATAAAATGTGAAGAGGACGTGTCTGTGGAGGAGTGAAGCGTGTGTGGGTTTAACATGGGACGGACAGAGGCATGTCCTGCTCCTCCTCTACATCACTTTTACGTTTGACATCCCACCCATGGGGATCTTGTGTGTGTGTGTGTGTGATTGTGTGTTCCTGCTCCTCCCACAGCCTTCAGCCTTACCCATGATCCTCAGTAAACTGTGATGAAGAAAAACGTTGTTCTAAACTCTGAGCTTCACTGTTTTCTCATGAATAATGAAAAGTCTCTGTATCAGTGATTCATGCATTATTCAGACTCTACGCAGGAAGAGGTGACATTGATTCATACGTTCTTTATAAATTCAAGCTGAAAAGGAAAAATAATTATCTGTGATATGTAATATCATTACATTTTTAAAAGTAACATGTTTATTAACATCCTGTAAAACAAGTGTTTAATGAGGTTATACTGTTTACTAGAAGTATTTGTTTATTATTAATATTCATGTATTCTTTCGTTTATGTTAATATTAAAGAATATTATAATAAAAACAAGCAACATTTTTGCATTAGTGCAACATTTTGCTCTTTCTGGAAACTCTCAGCTCCAATTTCATCACAGAAAAACTCTCTGGGAAAATACAAAGTGATGTTTCTTTAGTGAAAAGACAGAATTTTAAAGAGTCTCACTCGGTTGGATGCACTCAGAGTTTTCTACACGAGGAAGTTTACTGATAATCATGACAGTGACAGAAATCTGATCCGTTGCTATGAGACAGAACTAAAGAAATATGAACCTGTATTTAACCCAATGATTCACTCTTTGTCGATGCATCTTCACCTGGTTCTAACTATGAGAGTATTATTAATAAAAACATATTCAATGATCCAGTTCAAGTCTGTGGTGCTTGAACGCGTGAAGTAGAAACTGGTGAAAGTCAAGACGTTGTCACTTCACAGTTTGAGGGGTTGAACCACGACCTCTGAGGCCCAGAGGGAAAGATGATATTACACTTCCTGTGTGAGTTTGACAACCGTGATTATGAATATGAATAATCAGCTCAGTCCAGTGTTTGGAGAAATATAATAATAATAATTCAAATAAATGCTTTTATTGTTTTCTGATTCCAGACTTCCAGACTCCTGCTCCTTTCTTTTGCTCTGAGCAGATATAAACACTGTTGAGTTTCTATAGATAACAAGTAAGTTATCTGAGCGTCCTCGTGCCTGTTTACTGTCGCTGGAGGCCGGAGGTGTAAAATAACCAGGATTAGTGTCGAGTGACTGTTGTCTGCACAACACCGTGACGGAGCACATGGCCGAGGAGGAGCTGCACACCTGAGACGTGACAAAAGACTTTCAAACTGAAGGTCTTAATAGTTTCATGAGGATTATATTTATATCGGATCTTATACTGTGAATGATTCTTGTGAATTAAAGCAGGAGGGACTTTGTGTGTGTTGTGGAAAGAAGGTGAATGAGGTTTCGTGCAGAGACGCTGTGGTTTCCTGTAGTTAAAGTTGTGTTTTATGTGATATTTGGAAAGATGGACATCTGGGCAGCCTCTAACTGGATTTGATGGATCAGGGGATTTGACTTTATTCTCTTTATTTCAATTTCATTCTCATAGTCAAACACAAAGACACAAACTTTTAATCCTTAATATGGGTCGAGCTCTGCTAACACTGGATCCTACACTTCCCATAATGCCATAGGGTAGAATCTTACCCTCTCTTGTCCTACATTCATTTAAAACTCCATGTTTAAAACATAAACTTCTTTCTGGTAATAAAAAACACTTACCTGAGATAAATCTGTTTTTTTTTTAGACTTCAGGAATTTTCCTCCAGTGTCATTAAACATTAAAAGTTTGCTGAGTAGTTTCCCCTAAATTAGCTAAAATGTAAAATAATCATGTAATATAATAAAACACATTTTAATGAGAAAGTGAATCAGATGGATTTTTTTTATCATTATTATAATATTTTATAACAGTTTCTTAAGAGGTTAATCATTTATTCTGTAATATGATTTTAAAAAAAAGATGCATTAAATATATTAAATAATCAAACAAACCCTGTGAATCATGGTCGTGTGGAGTGAATTAACTTTTTAAAATCTTTTACAAATAAAAAGTAAAGTAGATGATGACACTGAAAACTGCAGATCAGATTTTGAATCCCTCATAATATAATGTGACATTTTCTTACATCCATGAAAACTGAGCCTCCTCCTGTTGTTAAACATTCTGTCAATAATAATGTACAGATAATGGATCCAGCCCCAAACCCCCCCGGCACTGAAATCATCTGGTTACACAACTGCTCCTGAAGGTATTAAACTATTTTAGTTCACTTCTATTTCCACGTCTTTTGAATCCTGATGTTTTTCCACTTGAAGTCCTTAAATAAAACTGAAGTATATAACTTGCTTCTGTCTTTATGTCTGTCACTGGAACATGAATTCTTTATATTATTATTTATCCATAAGGCGACAGACTCCGTAAGAGGAGATCACTGCAGCCGAGGGGCAGATTTATTTCAGAAACCTTGGGTGTGACCTCCACAAGGGAAACACCAGGTCTTAACTTTCCAAAGGAGAAAGTGTAATCTTCCTACGACTTAGGAACAATATGTGATTCTATACGTCTAAACTGACGTATAGAATCCCCTCCCCCCCCCGGCAAAGCAAAGTGATACAGTGGTGAGAAAAGAAAAACTCACACGAGATTAAAAATAGCACATGAATTTTGTTTTTAATTAAGAAACACCAAAGGGCGAGGGGAGTGTCTGTTTCAACACTGGAAATGGAACAGTCAGGTCGTCCTGACACGGACAATATCTCATCTGGTACATGTTTCATTCATTTAACCGTTATTCACTTGCCATCGTTACTAAAAGTGCAACTTTCGTATCTTGGCGATGGCGTCAAAACAAAAAAAAGTGGTGGTGGCAGATTCTTGACAACTTTGACATCATCAGTGCTTCCGAGAAGATCCAGTTCAAGAGCAGATACACAGAAGATGTCGTCACGGACCAGACGATTTTTTTTAGTCCACGTGTTCACGACGACATCATCCTGTGTAAATAAATAACCCATTCATCGTATCTGGAGCCTAAGACTTTTCTTTCTTTTTCTCACTGACTGAATAATAAGACCGGTTCGTGCAGCTCCACTCAGGTAAAGACAATGTTAAACTTTTTAATCATGGAACTTCATGGGGGGCAATATTCATAACATGTGAGGGGGGGAGAAAAACAAGGGAGGGGGTGTGGGAGGCAATACACAAAAAAAAACCGGAGGAAAGAGAAGAGCAAGCGTCTGTGATTGTTCTACGACAGCAGATCAAAACAAAAGCAATGAAAGAGAGAAGAGAAACACAAAATAAATAAAAATGAAGCGACTCTAGGTGGAAGGATGGTGCTCACTTTTAGGATATTGA
Source organism: Paralichthys olivaceus (assembly GCF_024713975.1). Lineage (NCBI taxonomy): Eukaryota > Metazoa > Chordata > Actinopteri > Pleuronectiformes > Paralichthyidae > Paralichthys > Paralichthys olivaceus. Next base: position 24,566,514 of record NC_091098.1, read on the forward strand.
TACAAATATTTTGAAGCTTACAAAAAAAAGAGAAGAAGAATAAAATGTGTGTGAACCCCAAAGTGATCACGCCGCCGTAGTTGCGGTCGGCTGGAGGCGGGCGAGCACGCGTCGCCAGAGCTACACTACTGGTCGCAGCATTTACAGGAGGCTTCCATTTCACCTCAGGGTTTTTAGAGCCTGGAAATGAAGTCGCATCCTGAGGCAGTTCTGAGTCGACCCTCCTGAGGATACGGATGATGACACAAACACACTCATTCTACTCGACTTTGCACATAAAACAATATCTTCAACAGCCACACATAAAAAAATTACAACCTTTTTTTCTTTTTTGAGATCTACTCAATCGCGTGAGGCCTCGGAGGCCACGAACCAGTTCCATGTCGTCACAGAGTCAACATCAAATGCCATGCGTGCTAACGAACTGACAGGAGCTTCCTCAATGTAAGTCGCTAAAAAATGAAAACACGTCTATGTGTGTCAGACCGGCAGCCGCATGAGTACGTGCTGCGTCTTCACGTCCGACATTAGCACCAAGGTTTCGTCCTTTCTTTTATTTAAAATTTGAAAAAAAAAAAGAACGAACAGACACAGCCGAGAACGAGCAAAAGAAACTCAGTTGAAGCAGCAGCACTTGTAATGTTTGCAGGTATTTGTTTGTGTTTGACAACCTGAGTTGTGAACTGAAGCTGTGACTGTGCGCGCTCTTCTCCCAAAAAACTGTTAGCATGCTCGCACGCGTGTGGAAAAAAAGAAAGAGTTCCTCTACAGAAGTGAAGAAAGAAGACCTAAACGCCTCCAAGTATTAATACAGTTATAGGCCTGTACTACGGACTCATAGTATTAGAACCCAGAATGAACTCTGGGAAAGTTGAAGAGCAGTTATGGTTAGTTTGCATGTTTTCCCCCACAAATATAATATATATATATATTCATATGTATATAAATAAAAATTCAGTGCTGTAAAAACATCTCCAACTCCATAGGATCTGACCCATCGTAGAAGGCCTAATATGTTTTACTCTTCTCGTGACTAAAACTACTGCTGGAAGTATGTAAACTGTTACTGGTTCTCCTGTGTTCACCGTCCTTCATCGAGAAAACAACACTGAGGAAGAGCAGACCTGTTAATATTCAAATTTCCTCTCTCTTTTTGGTTTGACTGCACACAGAGAAAGAAGAAAATCCTGTGGTGTCATGTTGATTTTTGATTTTTTTTTTTGGTAGCAGCAAAGCACCAAGTTTGTGTTTAAGTCTCTGTGTGAGTCTGCTGTGTGTGTGTGTGTGTGTGACATCACTCCATAGTCTCTGTGTGTGTGTGTGTGTGTGGGTGTTTGCATGTGAGTGTGCTGCGCGGTCTATGAAGAGCACGGCTGCACGTTGACGCCGTGCGCCGCGTGGGCCTGCAGGTCGATGGCCTGGGCCGGCTGCTGTCCCGGCCGGGCGTTCATCAGCGCCAGGTTCCTCACGCAGCCCGTCATCCCTGACGAGAACTTCCCTCCTGTCATGGCGGCCATGTCTGGGGCTCCGCCTGTCACGTGACAACACATCCAGTCAAACACTTTCTCTTGAGACGTTTGGATAAAATAAGTTTGAGAGGTTGTTGATCAATAATGTTGCTTTAAGACAGTCGAGAAAATGTTTTCTTGTAAAAAAACAATATCTCAAATTATCATATTTCACAAATAAAGACCAAAAATCTTATTTTCGATGTATTTTAATGTAATATAATATAATATAATGTAATATAATATATTACTCACCCAGGTATATGCTGCCTTTGGTGTTGACCATGAGGCTTTTGCCTTTAGACTGTCCATGCAGCGCAGCTCCTCCGTCAATCTGAATATATCCGTCTTTTCCAGTTCTGAGCAAAAAACAATCAGAGTGTAAAAACCTCCTGATAAATGTGAAACTAACGCTAATGCTGTTAAACATGAGGTGACTTTGAAAGATTCACTCATCTGATTGTATCGTCTCATCTTTCCTAAAGCAAATGATCCTGATTACTGTGAATAAAGTGAAATTCTTCTTTCCCTCTCAGTTTACACAGGTTTTGATCCCAGAGACTTTTATATAGAACAGCACATACCGAAGCTTGGAGTGGTTGGTTTACACACGTTGTGAATAATAATATATAATCATACCTGACTGCTGTGATCTTGTGCCATTTCCCATCATTGATGGACCTCCGGGACAGGATCTGGGCCTCTCCGCTGCCCAGCTGGTAACTGGATAATTGTACAAATCGTCAGCGTTACGACATTGAGCCCGGAAAGAACATTACTCATCCAGACATCAACAGAGCTGCAGGATTACAGTCACCTGAAAACAAGATGTCCGCTCTGCAAACCAAGGCTGATGAAGTCCTTTCCTTTGCCGTGTTCGCCAAGTTCCTGCAAATAAACGTGTTTAGTCGGACGAGGAAGAAAACGGAAACTGTGACGGCTGCTCCGGGGAGCAGAGATCATTTACAACATTATCTGTGTAAGATGAGATGAGATAAGAATGTTTATTTGTCCAACTATGTTGGAAACTTACTGTAAGTAAGCAGTGAAATACTCAGTGAAGGTTATAAATGAGTAAAAAAAACAGAAACTATAGAAAAATATAAATTTGTACAACGTAAAAGAAATAAGTGTCACATTTAAACTAACAATGGTGAAAGAAGCTTATTGCAAACTGTGAATTACAGACACAGATCATGTGGTTCTCCAGATGTGATGTGTTCATGAGAAAGGATGCACGGTATGAAACATGCCAAATAAATGGGACGTGTCTTGTGTTTGAGTCGATACCTTTTTACTAGCATGCACCTTTCGCAAATTGCGAGCGCCATTGGTCTCCTGAGGAAAACGGAGGATGAGTTAGAGAAGCAACATGCACTTGTTTAGTGGCGTCAGAGGGAGTCAGCCAACATGCCACAGCCTCGGTGACACGCGTGCGAATTAGACAGTGATGATGGAGCTCGACAGCCGGTGAGACATGGAGATTAGAGAAACAAAAGTGTGTCAGGGTGCAGACGTGTACGTCCACAACAATCACAGTGAGCGTCTCCCCGTCACACACGAGGTGGTGATGAGGATGAGGAGGAGCAAAGTGAGGATGAGGTTTAAGAGGAGGAAGGTTAGGATTCAGATTCGTTCTGTCCTGCAGACACGACGGGATCAGGACTCACCACACCCTGCCACAGGATCAGACCCTCAGAGGAGCCAGTGTTGATCTCCAGTTCGATGGTCTCTGGTGAGTCATGGGCGCTAAAAACAAAAAGAGACGTTTGAAGCATCAACTCCTGATAATTCTCTAAAAAAATATGACGGAACAAAGTTAAAGATGAAAACTTTACCTTCTTGGGAAAATGGATTTCGGGAGGGCGACGTATCCGTCATTGTGGAAATGAGCTGCATATTGATAAGGAGAATCTAGAAAAAAGTACGACAAGAAAATTAAAAGAGGATTATAATTAAAGTGAGGCTGGTGTGAACTTTCATCCTCGGTGTTACGACGCCCTCCAGTGGTGAAAGCATGGAAGAACCCCTGGTAACACAGGCTTGGTTAGATACAACGAACATGATTTAGGTTTTTTTTTAAAGAGAGAGAATGAAACTGCTGAAGGAGGAAACAACACAATCTTCCTCTTACAAATGAAACTGGAATATATGAGCAATAAAATGCTGCTCGGTTAAAAACATTTTGCTGCTTCAGCCTTGATCCTTTGACAATTAGAGGATGTTTGTTTTATTTGGTCGATGAATGAAATCAACTTGTAATTAAAGATATTTGTTCGTCACTTCCCTTTGAATGAAAGGAATCATATCTGGGGAAGTGATGAAGTCGACTCTAAACTTTATGCCTCTGCTGGAATCAAGAAACATTTCAAAGGGGAGTTTTTAATTCTGCTGTGAGGCGACAGTGCCAACCACTCTACCACCGTGCCACCCAAGGTTGATCTTGCTAAAACACATCATCACATCATGAAGAAACCGAACAGACTCAGTCGTGTCTTTCGTCTCACAGCACGATCCGACTTAAGTTTCCTAACTGGAGCTAACACTCGTGGTCATAAGGCTGCAGAAGCAAAATATAGTAAATGAACTGAAATGATCAGGGTTCCTTTAGATTATATATTTATGTCTAGTTTCCTCTCAAGCACACACATGAAATAAAATGTAATAATCCTAAATTTCATCAAGGGCCCTGGATCGACCAATTCTCCAAATTAAAAAAAAAAAGCACCAAAACCAGAGTAAAACCAAAACGCATGATGCAGAATCTTTCATTCCTCGCACTGCACACTATCCTCGACCTTCCACAGAGACGGGCCTGAGCTCGCCTCCACCTCCACCTCCACCTCCATGCACAAACAACACCTCAAGCACACAATGTGCTCGACGTCTCAGCAACTCTCACACTGAGCTTTCAGCAGAAACTTGAAAATGTTAGTGGCAGCGCAGATGTGTGGACACGGAGCAGTTTTTAATGTTCGGACTCGGGCGGTTTCAGTTGGAAAGTGTTGGTTTTCTTGTTGTAGACAGATGAGGAGTTTTTAAAGTAGACGGAAGGTTTCATGTTGTGAGTAGCCACCTGACAGAGAAAAATGAAAACAAGGGGAATTCCACATTTTAGTGTTAAAAGCTTCAAATATATGAGAGGGAGGAAATAGATCCCAACACCGTTTATTAAAGATGCAGAATTCCCCTCTCCAAACTTTCCGGTGGGGGTGAGAGCCTCAGCGGCCAGCCGAGGGCACGTTTGGTTTTGTGTTGGAACATGTGTTAGTCAGTTCGGGATGAGCTTGGAGGGGTCGTGGGGCCCCCCCTCAGAGCTCGGACGGGGCCCCCCTGTTAGTCACGGTGCTTTCAGGCAGACTGAACGTTGGGATACTGTACCATTTGCCACGCTGGCTTGCAAATTCCGCAGGGCCGCTGGGAAGCTGGAGACGTGGCCTGTGTGTGCAGGATATAGCCATGAGAGCGCAGGGGTGAGACACACGTAAATCACTTTGGGGTTAACCCTCCCAGCATGCTTTGCAACGCTGGGAGCGAGTCGTGTGGTGTTCAGAGCGACTCCATAGTGTGAAGGGTGTCATGTGAGATTTGTTTCTGGATGTGTGTGTATATGTTTCTTTTCTATGTGTCCAATGACAGGAAACAATGTGGCTGCTACTGAAACTGAATCATTAAAACATAACAAAACATTGGATTTAATTGTTTTACATACGTGATGATGGTGATGTAGTTAAATACTCACTCTCTTCGCAGGTGAGGCCTGCGTACCCGGGCACGCACACACACTGACCGCTGACGCAGCTGCCGCCGTTCTGGCACTGGAGGTCGCTCTGGCACGCGTCTTTCACCACCTCACAACGCTCACCTGCAGGGACACACACCAGTCGTGGATCAGGGGTGAAAGGTCAAAGGGTCACACCCGAAGGGAGGGTGAGTTCACAGAGCTCGGAGGTTAAAGTTGCTTTTTAGGGACTTAAACAGAAAAATATTCATCATTTTATCAATTAGAAGGTTAAAAAATAAATGATATTGAGTAAAACATTGTAGAAAACACACATGTGATGCAGAGAATCTCACCAGGAAACAGAATTTTGCATTAAAATGATAATTTCACAGTTTCAACGACCTCTGGGCAGATTTCACACGTGCTGTGTCTTTGACACCTTCAGGCACCAACCTTCGAATCCATCCTTGCAGAGACACTGGTACTCGTACTCAGCGCTGGACATGCAGTGACCTCCGTTCAGGCAGGGCCGGCGGTCGCAGGGGCTGTTGTCCACGCACTTGAGGACAGCTCTACTTTCTGTGAAGCTGTAGGACAGATCCACCTTCTTGTTGTTGATGGAAACCTGAGCAGGCAGAGCAACACGTTAAAGCTTCTCGTTAAAGGAAAAAGTATTTATGGACTAAATGAACTCACGCAGAGATCTCACCTCTCCGATACATCCCCCAAACATTTCGCTGACGTTGGCGGCTTTAGGCAGGATGTCCATATTGGGGACTCCTCCCAAGTACATGGGCGTGTGGATATTGAGGCCCTGGGCTTTTCCCGGAGATGTCTTCCTCTCCACTTGGCCTTGGTCGACCTTCAGGTGGCCGACCCGCTTGTTCCGCTCGGCCACAACTCTGTGCCACTGGCCCAGAGACACGGGCTCGGGACTGCGGAGGATTGCCTGGCCTGAAAATCAGAATACGTCCACAGATATTGGACTTTAGATCTGAAGAGCGCATGAACGGAAAACTTCAGTTGAGTCGACTTTACCTGTTCCCAGTTCGTATCTGAACTCTACATGTCCCTCCACCATGGAGATGCCTACGAAATCCTCCACCTTCATTTTCTTCCCACCGCAGAAGAACATCAGGCCGTCTCCACGCAGCGGCTTGAACTCCATCTCGACTCGCAGGTCATCGTGGATATTGGTCAGGGGAGGATAGGCTATGTACGTCTCCTTTCCATCAAACAGTGGAGTGGTCACCAGTTCCCCTTGTGGAAGAGAAAAATGCATCAAAGGTTAGAATATATTTTATAAAACTGCTTCAAAATACCGAAGACGATGTCGTATCTCTTCCTGAAAACATTTTCATTTCCTGTCTCACCATCCATGCATTTGTTTCCAAACTTCCCGAGGTGGCAGCGGCAGTCGTAGCCGAGGCCGTTGGGTCGGTTGATGCACGTGGCGTCTGGTCCGCAGGCCTCTGTGGGAGTTCAGGTGAAAAATAAAAACAAATCAGTGACCGCCTCTTTTATCTGCGGGTATAACGCTGCCCTGCTGATACTTTGATTTGTCTCCATGTACCTGAGTGACAGTGCAGGGACGAGTGGTGCTGGCAGTTGCTGCCGGTGAATCCTCTGGGGCAGCTGCACTTATACAAGCTGGCGTCTGAGTCCTCGCACCTGCCGCCGTTCTGAATCACAGGAGAGAAATCCTCATGACATCACGGAAGTGGACGCAGGTCAGCGGCTACAAACACACGGAGCGGACGGACGTAACTGACCTGACATGGGTGATCTTTGCAGGTGGGACAGTTGGAGACGCCGGTCGAGCTGCGGTCAAGGTCTTTGAAGATGACTTCCTCCCCCTGGATGACCAGTTGTCGGATGCAGCCTGCGCACAGCACCGGGATGTGAGTCATCACACGCTAACATCTACTTCACACTGTGTTTCCATTCTGGGCGATGTCTTACCAACAAACCCTGTCTTGATGCCAGCGGTTTTGGCGAGGGCCGTGTAGTTGGGGTAACCGCCCACGTGCAGCTCCTCATTCAGATCCAGACCCTGGAACTTGCCCTGAAAGAGAAGGGAGTGATCATTAACTCCGTATTCATCAGAATTCATCAAATGCATGTTGGATTAAATTCCCTCTGACGTGAGCACCTGTGAGCTGCCGTTGATCGGCTCCCCTCCGTCTACGGTGATGTAGCCCAGGGTGTGGTTGCGATACAGCTCGACGGTGTGGAACTCTCCCAGCTTGATGGGGTTGGGGTCTCGTATCGTGGCCATGCCGGAGCCGACGTCAAACCTGGAGTCAGCACAGTGGATTTAGACAATGACGGCTCATCATTAAGCTTCATGAAGCTGTTTTGAGGTTTCTCTCCTTTCCAGCAACTCGTCAGACATTTTAATATCTCTCAATCAAATTTTCTCTTTCTCTAACCTCTGGTTAGTTGACGACTGCTCGACCGCCTGGGCCACACAGCCGATCCCTCACTTGTTTCGGAGTATTAGCCCTTTAAGGCTAATTATAGATTAAATGAATCGATACAAATAAAATTCAACTGAGAACTGACCTGAACTCCAAGCGACCGCCCACAAGTCCCAGAGAGATAAAGTCGGCTCCCGTGGTTCGTCTCTGGCCGTTGTAGAGAATCATACCTGCACCACAAACACAGGATTAGTGAACACTGGTACGAACGTGACCATGAATGTACATCGACAATAATATCCATCTCAATAAGTCAACAAATCCACCACCTGTACTTTAATTCAAATAAGACAAATTTTCCACATCAGGAAAATCTAAATTTTAGACTTTAGATATAATATATACACGTGTGTATTTATATTTATACAAAACAAGTGGACGTGACTTGTCAGGATGGACCTTGTTTGTGATGCAGTAAATCACACGCAGGATGAACTCTTTGAAAGCAGAATGGTGAAGCAGCATGCTATGGTGAGGCGAGTTCAAAGCCAACCAAAGCCAAGTTATAACCTCCGACCACCGGGCTGCACAGTGCAACCGGTTACACTCATAAACTACCAGTCTTCACTTTTCTTTCTCTGCATGCTGGATGTTAACATGCTTCTATGAACCATACACGTCTTTATATCCTGTAGATTTTGCAATGATTTAATGAATTACTGAAAATCAGAAGCTGCAGGTCAAAACCTTGAATTGTTAACACAAGGACGTAGATTTTGTTTTTTAATCTTTCATGCATTATATCCTTATTTATCATTTTAAGTGTTTTTGGGGCAGGTACAATATTCAACTCACTTTTATTCTGCATTGTTATTCTGAGTCTTACACGATATGTCCTCGTGTTCTGCTGTTTGTTGTACAATGTTCTGTTCTGCAGCTGCTGCAGCACTTTGGTCCGAGAAATATTTTCAGTGGGTAGTACTTTTTTTGTTGTATCTGGCGTAACTGCAGTGATGTTTCAATTACTGCAAATATTCTTAGACGTATGATTAAAACATTGTATTGGTTACGTTTTAACAGACGCTGACTGTGATTGGAGCTGTGCCGCTTTACACGCCGTGTAGAAGCTGATGAAGTAACCAAGCTTTTATTATGTAATACTCCGAATGACCGAACATCGTGTCAGCTCCGGTATAAAGAACATAGGCCATGCACCGTATTGCATCACTTTCACGGCCCCTAAATCTGCTCTGAGATGGATGCACGATGTGAAAGTCTGATGCAGCCAAATAAAAAAACAACATTAGCCTTGAGCTCCTGTGGATCTCAAGCACTGAGACTCACCAGCGTACAAAATGAGACCTTCCCACCATGTGGGTGAGAGGAGGAGGAGGAGGAGGAGGAGGGGAAGGAGGAGGAGGAGGAGGAGGGGACAGAAGACGCAGTAAGATTATACACAAAGATTAATGACATAGAACATAACATACACAGATTCAAAAAGAAGAATCAATTAAAAAGCATAAATGAATAAACTGCACACTGTGAAGATTTAAGGTTGAACTTTCTTACCATCGACATTATCAGGTCTAAAGTTGATCTTGATGCTGAAAGACTTGTAGGCGTTCTTGATGGTGGGCAGAGTGAGGTAGGACAAAGGTTCCTGGGCAAAGTACGGCATCACTCTCTCTGGAAAAAAACACATCAACTCATCATTAAATACAACTGTTCAGTCCGTACCTCTCATTTATTAGAGCTCCACTCTGCAGACTGACCGTGAACCTGAAGAGTAGTAAAGGCCTCCACTTTGCCCTGTTTGTTAGAGGCGGTGCACACGTATGTCCCAGAATCCTCGTAGGCTACGCGAGGAACCGTCAGCACGTTGACATCCTGGAAACACTTTGGAGCAAGCTCTCCGTCCAGCTAGATGAAGAAACAGTTTATCAGATGACATCAGCATCGACGAGCATCGTTAGAGACGACGTTAGACGACATGTAAAGACAAGAGAGCATGTTGAATATTTAGATTTCAGGAAGGACGTAGTTACCTTGGACCATTTGATCTCAGGCACAGGATATCCAGAGGCCACGCAGGGCAAGACAGCATCAGACCCGACCGTCACCTCTTTTGTTTCTGGCAGTGCAGCAATTTGAGGAAGGGCTGCGCAAAGAGGGATGAAAGAATAATTTACGTTGTGCTTTTCAAATCATCCGTTCACACACACGTGTTCTATCACACGTCACAGGACACTTCGGCACGCAGACTGGAGTAGCCGGGAATGGAACCCCCGACGTTCTGGTCAGTTGATGACCTGCTCTGCTTCCTGAGGCAGCAGGGGACATCAGTGTCTCCAGTTAACTCACACTGCACGTTCAGCACCACCTGGGACTGCACCGAGCCCACGTCGTTGGTGGCGGTGCAGCGGTACTGCCCGGCGTCGGCCTCCGTCACTCGCTCGATCTTCAGCATGCCGCCCTTCACCATGATGTGGGCCGGCAGCGACCCGCCGACTTTACTCCACTGCACCGTGGGCTCCGGGTCCCCGACCGCCTGGCATTCAAACTCCACGGAGTTGCCGATCATCACAGTCTGCACTGAGGTACGCACGTTGATCATCACCTTCGGCAGGGCTGAGGGACGGAGACGGGAAGGAGAAAAAATAAAAAGACGATACACGTAATGGAAACAAAGCGAAGGAGTGTTTGCGTGTTACGGACCCTGGATGGTGAGTCTGGCTGTGTCCTGGGCCTGACCGTACACACTGCTCGCTCTGCAGATGTAAACACCTTCATTGCTCTGTTCAAGATTCTCGATCCTGCAGACACATGAAAACAAGTTTTTACTTTGCATATCAATATCAACAGTATGAATTGTTTATTGCTAATTGCCACATTCGTTTTTGAGTAAACTTTGAGTAAACTTGCCAGTTTGGTCTTTTAATATCAAACATATCCAAACATTCAAAGCTGGTTTTGTCTCGTACTGATGCCTATTTACAGCGAACCAACAAACGGCACCACGAGTCACCTGAGCACGCCATCCTTGACGTGGTGGTTAGGCGGCAGAGCACCTCCTTCCTTCAGCCACTCGATTTTGGTTTCGATCCCGCCGGCCGCCGAACAGGTGAACTCCACCGCGCTGCCCTGGGCCTTTACCTCGACCTGGGGTGACACACGCACTGCCAGAGGGGCTGGAGGAGGAAAGACGAGTAATTCACGTGTTGTTGTGCAACAGAAATATTTTACACATTAGATGCTTTTAGATGCTGATCAGAGAGAAGAAGCATTTTTGTGGTGAAAGTCTTTTAGTGTTGAGACACTTACATCTGACTGTGACCTTGGCCACCACTTCACTGTTGCCCACTTTGTTGCTGGCCACACACTTGTAGCTCCCAGCATCCTCGGCAGTAGCCAGGTTGATCTGGAGGTCGCCTCCGCTGACCTGAGCCCTCGGGGACAGGCCTCCATCCAGCTTGCTCCAGGTGTAGGTCAGAGGAGGCGTGCCGTGAGCCAGGCACTGCAGCCTGATCACCTCCCCGACCCGCACGGCCACGTCATCGGGCACAGACGTGGCATAAGGAAGAGCTGAAGATGGGAGGGAACAATCTTTTATATTGATATACATACATATTAAACACTGAGAGGGGATCTCTGCTTGTTGCATAACACTTACTTTCCACATCCAGCATGATGGTGACCTCAGTGGTGCCCATGTTGTTGGTGGCTCTGCAGATGTATTCTCCAGAGTCCTGCCGGCCGACGCTGGGCAGCACCAAGCTGCTGTTGACGATCTTGTGTCTCCAGGGCAGAGGAGAGCGCAGCTTGGACCAGGTGATGGTCGGAGAGGGGAAACCTGGAACAGCAAAGCGGAGATGAAAAAACGATTAAGGTGTTTTTTCTTTCACGTGATGATGTGAAACACACGAAGGTTCAAACTGATTCCCATGTGATATTTCAGCCGTTCATTACCGTGAGCCTCGCAGCGCAGCGTGGCAGTCTGTCCCTCCACCACAATCATGAGCGGCTCAGGAACAGACGCTCTGGGCACCGACGGGACTTGGGAGCCTCCCTCAACAAGGACCTCCACCTTGGTCTCCGTGGAGCCCTCGTTGTTGCGAGCTGTGCACACATACGTGCCGCTGTCTTCTGGACGTGCCACGAGTATCTGCACCAGGAGAAAAACGATATAATTCACCATGAGTGAGTACGAAACCACTTATGGTTTTATATGTAAAGCACATTTTATACACAGAGGTAGAGGTTCTGTTCAGGGACATTAAAAACAAGACAGAGACTAAATTTAAAGAAATACATTTTAAATCAGACAGAAAAAAGTGAGGGTGAAAAATAATACAAATAAAAGTCGATAGGAATTTGTAAAATAAACATCCGGAGCATCTGTACCTGCATGACTGCGTTGGACTCCATGGGCACCGGGCTGCTCAGCATGGTCTTGCGGTTGCTGTCCAGTCGGTGCCATGAGACCGAGGGGCGCGGCTCTCCTGACGCCTGGCATTCCAGGTTAATGGGTTCGCCCACCCTGATGCGCACGGGTCCAACAGGAGTGACGGTGGCCACAGGAGACTCTGAAAGCACAGAAGGCATCACTTATACGTCTGTGTCCCTGATCGGCCACTAGAGAGAGCCGTTCTCTATGAAGATATGGAAACAGGAGGAGGCCGAGGATGTAATAAACTGTATTTAACTCACCTTTGACAATCAAAGACACGATGGTGTGGGTGATGCCGAACGGGTTGCTCGCCACACAGCGGTAGGCGCCGTGGTTGACAGGGTGAGCACTGCTGATGGTCATAACGGATCCGTCAGAGCTGACTTTGATATTATCTGCAGAGGAGAGGAGCCAACGAGACGTTAGATCTGCTGAGAGGCTTGAATTTAACATAGGGTTCAGTTTGCATGTCCTGTAAAACTGTGGCTGTGGAGGGATCGTTATAAAGATTTAAGAAATAACCCGTTATGGGAGTTTCATGATTCAGTGTTTTGAGAAAGAAAATCTAAATTGGGAACTAACTCTTTGCAGCGTTGAGCAGTTTTAAATCTTGAAGAGACAACACGGGGGGTGCAGAGTCTAAGAAAACGTAAGCTGAGGACGTCTTTGTTAAAATCTAGGAATTTCGCGCTGAGAGGCCTCGTGCTGCCACATTTATTTAAACAATCAAAACGAGTGAGGGCACAAATCTGAGACTGGAGGAAATATATTATAACTGTTTTTATTGAACGTGTTTCCAGAAGGAAAGCCACGAAATCTCAGCAGGAATTAGTAACGTCATGAAAAAGTTTAGTTAACAGTTTAGCAAAAATGTCTCTCAATCAGTCTTTAAATGAAGTAACAGAGAAGTACTTCACGGGTGGATTGCTGCTGTAATTGCTTGTAAATAATGACATCATTAAATCAGAACTCGGTACTCAGGTTTATTCCTCACAGGCGGTCTGCATATGTGTGTGTGTGTGTGTGGTTATTACCTGGCAGCGGCTGGTTATTGGCCAGCTTCCACTCCAGTCTGACAGGCTGGGCCCCGCTGTACACCCTGCACCTGAAGCTGGCCGACTCCCCGACACGCACTGCAGCACTGTGAGGCTCGATGGCGATGATTGGACTCTGCAGACCTGCAGCAGAAACCAGAGAAACCGGCGGTGAACGAGGATGAGGTCATGGGACAGTGCGAGGAAAATCGTTCAATGTGAGGTCACGCTGGGCGACACTGGACAGCGCGACTGGAAAGTTCATTCATGAAGTGAGTCAGTGTCAGTGTGAGAACAACAATCTTGTTTCGGAATGCCCTGCCCTTAATGTGTTTCCCCCCCGATGCTGCCATCAAGTATAATTTCCTCAATGAGACAGAAAATCAGAATTCAATGTCCAACCACAGTCGAAGTACTGCTCTTGTGTTTAATGTGCTGAATGGCACTCAGGATAATACCTCTGCTAAGAATATCTGAAATATTTTAAATCTGGATTTTTTATTTTAATCTGCTTTAAATCTGGACCCAAAAAACAACAGGCCTCATGTGATCTGTGTAAAGTTCTAACTCACGTGAAGACGATGAGGTGACGGACACAGAGACCGAGGCCTGGTGGACGCGAGATCCTGGGTTTCCAGTGATGCTCTGCACTCGACAGATATAGTCCCCTGAATCCTCCGGAGAGGCCGACAGGATCCGCAGCTGACTGCCCAGAACCTGCAGGAAGATGGAAGGAACAGAGACGCTTCAGATCAGCTTAAAATACTACAGGTATTATAATATTACTACTATAACCACCACTACTGCTGCTGCTGCCAAACAACACTGTGTTACATAAAATAATATGAATATGGGATTAAATGGAAAACAGAGAAAAAGGTGGCTTTTAAAATCATTAGGTGGAAGAACTCACATTATTGCTGTAAGAATACAAGTACCAACACTGCATTCAGTTTTTATTTTTGTATATGTATTAGTATTAGAAGTAGAAGTACTTACAAACTCACATTTTAATATCACAGCTAGTAGAGGTAGATGCCATTCAAAGTACTTTTTACACGACTGGGTACTGAATTTATACGTCGATATTTGTTGTAATACTATATATAATCCTAATTTGCAAAGTAACCAGTAACTAAACTGGAGTTTTCAGAATTACAGAATTTGAATAAATGTGTAAATGAATGTTCAGTGTCTTATATTAATTCTAACGTATTTTCTATATCTGTGTGATGACCTGGTGGTTGGAGGAGAGGCGTCCGCTCGCTCTCGTCCAGGTGACCTGGGGAGGAGGATTTCCAGGAGCCAGACAGTTGAGCTCCAGACTCTGACCCTCCTGCACGTCGGCTATCGATGGCTGGATGCTGACCGCAGACGAGATGTGGTCCGCTGTGCAAACACAAACACGTGCATCAGGTACAAGTATCACTCTGAAGAATCTGCTGTGGAGCATTTGAAAGAAGAAGAGATTCTTATACTGGTTATAAGTTGTTTATTTAAATTCATAAGGGGACAGTTAAACCTTGGCGGCGCGTAGAGACACCAGCCAATAAAACCTCTGTCCTGTCGTCTCACCTTTGAGCACCGAGACTTTAATGGGAGAACTGTTTGAGCCGATGCTGTTGCTGCCGACGCACATGTAAGTGCCCGAGTCGGACATCTTGATGTTGGGGATGAGCAGCGTGCCGATGTCGGTGCGGTCCATTCGGGCCTGGAGGGGACACATCAGTGAAGATTAGAAACCAATCTCAGACTTACATCTCAATGATATGATTAATACTGAAGACAGAGCACGTCACTTACCTGTCTCACGTCCCTTCACACAACACAAACATGACACTGCCGACATTGTGACTCTATTTGCTAACGGCGACACAGAAGCACCACAGTGTAGATAAAGACAAGACAGGAGCTGTTATTGCTACAGTTCAGTGTCTCTATACATGGAGTTTCTTGATTTATGGTTTCTACGGCACAAAACTTTGCACAAAGTGGATTTGCCAAGACTTCTAGGATGATTGGTTGTGTTATCGTTTGTTAATACATCATGATCAGTGAGACTGATGATTGTAAAAACAATGGAAAAAGTTAGATCCGACAGTTTGCGACACATTGATTTGGGCCAGTGAGAATTAAAAAGCAGCTTTAAACGAGAAAATCTGCGAATAATAATCACAAGCCGGTGACCTGGACGTCAAAACATCCACCATCACACACCTCAGAGCAAATTGGGATTAAAATCCCCAAAAAGCTCAACGCATCAATTTCCACAAAATGACTCGATGAGAAGTCAACGACTTGTTTACGCGACTCCACGTGGTCGCCAGCGGCCCAACAAGGCTGAAAAGGAGCTTTTCATAATGTTTGGAAACTCCTCAGAGGGGAGGGGAATCATGAGGGGAGGGTCCGGGGAGGGATTACTGTATCCGGGGGGTGGGGGGGGTGTTGGGGCATCCACGGACAAAGCTGCTTAACTCCGGCCCATTCAACCGTGAGGGAGGCTAAACCGAGCAGTGGCTGAGGCGGGCCCGGGCTCAATGTGTGTCTGAACCCATTGAGGAGTTTTCAAAGCAAGCCGTTTGCTAGAGCATACAGAATTTCTGCGTGGTCGCACGGCAGAGCCCGGCTCCCCCTGGGAAAGGCTGACACAACGCAGTGGCTCTCTGAGGCAGAACTAAACAGGCCCCTCGGAGCCCTGGCTGAGCTGAGGAGGGCCGTGCAGAAACCAGACTGACACAAAATCCCCCCTGGGGGCACGGGGTGACGGGGGCAGCGGGCCGCGCCTGGCACGGAGCGAAATATGTCTGAAATACCTACAGCACCTACTGTATACTTAGTCCTGTTAGTACACTGGATGGAGCGACGAGGTGCCCAAACCAGTCAGGGATGGAATGATGTGGACAGAACAAAACGAAAGACGATGGAACATCGTTAATTAAACGCGACATAAAAACAAGAACGGCATGCAAGTACATGAAGAAGTCAACCAGACGCAGCTGGTTGATTTGAATGTACGGTGTCTGGCAGCGGCTCTAAGGGGACTTGGTGAGCAGCTGTTCTAAAGGAACAGGATGTGAATCAAGGACACGATCATGCACTTAGTCGACAATGCGTGAAGACGAGGTCAGTAGAGGACAATGGATGTGAGACAGGACAGACAGACATCGGACAGATGGACAGACCTGCAGCTCCTCAATACGTCTCTGTAACACATCGAGACTGTTGCTTTTAAACTGATGGAAACCGTGAGAGGGAATGGCCTGAGCAAACGTCAGAACGGGGAGGGATCAAAAAAACAACAAAAGGGAGGGAGGAGACAAACAGAAGGGAGGAAAAAATACAGGTAAATGGTCAAAATGCTGAAACAGGTCAAATAAACGGACACAGTATGATGAAATACCATCGGCAGCGGATGCAGGTAAGAGATACGGCACAAGACGGTTTGAATGAATCCACGTTTGAGTCACTGTTCGGGTACCGAGGCCGCAGGAGGCGTCTCACCTGTGGAGGGATCTGTCCTCCGTTTTTCAGCCAGGTGAGTTTCGGCGTGGGCGACCCGGACGCGCGGCAGTACAACCTCAGGGTGTCGCCCTCGTGGACTTGGATATTTTGGGGGCTGACCTGGACCTGGGGCTGGGTGCCGAGGCCGGTCGGGTTGGATTCTGAGCGGGGAATTCATTTTTATCATTCAAAGACAAAACAGATCACAGACACTACGACGTGTTGAGAGTTTAAGAAGCACGAACACTTTGGCTTTAGCTCATATTAGCCTCACAGACCAAATGAAGAGTGTTCTGAACCTGCTCTTTTGTAATTTATGGAATGTGTATACGTATATTGTTTTGCTTTATTTCTGGATTACAGTGAAATAAACTTACCTAAAATAAAAATTAAGGGAACTCTAACATTAAAACAACTCTTATCCCTAAAACCTGATATGTGTGGACTTGTATTTTGTGAACCACACACACATAAACACAGATCGTACTTTGCACTAAGAGGGAAACCCGCGCTGTGTGTTCTCCGTGTGTGTTCAGGGCCTTGCAGGTGTATTCTCCCTCGTCGGCCGGGTCCACTGCTGTGAAGGTCAGAACTCCACCTCGTATCACCGCTTTGGGACTCATTCTGCTCCCTGGACGTCCTGCAACAGTCACAGTCAGTGAGTTCATATTGTAAAGTCACAGATCAAACTTCACAATGGACTGAATCTCTCAGAATCCTCGTGAACGTGTCCCTGCGTGCGGCTCGCGGCTGAGTTCGTACCGATCCACTCGACGGCAGGGGTTGGGTTTCCGGTCACTGTGCAGCGGAACTCCGCCCGCTGGCCCTGCTGGACGTTCAGCACCGAGGGAGTAACGGTGGCCACAGGCTGGGCCCCCTCTCCGGCTACAGAAGCAGACACATCAGTCAAACACAGCTCGAAACAGACACTTCTCCAGAGTGACAGAGTGATGAAGCAGACCGGTCTACTGGTGCAGTGATGGAGCAGAATGAAGCCTTGTGTGGAGTCTATGCACAGCTTTTACTTATACACATATAAGCTTTGTAATGATTGACTGGACTCTGCCTGTGCCCCCACCGTCACCCTTGGCAGTCTGCATCCACAGAGCAGACAAAACAGATGAGATGTGGCAGGCAGGCCTTGGCATGGCCTCAGGGCGCAGAGCGGTCTGCGCCAGTTTGGCTGTTGGACGTCCAACTCAATCCTGCATGATCCCAGTGTGACAGAGCAAGAGAAAGGCCTCTTTCATAAGGCGGGGTGAAGTCTGAGTCTATCTAAGCAGGCCCAACACTTGTGGGGCGGTCGCAGCCGCGCCGAGGTGGGACTCTGTGACCTTAGTGACACAAACGCTGCCGGGCAGGGAGACGTTTTAATTTGTCTCCTGTCTCCTGTGTGGGACAGACACAGCGGCTCAAAGTCTAGATTTATAAATGACTCTACAGATGTTTTGTAGAGTTTCTGCCTCAGTTTGAGAGATTATGAAAAAACTAAGCGCCTCGCTACATCTGGTCGTCCTTGGTTTTATCTGTCCGAGGTCTGAGGCGTCTGTCTTCACCACAGTGCGGAGATATGGAAGTTAATGGACTTTAATTTGTCTGGATTTGTCTAATTTGGCTGTAAACAACACAAACACTAAAAACATAAGACTGATGAAAGTTTTCAGCTGTGACAGTGAATCTGGGAGTTTGTGCTGCACAGCTGCAAGTTGAACTAAACCCAGGAAGATAAAAGTAACTCGAGCTTCATGTCTAAATACCATCGGAGCTAAAGAGGGAAACGTGGGAAGTCTGTAACTCCTTAATGACATTTACAAAATACTTCTATTAATATCACATTTTGAAGACTTCCATACGAGTGACGCCCTGAAACTCTGCCTCCGACACGTTTAGCTCATGAAGTGATGAGGGTGTGATGGGATGTATTAAGCACAGTATGATGTTTGAAGCCCAGATGACAGATAATTCACAGTATAGCAAGTTTCCTCAGGGGGAGAAAGAGGAAAGAGAAGAGAGTGCAAAGAGAAAGAAGAGAGGACATCTCTTGTCTCTGAATGTGGAGATGCTGTTACGCAAAACACACATATGTGAATCTTGCACCTAATAATGCAAGAAATGCCAGATTTAATCATCGAATATAAAATATCTCCCTGAATTGTCATATTGATTTCAAGGCTAAGGTCAAAATTTCCTACAATATCACAGTTTTCTAAGAAGAAAAACTGAATTTTTTACAAATTACAAATAGAACAACACTAATGAAATTGTCCTCAACATTCATGAGGAGTTGCCCGTGAGAAGAAACATGCACTTTTTCCTGCAGTGATGGACCCCAATGAACCCGAAGAGCCCGGTAACGCTCATGTACAATCTTACGCCCATCAAGTCTACACGTTTTTGACAAATGTCGATACTGAAACATGATCGCTTACGAAACAGCAGGGAGTGAGTGTGACCAGTTAGTTTCTCGGAGATGCTCGGTTGTTGTACATGGGCGCTACCAGACCACCAGCGTGTCTCCGTGCTGCGGAAGACGAGTGCATGCATGACGCAGAGAGGGAGAGAAGGCCGGGTCGTCCACCAGGGAGCCCGGCACAGAGGAAAAGCGCGCCCACGTGGACTTACACTTTCTGTGTCCTTCAAACATTTCATAGGCTGTGTAAAACATCTGAGTCTGTGAGGCCTCTGGAGGAGGGAGGGAAGGAAGGAGGGAGGGAGGGAGGGAGGGAAGAGGTAAGCTGACAGGTCAGTTCTCCAGAGTTACAGCAGTTTTACCTTCCGTCTCCACACAGACACTTAAATCCACCTGCAAACGGGGGCCTGCCAGGGTTTTTTTTTTTTTTTTTGTCCGATTGATTCCAAAAACAAAAAGTGTCACACATGATGTAAAACATGCTAAAAAACAAATCATGTACTTGAATTCAACTGGCACCACCTTCAAAATGGAGCATTTACATTTTTTTCATTGCAACTCATGATTAAGGTTCTTTTTGCAGTTGGTGCCATTTTATTCATAGTTACATGCATCAAATGAATCTGCACTTACCTGAGAACACGGAGAGCAGCGTGAATTCAAGTGTGTGGGTTAGAACGACCACATCGACGGTTACATTTAACGGTTAAAAACAACAATGCAACAAGTTCAAAATTAAAACGCACAAACACTTAAACACACACACATCCAGTCAAAATGCATCGGATGTGCAGGAGGGATGAGGGTTTGCAGAATAGCCACACATGACGACACATGCAGATTAGTAGCAAGAAGCAGTTTTGAATTTAAAACACTAGTTTTTATTTCAGCTGTTTAAAAAGCTGACATACAGCTTGTGGTTGCCCTCAACTCACGACGAGCCACGTACATGAATCTGCAAATCCGTTTGAGCTCTTGTCATTATTACTTTAATCAGATTTCTCTTTTTTTTCCCACAAAATACTTTTCACAGTCGAGATAAATACATTAAAATGTGACACGTGTACATGACATCAGTTGCTTTAAAAAAGAAACATGACAAACGAGTAAAAATCTTTACAGAAGCACCTTTGGGTATATTTCCAGTGATATCGTCTTTGTGTCGATAAAAATGAACAGATAAAATAAATGCATGGTTGAGAGCAAATGTAAAAAAAAACAAGTGTGACCTGTGATTGTTGAGGATGTTCTCAGTCATATATAAACACGTTTTGCCTGAACGTAAACACACAACATGCGAGGTTGAAACCCTTGAAAACAAACTTTGATTTTATGGAAACATTTCAGGGTAACATATTTCAGTCAATCAAATGAGAAGATGTGCCAACAACATTGACAGGATGTAAATAAAAAAAGAACATAATATACAATTTAGCTGATGAGACCGACATGATTAGGATTTAAAAGAGAGTCAGCTCTTAAATATCTTTTCAGCTACAAGTGACAAATAATACAAACAATTCAAACACAGGTTTAACCAAGCGCGTGGCTAATAGCACCGTTTTGTCATCGACATTCATCAACAGGATGATTTAAAGAGTAACACAGTGATGTCAGGAGGGAAAACTGCATCCGGTGGAGCAAAACAAATCTCCTACGGTCCAGATACAATGAAGTCCTCTTTGAAAGTCAGAGTCACTAAGCACCAGTCCTGGCATCCACACTCCTCCTCCTCCTCCTCCTCCTCCTCCTCCTTCTCCTCCTCCTCATCATCATTACAAGCTACAGCTCAGGCAGGGAGGGGCCCCAGGAGCACAGGAGTTAAAAGACAGACCCCAGAATCCAGCGCCCTGCTGGTGAAACCTCTAACAGCAGCAACCAGCGACTCTACCAGTGACCGAGAAGCAACCAAACCACCACCGATTAATTCAACCAACGTGGAAACAAAACAAAAAAACAAGAGGAAGGGGGGGAAAAAAAAAAAAACTGCAGTACATGAGTGTTGGCGGAAAGCGTTTCCCACATGTCACTAATCGGAAAGAGCGCTCGGCTGTCCTTAGTTTAGAGCACGTGACGTGACTTTGAGAGGCCGTTAGTTAAATCTGAAGCTGTGAACTTAGCCCCGATGTGTTGTCTGAGGAAAGTCTGCAGTTTTGTCCTATGACCAGACCCACAAGCTGTATTTCTTCATATAAAGCAGAGAAAAATCCACTGAGACACACAGAGCAAAACAAAGAAGAGGCAGCGTGGTAGGATAGAGGTGAGCGATCTGAGGCTTGTGACGGATCCCCAAGAGATTTACGATCCATGTTTCAAGCCAATCGATTGTGACATTTTGTGATTTTACACTTTGTTGGTCAGATCTAGGTCTCCTTATTTTTTTATTATATATATTTTTAGCTTATGGTGTCATTCAAATGTTATTTCAATGCTGCTCATAGAAAATTATAGCTGGTTTAAATCGGGCAGAAAGTTTGCACATATTGCATCGTGATAAAAAGATGTGTGACTTGGATTTTTTTTTTAGGAAGATCGCCCACTGCTATGATAACACGTGGCGGATTTGTTGGTATCTGAGCGCACGAGGCAAAAGCATCGGGAGTTAGAGCTGCAAGCTTATTATGCTGTTAACCCAGAGCTCAGTGTTTACAGTGCACAATGATAAATGCAGTCAAACAGAAAAGCATGCGCCATTCCAAGCTGGACAGAGGGGAGGACGGGGGGGGGGGACTCAGGTTTGGGGAGGGGAGACTACAGGAGCCAGAGCTGGTAGGGTGGCAGGTTTGCAGGGGGTGATGGGTAATGGAAGGCAGTGCCGAGGATCACGAACCTGGCACGTAGAGGACTGCGTTGCCCTCGTCCATGGCAAACATGTTGGAGCCCGTGCACACGTAGACGCCGGCGTCCTCGGGCTGGACGTTCTGAATCGTCAGGATGCCGTTGAAGTCCATGGCCCGGTTGGGGAGCTTCCCGTTGCCCATGCGGGTCCACACCAGGGTGTAGGCTGGTGACTGTGGAGGGGGAGCGGGTTAACACACTGCATATTTCATCCATTCATTCATTCATTTTCATGTATTTGTAAGACTGAATTAAAAAACTATTATTTCATTCATTCATAGTTATCTTACACTTCACCAGCTTCCTATTCATCTATAAATATATTGTTTGCCTGTGCTCTACATTGTGTATCATGTAGAAAAATGTGTAATAATAAATACAGTATGAATAATAAAAAAAAGGCTGTATACATATTTATATGTACATATATATGTACTCATACACCTGCATACACAAAATCTAATATTTCAAGGAAATAGTTTGAGATTATACACTTATTTACTTTCTAGCTGAGAGTTGGATCAATACCACTTTCATATCTGTCTTTTAAAAATGAAATTACAAGCAGGAGTTAAATTAGCTTAACTTTAGAATAAAGGTTAAAGAAAAGAGGACCCACATCTCTGTTTGCTAAATTAAGCAAATCTAACCAGCTGCTGGTTGTTGCTCCACATCTAACAGGTAAATGTATATAACAGAGGAAACTTTATTATAATTTAATTATCAAGGAACGTGTCTAAGCAGATGTAAACAAATATGGGGATGTGATAATAATGATTGATCAGTGTTACCTTGCTCTTTGCTGTGCAGATGAAGCTGACGGTCGACCCCACCCTGATAGTCTGAGTTTTGGGCTCCTCAATCGTCACCTCAATGGCTTTGGATGGGACGCCTGGTGAAATAAAGATTTAAGTATTTTATCATCAATAGAAAAATGAAGAAACCCTAAGGACACGTCTGATTCAAACATATATGTACAACTATACATAACTGACTTTGTGCATTTTGTATCTTCCATCACTTTCAAAATTCCAGATAACATGATTGCACCACACCACAAACTGAAAAATCTGATCTTGTGTAATTCCGTGCTTAAGCAAACCCATGTGTTGAACCACGGCTGGTTTCTATTTCGTGTCCTGCAATAAGCAGCTCGAGGGAAAAATCCTACAGGCTGTTATGGAAGTGAGAATCATACACACTTGTGACAACGATTTCAGCGCGGCTCCTGTTGGTGCTGCGCTGGTCTCGGCAGGTACAGACGTAGATGCCGGCGTCGCTCGGCTGGACGTTGGGGAAGTACAGCTCTGCTCCTGCACACATAACATGTCGGCCCTTAAAGTATGTTTATCGGTGATATGCAATTTATGTAGCTGTTGAATCAGAACTCTTTCCACGCCTCAACATTTTGTCTGTGAGCGTCCTGTACCTTGTCTGCGTCTGTCAACGCTGCTGGATATGGACCGTCCATCCTCTCTGGACCAGTAGAAGTAGTGAGGAGGCGAGCCGGACACCTGACACCTGAGAGTGACGGGGCCTCCATGGGAAGCCAGGACCTTCTCTGGATAAACCTTCACCACCAGAGAAGCTGCAGCTGCAAAACGCAATGACAAATTCACCAGGGAGCTTTTTCCACTTAAGGGTTCTGTGGGCATCGCAAAAAAAAAAAAGAAGCAGCCTTACCATCGTACGGGCGACACTTCTGTCTCTCCTGTGGGTTTCCAACATATCCAGGAGCACAGCTGACGACACACACACGTGGAGAAAAAACTTAACAGCAGCGTAAACAGCTCAAATCTTACCACTTGAAATGATTTCTGTGACCCCGCATCTGGAGAGGGTGTTGGGTTTTCTTACCGCTCACAGTACTGGCCGGTGTAGCCCGGCTGACAGGCGGTGCACTGGTAGCCTCCGTTTCCAAGGCTCTCGCAGGTCGGAGAGAACCTGTCACATGAGTGAAACACACACACACAGAGAGGAAGTTAAGTTATAGAGTGGCAGCACGGATCAGAATCAACTGATTCCCTGCAGTCTGAGGCTGAGGCAACAAATTATGACACCTGATAAAAAACGTTAGCAGCTGTCCGAGACTTTCACAGTAAACTGAAAGAGTTCTTCACTCTACTTCACCAGATGAGCTCAGCAGGAAAATCAATGTGCAACATGTGGTGCCAGTTGGCAGAAATTCAGGTTAATAATGGAAATGAATCAACCAGTCTCCGGAATTTTACAAGACAGTGGAGTTTGCTGTAAACAAGAGCAAGTGAGCCAGACACTGATATGTGTCTTGAGTTATAAATGGAGGTGGAATGCGAGGTCTTGTTATCTGTGCCAGTACTCACTGGTTGTCGGGGTCAGTGTGAGGGCAGGCGCAGTGCTGGCAGTCCTCCGGTGTGCCAACAGTGGGGTCGCCGAAGAAGCCAGGGGCGCACTGCTCACAGAGCTCACCCTGAGTGTTGTGCAGGCAGCTCTGGAAGGAGAGACATGTCATTTTTATTTATGCGTCTGTCCATGCCATCCCAGTTGAGCCATTGTGCAGTGACGTGGTGCTTCGTACCGTGCAGATGCCGGTCTCTGGGTGGCAGGAGTCAGAGTGGCCGTTACATTCACACAGCTCACAGTGACCCAGGTACAAACCTCCTCCAGTGCGAGTATATCCAGGGCCACAGTCCTAAAACGAAAATTATGATTTAAACACAGCTCATACTGCATCCTTTTAGTGGAAATCTGTTTTGCTGTCTTTGTGCGACAGAGGTGAAAACTACCTCCTTGGCGGACGTAATGATTAATTACCTGGCAAGACAGTCCCTGGTATCCAGGTGGGCAGCGACACTGCTCTACCTCGAGGGCCTGTGCCAAGCCGCTGTAGTTGGGCACAGCCACTTCCATGTTGATCTCAGAGATGCTGGAGGATAGCATCTCAGTGGAGTATGACGCTCGTATGAGGACGTCATCCAGATCAGCCAAAACCATCATCAGGTGCTCGCGGGTTGCCGGCATGCCATCAGGACGACTCCAGTTTTCCTACGAAACGAGAAGACTATGTCTACTCTGGAACAAAATGTCTTTTTGGTTCTCCTTCCTGAGGAGGACGAGGAGTCAGAAGGTCACAGATCACCACTCACCTCTCTGAAGACAATCTCAAACCGGTTAGTCTCTCTGTTGCCCTGCTGCCTCCTCTGCCAGGGCTGACGAGCCACCAGAGTGATGTCGTTACCCTGCAGGAACGACGCCGGCAGGTGAGTAAAAGCTTCAAATTCACGTAACCACGAGAGAGAAACAGCGAATCAGCACGAGAGCATATACTCACAATAATCTGGACGTCGGCATCATCAAGCAGTGTTCCTCTTGGCCCGGCCACATAGGAGATGGTGTATTTGAGTTTACCACCGTACGAACCGACCTAAGACAGGGTTCACAGGGGAGAGGCTTCAGATCTCGTGCCAGGTCAAACAGAGCGGCCGTTCCCACGATGTAACATAAACAATAGCAACATCGTCTATTTAGTAACGTCAAATCCTGTGTACTACAAAGACGTGACGGGGCAAAGAAAACATTTATATTTCCACAATATGTGAAAGTTACGGTTTTAAAAAGGCTGCTGTGATTCGACCATGGATGTCACTGAATCTCAGTCAAAAAACTAAAAAGACCTTTGTTCTGTATTTTACAGAGTTGTGTTCTTATCTAATCTCATAAGTTTTCCAACCTAGAGAATTCCATAATCAATTATCACTAGTGATCAATAATCAAACAGCCCCTTTCATTTAGTCGCCTGTGAACGGTGTCACATCCTCTTTGAACATAACAGGAGCTCAGGTTCCTTCAAGACCTCCTGTGTTCGCAAAACAGCTTTGAAAAAACACATATTTTTTACCATGAAACTGCTTTACTACATGTTTCCCCTGGATTTAATCACCAGGTGTGTTTGTTTTGAAGTGGAGGAGGGCTCTACGGATAATTCGGCTCCCAGTTAAAAACCTGGGATCAACTGGGATAAGAAAGCAACTCTCATGATCCTACGCTGCTTCACAGTATCTTTTGTTATTGTTTTTATTTAAAGACCCCGAATGGTGCATTTAATGACACAAAAGAAAGTATTATTACTTCTGCAAGTTTCCTTTCTCTCCTGTCGTAAATTACTGACAGCCATACAGGTAAAACCCAAAGTGCATTAAGGGTACTTGTATTTTAAATTATGCGTTTCTGACGGAAGGAGTGAATATGGATTATAAACAAAAATGAGGGGTGTACTTGACATGGCAAAATGGCACAAGCGCTTTTTCTCTTTTTTATTACACGGAGGAAGATAAGTCAACTAGAGATAGTAAAAGTAAAGGACAAAAAAGTAGTTAAGGGCATAGGGAGTGTGGACATGTGAGGGACTAAAGAGGAGGGAGTATGATGATGATGAGGACCAGGGGTCAGGAGGGGACACATCTTTCCACAGTTACCTTGTCCCCCGTGAACTGCGCTGGGAGCTGCCAGTAGAGCAGATCATCCTGGTGCAAGCTGAAACCTTTGTAGACCAGAGCGTACTGAGAGGCAGAGGAGGAAGGAGACGGCACAAGAGAATAAGCCACAGAGGAAGAGACAGAGGCAGCGAGGCTAAAACATGAGCAGACAGAGGAGATAAGACTCTCAGGACAAATGTGCTGAAGTCTTTTAAGTGCATGCTTTCATGTGCAAGTGCTATTAAAGATGCTGACGAGCAACAGCGTGGAAGTTTCCCCAGGCTTTCATCTGACGACTATAGAACAACAGCTCCCACTGTCGATAACGTGAAAATGACAGTTTTAGTTTGGTGTAATTAGAGACCATTGTAAAAACCAATGTCAGTCTCGAGTGGTCAATTACAGTGACAGCACAGTGGGAGTTTGCCTGGAAAATACCACCCAGTCGATCACTGGCATTACGTGACCTATCCACTCGAAACTGTTCCGCATTACTTCAGTAGATCATAATCTAAGTTTGTGAAGAAAATATTAACTGCCCTGAACAAACTGAGGACAAGCTGTTTTTTATTAACTTATTACATCATCGGACACATCTGTAAAGTCAAACTGGGTAAAAAACAACACAAACAGGTCTTCACAAACACAAATGACATCTGGATTATTTGAAGTCAGAGCCGATCACAAATGGTCACAGGAGACACATTCACGTTGCATTTTAAAGTCGGGTATAATCAGACAAACTTAGCGCTGTCCACTTGTGATCAGATACTTCAGGACGGATGTTAATCCCAGGTCTAAACACGGCTTAAGTCAGTTTCTACGTCATGCCACTGTCTACCTTGCGGCTGTCCGTAGAAGCACTAGCAGAAGTCTTGCTCACTCTGTTCTTGCTCTGTTGGTCCGCAGCAGAGCCAGACCCCAAAGGGAAACAGCAGAAGTCACCGATATGAGCAAAACAACACAACAACAACAACAACAAAAAAGGACTCATGAACAATCCATAACCTTCCCACACTCGCTGACACAGTGTACCTGCAGGTGAGGAGCGAAGCCTGGGGAATAGGGCTGGGGTCTGGTTGGCCTAACTGAAGAGGAGATACCAGACGGAGGAGAAGGGGGGCTCAGGTTACGCAACAACCATCGAGAGGATGAAGAGGAGGAGGAGGAGGAGGAAGTTGGGACCCGAGAAGAAGAAGAGGAGGAGGAAGAGGAGGAGGAGGAGGAGGAGGAGGAGGAGGAGGAGGAGGATTTAGAGAAGGAAGAGGGAAAGAATGGAGGGGAACCCGCTCGTCCATTGGAGAAGTTAGAGAAGAGCGCCCAGACCTCATCATCCAGCTGTCTGACATCACCCTGGGGAGGCGGAAAGTGGAGTACCGGAGATAAAGTAACCATGGCAACAGTCAAAATGACGGATAAAGGGTTTAAGAATGGAACGTGAACATGCTGGATTCCTGAATGCAGTAATCCTGGTTAACGTGCACTTACTCGGACAAACCAGTTAATGTCGGATGGTTACGTCTGACTTTAGAAAATGTGTTAACATGCGCTGTAGTAACGTAGAAGAGGAGGTAAATAAAATAAATGTTTAGGCTCATGTAAATTGTTTTCACTGACATCACACCGACGAAATATTAAAATCCTCGAGTTTGCATGCCAACTACGGATCTCTGTGATTCACACACAAACGCAAATCCACACGCAGTCAAACGGATGCATGCCTGCTCAGTGACCCCTCGACTCTCCATGCTGCCACATCTATGAACCTTTTGTTTCCGTACACGTCCACAAGCTCTGAGCGTGTTAGCAGAAACACTGTGCCTCAGTTATTCTGATTAGACGTGTGAGAGACTGCCTTCGCTACAGTTCAAACCAAATACCTGGCCAGCTCTTTTGGATCTGTGGGTGTCTTTACGCTCTGCAGCCATCAGGTTCCAAATGGAAGCATCCTTCTTGAGCTGTTCCTCTGAGTCACTCTATTGATGTGGATGAAACAAGCTCTTTGATCACTTTCCTTACCACTGAGCTGATGGTATTCGGGAGTGTTATGGTGCCGTTATTCGAGCAAAGTTAAACTGTATGAAGCTCTTTAATGGACCATTAATGATCAACCCATTTACATGCCTCATGTGATGCGGATCAGGCAGCAAATGTTTGCAGTATGCAGTCAAACCTAAAATAAGCGCCTTGCTGAACACTGCTGTCAAAGTACCACGCCTCTAAAAACAGCCATAAATCACATTACATGATTAATGTGATGATTTCTACAGCAATAGTACATTAAAAATGCCACTTCAACAATTACTTCAAACATGCCAAACAACACTGTACAACATGACAACCACTGACTGACGTCACTGTACCTGTTCCGCTCGTTTTGTTCGAGAAAAGAACGAATCTTTCTATAAAGAGTGAAAGAGGCAAACACACACATACAAATGATGCTATGTACGTGGATGCTGAGGCCTGGAAGTCTACGCACAACTTTGTGACAGATTTAAAGGAAAACTGAAAAAGAGAAAGACATCTGCACAAATTTGCTTGAAATGGAACATTGGCAGGATTTTGAAGAAAGAAAAAGCAGCGAAATGGAGTCAGCCATAGAAGAACAGCGGTCTACCAGTTTCTGGTGAGTGCAGCTCAACCCTCTCAAGTGCAGCACTGTGGGGTTTGTGGTCTTTCTTTGGCTGCTTCGGCTAATTTATCTGCTGTATTTGCTCTCCGGTACTGACCTTGTCTCCCTGGTAGACCCCTGGAAGCTGCCAGTAGTGAGGCTCCTGTCCCAGGTAGTCAAAGTTGGAGTAGGACAGCTGAGTGCCTTCAGTGGAAACCTCCACGGTGAAGCCGGTAGAGATGCGGCTGGTGCGCTGACGGTTCACCAGAGCAAAGCCCTGGAAGTTCCCTGGAGCGAAAACTGAGGACACCTGCAAGAGCACAATTAGAAAAGTGAGGAAAGTGATTGTTTTCTGAACTTTCTCAAGTAAGAACATAAATTAAAATCATCAACATCAATATGATGATATGTTTCCTTTCAAAGCGTCGGGCAACTTCTAGAGATATAAGGAGCAATTTTTTTTTCAATTATGTATAAGTGGCATTATGGACTTTTATTTGTCAACAACATTGCGATTATTACATTTATGGAAAAACTGAACTGAAACCAAAATAAACTCACGAGTTCTGTGAACTGCTGCTGATGATTGTTGCATTAAATGTAACTTAAAGCTTCCACAACATTAGATTCCTTATGCAACTGCAGACCTTCTCAACAGACAATAATATAATATATATTATAATTCAATGTTGCATTTATGAAATGAAAAGGAGGGAAGGTGTGCAGATATAATTTCTAACATTAGGATTTATCAGCTGGTCTTTGTCACTGCAGAGACTTGGGACTACTTGCATCTGAAATGTAGACTTTCCTAACCAGACATGTTTTTCTCTGTGTATCTCTTGTGCCGAAACGCCTGCATGGCTGCTGTATCCAGAGCAAACTGTTGCAGAGAGGTTAAAATGTATTCTCTGAGTGTGAACCTTTCCACTGCTCTGTAGTCAATTACTTGTTGCAGGACTTACCAGGTCTCTGTAGAATGTGGAGCTGGAGCACTGCTGAGTGACGCCCATGCAGAAACAGGACAGGCAGCCGTCTTTGTTTTCCTGGCTGAGATGGAAGGTTCCGGTCTTGCAGGTGGAGCACGACGGACTTTCAGTGTTCATCTGTAACACAGCGTCACAGGGAATGAGATGTAAGTCAATGACAGGATACATAACCAGAGAGTTTGTGTTGAGTTGTTAGTTGTTTCATCACCTTGCAGCGGCACACGCCATTAATGCAGCTTTCCTGTCCTCTTTGGTCACAGTTATAGCAGTTACCTGTCGCAGGGCAGCAGAGCAGATAGTTTGAGTTTGCAACTCACTGGTGAAAGACACGTTGCTGAATTCAGATCAGTAAAATGAAAGGAATATTTTGTGAGGATGAAGGATAATCCAGAAGATGGAGCAATATCAGTCATTTTCAAAATACCAAATGTACCATTGACTTCGTTGTTGCCAACAGTACATCTCTGTCCAAGCTGGGGGTTGCCAGTGTATCCTGCGGCACATCTGAAATAAAAATAGAGTATGTTTGAGTAAATATTTCAAGTCAAGGAGGATACAAGTTTTTACTCAAAGAACAATGAGGCAGGAAGCTGGGAAGTCTGCAAGAGGTGATACATTTGATGATTTCTACTGTTTAGGGAGTCTTCTTTCCCAAGACAAACCTCAACCAAGAACAAAGGGGAACATTCAAGTACATGTTTCTACACCAAAGACTGGTCTGATATCGACATGACCTAAAAAATCAGCAACACCCAGATTTTGTAATATACAAACAGTTTTCCCAGAGAAAAAGATGGCAAACACTGCTTGTACGGGAGATGGATGAAGCATAGCTGCTGCCAAAACATTCAACATGTCTCAGATGTTGATTCCATCTCTCAGCCAAACTTCTAAAAAAAAAACGTGACAAATACCCAACTGATATCAGAACAAAGCAGAAGAGAGCAGAGCAGATAGAGTGAGCAACAGATCAAGATGCTAAGCAGCTAAAGAGGAAAGTTATTCTTGATACTGTGACACAGCAAAAAGCCATTTGCCTCCAACCCAAGCTAACAACGCCACTGCCACCAGAGCAAAGGCTTTATCCAGCAGCAGATCTGTGCAG
The DNA here is from genome assembly GCF_024713975.1 of Paralichthys olivaceus. Lineage (NCBI taxonomy): Eukaryota > Metazoa > Chordata > Actinopteri > Pleuronectiformes > Paralichthyidae > Paralichthys > Paralichthys olivaceus. The sequence goes on from NC_091098.1 coordinate 24,597,558, forward strand.
GCTGCCGTCAATCTTACCTCAACTGTCCAGGTCCGCAGGTCAACGGCCAACAAAGAAGACTCCCGTGCTATGAACTCACTTTGCAAAATCCCAATTAAACTAATGTCTGAGATGAGTAGTTTCTAAGGTGTGGTTTACCTTGTTAGTCATTCAAATGAGTTTGGTTTTATAGATGTAAAGATATGTATAATGACTTGTTACATAAGGAAATAGAGAATACATATGGTCTTAAAAATGCCAAGTGTCCATAAAAGAAGGGACATACAGCTCATAATAAGCATAACATGAAACATGAACATGTGGTACAACACAATCAAACAATGAAATGACAGATTTCACTTTTTTGTCACTCTTAAAATGATATAGATGTGATTTTGGAGACTAGGTTGATTGGTATTTCTAACACTATAGACATAAGCTTGAGAGCTATAGTAGACATAAAGGGCGGACAGTCTATTGACTGGCCATATGTATGCAATAAAGATGATGAACATTCATGGTCCCCAACAGATGAATCCAACTGTTGCTCTGTAGTGCCAACACTGGGCCAAAATATCATTAGGTACACAGGAAATATCAGAACATTATCAGAAAATGTCGTGCTCCGCAGCAGATGATCCCTTTTTATTTCAGCCAATCACAACATGGAGCTGAACTGGATTAACCAAAAAACATCTCGTCTTTTCACCACCACGTAATGTAACCGGCAGAAGACGACAGGATTTGCAAAACTCATTTCTGCTTCTCAAGCAATTATTGCATCAGAAAACAAGAGTAAGGGACTGCAGCCATGTGCATTGAGCTAAAAGTTGGCATGCTAACACACCCACAATGGCAGCATGCTTACGTTTACAGGTATCATGCTTAGCACCTAAATGTCTCAGTGCAGCTGAGACTGATGGACATGTCTCTTTTATTTGGCCATTTAGAGAAACTTTAATCTTGGTGCTACATGAACAGTCAGGGCTTCATTTAAGTTACATGACTATCTATCAGGTGTCATAACAATCTTTCCAAAAGTCAGTCTTGTGTTGGTGCTAAAGAAGAAGTCATTGATCCACCATAGTCAATAGGCGTCATCCTCTGGGGGCCACGAATGTCTTCTAAAACTGGACCAAATGGATGGACAGACTGACATCACCATCCCTGGACTGACATTAATAGCACAGCTAGAAGTTTTATATTCTGGGAAACTTGCAGCAAGTTAGATTGTTAATCTTGTCTATAATGTACTGGTTCTTTTTCGTTGAATCTTGGCACAATATCTATGAATTTTACTGAATAATTTTACCAACCTTACACATAGAAGATTTTAGAACTAACTGATTTCATTATTAAGAACAAAATGCAGTGCGTACATCACAAAGAATATATTATCTCCAGAAAACACAGGGTGATACGAAGGTGTTAGGTTACAGAACCATATGAAACATATACTGGAGACATACATGTGAATACAGGGAACAGGCATGATGTGCATGAGATTTTAAATACGATCTAACAAAGAAACGGATAAAACTTGAGGTAGTCTAGCTATACATACATATACATACATGTATGTTTGCATATAAACGGTACTAATGCAAAACCATCTCTTCATGGAAGAATTTTGTGCAACAGTTTTGTCATAAAAATACACCTCTAAAGCCATTAATGCAAAAATACTAAAATTAACACATCAGGATAACATTAAAACATCTGGAAGGTCCCACTGCGATTAACCAGTGTCATAAAATCAGTCCCTTCATAAAGTCGAATTGTCTTGGTAGCAGTAACACACTTAAATATAAGGATCGGGTATAAACAATAGAAAAAAATAATGAAGGACTAAACGTTATTCCCTAGTCATCAGGAATAATTTTGATAGGAATGGCCAGCCTTCCCAGGACAACATGAAGAGAACCATCTTGATTTGTTTTGTGCTCGGAAGACTTTCGATCCCCTTTCAGCAGCCGCAGCAGATCCAAAACACCAGAATGAGGGTTCTTCGACTTTTTCTTCTGCGGTTTCTTGGCTACTTTCTTCGCAGTAGTTGTAGATTTGGTTTTAGAGGGAGTGGATGTCCTTTTTGCTGTTGTGGTAATCTTCTTCTTCACGGTAGTAACCTTGGTTTTAGCAGTGGTTGTTGTTTTTACTTTTGTTCTAGACTTCTTTACAGTAGTAGACACGGTCGGCTTTGTGGTTGTTGTTGTTGTGTCCTTAGCAGAATGCTTTGATTTGCGAGAAGCCAAGTTGTACGAGTTGCGCATATTTTTCTTGTTTTGTGATTTTGACGAAGTCTTTGAATCACCTTTTGAAGACTTCCCACTCTCTGGAACAGGAACTGGTGCATCTGATCTAAACACCTTACTACGTCCGTTGTTTTTAATAGGCAGTGCAGAATCCTTTTCTTTGGCCTGGTCAGATTGTTTACGCAGCTGAGGAACTCCAGCTGATTTTGATTTGTGAGGTGGAGGCTCCAGTTGAAATTTTGTTATTGTTGCCTCTTCTTTGACTTTCTTTGATCGTGTTTGGTTTGGCTGGGAAACTAGTTTCGCTCTTCTACCCTCTTGCCTTTTGGTTTCAGGCTTCAGCATATCTTTTGGTTTGATTTTAGATGAAATCCTTGGTTTGTTTGAGGTCATCTTTGACTTCTTTGCAGAACTTGTGGAGACTTGACTTCTGGGTGACCTCGTGACTGATTGGAGTTTCTCAGTTTTTGTATCAGGCTTCTTGGTGGCTGCTAGTTTGAGTTTTCTCTCTCTCTGAGGAGCAGAGGTGGGTTTGTTTGCGGGGAGGCCTGGGGGGGTTATGCTTTTGGATACTGTGGCTCGTCTGGTGAGTGGTGTTTCTGTTGGTGTAATTCTGAAAGGACGTGGGGATGTTGAGTACAACGGGATTGCTAGGACTGTGCTGAGTGAAGGCAGAGCCCTCCTTTCCTGGGGCGACCGAGCGATGTGTCTTACACGTTTCATCTTGTTCATCTCCTGAGCCAGGGCAGTGAAGCCATCGATCAGAATTTCTAGCCTTCCCTCAAGTCTGCTCAGACGGGACTCCATGTCCGTGTAGCCCTTCTCCAGCTCGCCAACCTTCTTGTTCTTCTCCCCGGCCAACTGGATAGCGATGAGCTCCTTCAGCTGGGAGCTGAGATGACTCTGCTGGTCATGAATGCTGCGAAGGCTCTCCTTCATATCAAGCGTGTTGCTCTCCAGCATGCTCAGGCGCTTGTTAAAGGTGTTCAGGTGGATCCGGAGCAGGTGCTGGAAGCTGGAGTGTCTGCTCTCTGGGCTGGGTGTGAAGCGCGGTGGAAGTCTGGATGTTGATCTACTGGGGGTGACTGAGACAGTCCCCACCTCTTTTGTGGATTGGGTGGTGCGACGGATAGCTGCAGTAGACAATAAAGTCCTTGTAGGGATGACAGTGGTATCAGGGGATATTAAGTAAATGTCGTCATCATCATTGTCGTCCTCAACTCCACTGCCATATGGTATTATCTCTTTCTCCCAACTGAAATTAAACACAGCTTCGGCTCCACATCCCACTGGTAGGAAGCCCTCTGTCTGCTTCCCCAGGAACGGGTCCCCACAACTGTCTGCAGAGGGCTTCTCCTCTCTTAATGTCAAAACAGCAGAGTCAGGTATGATGCAGGCAGAGACCTTCATATAATAAAGTATTGATAACTTTCTTTTCACCCAAAGTCACCTTTCTCATCTTTGCCCTTTCGGAGCGGCAAAGATTCATTAGCCAGACAGGACTCCTCATAAATGCCACATCTACATTTATGTCGTAGAAAAAATCCCAGAAAATACATTTGGTCTGTGCAGAAATCACACGAGCCAACACCTTAAAAAATCACAACCAGCAAAGCGCAAAGCTGAAGCAGAGGGGAAATTACTCAGAAAGCAAAAGAAAGAATAAAGCACAAGTTTAACCCAATTTATGTCAAAGCTTCTAGGAGATATAGCACAACTACTATATCTACTTCTTTCTGCTCCACAAACAAAATCGGAGTGAAGACATTCTGAGAACCAAGGAAGAACCCTTATCATAAAACAAATACACATTATTCTGCCACAGTACAAAACAACATCCAACAGCAGATGTGGGAAAAACAAGACTACAGCACACAATTTTATATTTACATTAGAATGGGTGGCACAGTCTCCCTTCCCTCCACTGACACCACTCAAACACAATGGCCTTAGAAAAACGAGCAAGATGCGAACCACAGACATGCTTGTATTATTGATTTCCTCTGAGGGAACCCAGTTGGTGCCGGTGCCAGCCCCTGCTTACCGACCCGCTCGGTAACCCCACACACTGAGCAGCGTCCAGGCGACCCTGAGGTGGACAGAGTGGAAAAAAGGAAAAGCAGAAAGAGAAGGAGAGGAATGTACCTTTCACAGCGTCGGCCAGTGTATCCGGGAGGGCAGCTGTCACAGGTCGGCTGACCGTCAGACTCCAGGTAACAGGTTGGGGAGAATCTGTGGCGAGAGAAGTTTGACATCTGGTTATTATGATGATCTTAAATTAAGGGATTTATCAACTTGTGTGTTTCACAGTTTACTTTTTCTAACGCAGCAGTAGTTGGAATAGTTTGTGAATCTGAATAAACCTGACTCAAACTGAATGACTTTTAGACATGAACTCACTGGTTGCTGGATGTGGTTCCAGGGCAGGGGCAGGGCTGGCAGGCCTGAGCACCGCCTCTAACAGGGTTTCCATAGAAACCAGGCTGACAGCGTTCACACCTTTGCCCGGCAGTGTTATGGAGACATTGCTTTAAGTCGGGAAAAGAAGAGAAGAGGTGAGATCGACGGAACAGATGACGGTGTGTTTCCAACATGTGGAAATTAGCCAAGAAACCACGAGTGCATTCCTCAACAGAGATCGAACCATGTTCTTGAGTAGAAGTAAATAGAGAGGGAAGCAATAGAAGCATCAAACCTACCAGACAACTGCCAGTCTCTGGGTCACAGCCGCTGGCGTGACCGTTGCAGTCGCACCTCTCACATGTGCCCAGGTAAAGGCCGGAGCTGGTCCGCGTGTATCCTTCATCACACTCCTGCAACCACACGGAAAAACACCTCAGGTGAGAGACAAGTGATGACAAAGAGAAACACAGCGGAGAAGCAGGGAGACAGACTGCAATTATTATCATAGCCTGGAATGGAAAAAAAAGATTATTCTTTACAAGCCAAGGCATAGCTGTATCTACCTTTTTCTTTTTTTCAGAGAACTAACCTGAACGAGGGCATGTAGGTTCATACATGACCTCAGGAAAAATATTTTTGGCAAAAAACTAATTTTGACTGACTGACTTTTAATGGAGGTTTTACCCAAATCTTTTTTTTAGCATGACAACTGAGCTAACTTCAACTATTTGATATAGACAGTAGCTGTTCACAGACAAGGACTGTTCAGTCGGTCATCTGTCATTTTTGCGTCCATCACGTGTTACAAACGTCATCAACATGCCCCCTTGCTCAGGGTGAATCCTCCAGATAATCACCTGCTGTATTCTCTGCTCACTCCGAGGTCTCACTCAGGAGTCTCTACTAACGGGGCTGGCAGGAGAAACTCCGGAGAATGTCTGCAGCAACCGACTTAGACATTTGCGTTCTCACCTACAGCCCCTCTGGATAAAGTCAGTGTATGTCAAAGCTACTTCTCTGAACTCTGTACCTGGCAGGAGGGTCCTTGGTATCCCTGAGGGCAGGCGCACTCCTCCACCTCCAGAGCTCGTTCATTACCAGTGGAGTGGGGAACAGCGATGTCCATCTTGATGTCTGAGATACTATTTAACACAAACAACACACACTATTAAATGGAATACCTCTGGATTTATTTTGAGGTATAGGATGTGTACTGCAACCGTACCTGCTCTCGTCCATGTTGTCTGTGTAGGAGGCCCTGATCATAAAGAGGCTAACATCAGCCAGCGCCATCAGGAGGTGCTCACGAGTACACGGCTGCCCATCAGCGCGACGCCAGGCAGACTTTCAGACAAAGACAAAGAGAAAAGTTAGTCTAGTCACATAGTGTGAGGACTCAAATTTAGCTTCAGGGCACTCTAATGAAACCCACCTCTCTAAAGGTCAAAGTGATGGCCTGTGGGACGCGTGGGAGGGGCTTGATCTGGGAGTAGTGCTCCAGGAAGATTCCGTTGCCCTGGAGAACCACATCCGGCTGACCGTCAATCCCCAGTGAACGCTGATATGGGGAAAAGCGCACCGTGTAGCGAAGCTCTCCGCCATAGGCCGTCACCTGTGAGCAAAATGATGAAAAGAGAAGCTCTTCTTAACAGAACAAGAATGGTGGAAAGGTATTTCACCCCTATGATGGTGAGGGGGAAGTCACAAGACTTCCATGTTGGGCTGGGCAGTGAATTCAAGTAAGAGGTTCAAAGGAGGCTCGCTGTGCTGCTAAGTGCAAACTTTTCACTTGACAACATGTTGAGACATGACTGAGTGGGACAGAGAGGGCAGAGAGATCTCGCCTGACTAACACTTGGCAGTTATTTTCCCCTCTTATCATAGCGGCTCTTTGCTTTGTTGTTTTCTCCCACCTTATCTCCTCTGAAGCTCTCAGGAAGCACCCAGTAGTAGACGTCGCTGGGGATGCTGGAGAAGGAGCGGTAGACGACTTCAGAGAAGCCCTGCTGGGAGATGCCTTCAGAGATAGTTTTAGTGTTGCCGCTGTTGGAGAGGGAGAAGAGCTGCCCGTTCACTCCTCCCCGCACCTGACAGACAAGAAAATTCATCAGACTGAGATTTACACTTCATCCCCGCCACTGCACCTCGCCTTTTAGCATCAGAAAGGATTTTGCTGATAAAGCAGAGCTGCACAAACACTGAGTCAAAGTCTTGATACCAAAAATATTCACCACTCCCTTCTCCATTCAGAGTCTGGCAACAAACCTGATCTCTATTCCAAGTGGAGCTGGCGCACTGTTTGGTGACGCCCATGCAGAAGCAGCGTAGGCAGCCCTCGGAGTTGGCCTCTGATAGGTGGAAGAACCCTGGCTTACACTCGTCACACACAGCGCCTGCCACGTTGTTCTGAAACACACACAGACACGTGCACACATGTAATCCATCTGCCTGTCTAGCTCGTTTGAATAAAAGATGGCAGGTTATAAAACACAGTTTGTGTCAAGACCACAAATGAGCTGCAGATACATGCTTAAGATATAATCCTTGTCTTTCACTCTGCAGTTAACCATGCTGCATGTATACCTTGCAGCTGCACGGCCTGCTGCTGGAGCTGATGGTTCCTCTGCTATCACACTTGGAGCTTTCTGCAGGGAGAGAGCGGTGGAAAGACGATGACATGGGGGAGGAAAGTGAACCTGGGAGTGTTCCAGCCACTCCGCATACCTGAGCCATGACCACATACTACAGCCTACTGTAACAGCAGGGGGAAAACCCGATGGTAATCATTCCACAGGGTTAAGACCTCCTTGTGATCATAATGCTGAACTTTGAGAATTTCAAACTCACGGTTAGGGACGCATTTTCCATTCGGAAGAAGGGGGTTACCGTGGTAACCAGAGGCACATCTGAAATAAAACAAAAACATATAAGACACATAAGACAAATCAGCTATAGCT